>NC_090921.1:1171805289-1172112739 GCF_040938575.1 Ambystoma mexicanum | reverse complement strand
TTTCCCGCTTTTCCCTGTTTCCCCTCCCGCTTTTCCCTGTTTCCCCTCCCGCTTTTCCCTGTTTCCCCTCCCGCTTTTCCCTGTTTCCCCTCCCGCTTTTCCCTGTTTCCCCTCCCGCTTTTCCCTGTTTCCCCTCCCGCTTTTCCCTGTTTCCCCTCCCGCTTTTCCCTGTTTCCCCTCCTCCCCTTTTTCCCTGTTTCCCCTCCTCCCCTTTTTCCCTGTTTCCCCTACCCCCCTTTTTCCCTGTTTCCCTCCCCTTTTTCCCTGTTTCCCTCCCCTTTTTCCCTGTTTCCCTCCCCTTTTTCCCTGTTTCCCTCCCCTTTTTCCCCTGTTTCCCTCCCCTTTTTCCCCTGTCTCCCTCCCCTTTTTCCCGTCTCCCTCCCCTTTTCCCCCCATCTCCCCGTTCACCATTTTCCTCCTTCCCATCTGCCCCTTTTCCCCATATCCCCTCCATCTTCCCCACTTGCCCCTTCTCCCCCTCCCTTTTTATACCCACTCTTTTTCATTGAACAGTTTTCCACCATTCTCTCATTTTTGCCTTTCCCCTTGCCTCTTTTGCTCTTTTTTCACCCACTCCGCCAGTTTCAACTCTCACACTACTGTCTTGCTCTTTCCTTTTATATAAGTTCTCCCTCTTATATGTCTGCCATTTCCTCTTTTTGTTTAACGTTGCCCCTTTTGTTTGTTCGATATTTAAAGCTTTTTATATCCTTTGATATAAAAATAAGAAGGCAAGACATTAAAAAGAAAAGCGAGAGCAAAAGAATAAAGAATATAATGCAGCTGTCATCTGCACATTTTTTCTGAATGACAATTAGCAATTTGATCAAGGCCATTGGTATTTTGTCAGCTGATAACATCATTTTCCACCATAGGTTTTCGATCTGTGCCCATATTTCATTATGTCACCAGTCATTAGTAACTCTCTTTGAGATGACAGGCCGTGCAATCCATTACCAAATGTTGCAAATTTTCAATTGACTCATCTTCTTCACATAAACGGCATGTGGGGGGACTGTCTTTGAGGGCCTTACACCATGAAGTTTCCTTTGTTTGCATTAAATTCAATCGAAACCTAAAAAACAAATCGCTAAAAAACCAATGAGGAAATAGTTTCAGATAACTTGGTAACGAATTTGGCTTCCTACTGTCCTCCCACAATTTACCATATGCCTTGTACTTTGGTCTTTCCTTCTCTGTTCTAAACCAGTCTTGGGAATATAGTTTCTTCTTGACTTTGTAAGGGTTGTTGATCAAGATAGAATTTGCTTTGCCTTAGGTTTGCAATAGAATTTGACACTTGGCTTCTCACTGGATTAATGCCGGCTCCCTGTGTTCCACCAAGGCTTTTTTCAGGCACTCAAATCCTCCCTTGGGAAATTCATCTATACATTTCCTATAAAAGGAGAGCATCTTCCATTTAGCCACTGCTGCCAAGGAGGTCAGGCCTAGTCTGCCTGTATCGGAGTTCCCTTGGGCAATATGTGTCCTTTTCCAGAAGCACCCCTCCAGCGTTGACCAGTTTTTCATTTAAAGTTGATTTTCCTGATATTAGAAGGTCCATACATGCTTTGGCCAAACAACTTCAATTAACAGAAACCCTTTATATACTCTTCTCTCACTGATTAACATAGCCTACTGACAAGATCTCCTGCAAGGTTGGGCGTATCTTGTGCCCTTTCAAAGTTGTAATGGAAATCTTCTGAAATTGAAATGCAGGTCCAAAGTCAGCTTTCCATTAATTAACTGGAGGAGTATTTTGTAGTATCATACCAGGAATCTGTGGTTGATTGGTTTGGGAAGCATAATAAGTGTAGAAATCTGGTTGTAAAACTTAATCCCAGCCAATTGATACGATAATAATGATTTGTTATTTATATTGCACTTTTGCGTTGTACTTGGAAGATTTTACATACAATTAACCACCCAACCGAAGTTGGTACTCTCGATCTTGGAAGCATGAAAAGCTTAGTTGGCCTTGCAGCAATTCAAAACTGTCAAACCCTCCCAAACTGCAAAAGGAAGTTGATTACCAGGAGCCATTTTGGGGATAACAGTAGGCAAAGCATCAGGTCACCAGACCTAGTGAATGTAAGCTGCCCAGATTCAAATTTAGGACAGATAATGGGCACTGAAATTGGACAGAATATGGTGATCTTGCTGTCCTCTGTTGTATTTAATTGCTTAAGCAAACTAGTCCTCTCATGAAAAGGACAAGTCAATTGTAGCTTGCAGAACAAAACACCCTCCAGCCCCAGATCTCCAATGAATCAAGAAGACAGCACTGTGGCATTGCCCAGAGTCCCCTACTATTCAAACACTGTATCCGAGAAGCACAGAAAAAGTTACTCTGCTATGCCAGAGAATAAAAACCCATGCACCCAAAAGTAAGCTGCTGCTTGCACCTCCATCCCACACTTTGTCCCGCCCCTAGTTTATGAGCAGCCACAGTGTGTCTACCAGCAGTGTGTGATCCCAGAGGAGCCACATTACTTTTGGCTACCAGAGCAGGAAGCTGGTGAACACACAAAAGGCAGGGAAATAGTGAAGTAAGAGCTGGACAGCCAAAACAAAACTGCCATATGGTGATTTGGTAAATACATACAAGAATAACCCCTCTTAAATACTGCCTCCTTCTAACAGCTGTTTCTTTCTCCTCACCCTTTTTCAATGTTCCTTTATTTTACTCTCATTCCTTACTCAACCCCCCACCCCCCGCATCCCCTTCACGGACTGCCAAATCCTTTATGAATTCTTCATTACATTGGAAATTCACCCAGCAGCAACATATGTTAAGGGAATGCAGTAAGCTTGTCTGTCTATTATTCTTGGTTGATGAGCGCATTTGGAAAGGATTTGGTATGGGAAGGGTCCTGGGTTTTTGATACATTTTGCAACCTACTTTCCTTTTAGCGCCACTGCTATTTATGCGGAAGTTGCTGCGTCCCTCTGAGAAACGCAGGCTTCTGACGTTGAAGGAAGCCTGGACCAAGGTCCAGCAGAGCCAGGATGAGGAGCTGGAGATACTATCATAGGCTGCCATTGAGGGCTGCCTCATGCAACCACAACGGAGACCGATTGGAGAGTATATGCCTGCTCATTGTGCCAGCAGTTGTGCACCCTGTGGAAGCTCAGGCCACCCTGAAGGCTCTCTATGTGTTTTGAACATTTAATGGACAACTTGGTACTTTGTAGGGTTACTAACATGGACACCACTGTTCTCTATTTTGTGGAACAGCAGCAGGACGTTTTAAATCCTTTAGACTTGTCTCCCAATTAAGCTGCTATTGATCTGCCTGTGCTTGGACATTTTATTCACAGACCATCTATGCAGGCCTTTATGAGCGATGGGTAGAAACGCTTGTGCACAGAACATGAGCTTGATCGATGTACGAGGGTATGATGCAGTTTGCAGAGGGAAGAAAAATTGCAGTATATCGATGATTAAGAGGGCTGGGGAGAAATAATCTGTAAAGCAAAGAGGAGAAAAAAGACAATATCAGAAATACTGAAGGAAGACAAGGAGAGAGAAATGACCAATGGGAAGAGGATTGCAGTTGGAAAGAGGGCAAAAGCGATGCATGGTTTAGGATCCAAGTAGAGAAGCTTTCCCAGTCCCTTCTTGCCAAATAATCAAGCTCTGAGATACTTTTCCAGCCCTACTTATTCACTCACATACATGTTGGCCCACAAAGTGGCCTATTGCACATATTGTAGTGTGGGAAACATTAGAAAAGACGAAATCTAGTACCGTTAGAGACCTCAACACTTGCCTCATCTTTTATTCCAAATATTATGATCTGTTGACTTGCAGTAGAGAAAACCCAAAAGTAATTAATGTGTGTTTGATTATTGGGTCCATCAGAAATTGGTTGGTGTGGGCTTCTGATATTGTGTTCTAGGTACTGACCTCAGGGCTTAACAGTTATTCTGGAAAAGTGTCCAAACCTCAAGACTTGGTGTGAAACAAAATTAGGGCAATCTTTTCCCCTGCATGGACGTCTTCCTCGGTCCCACCAAGGCATCGGTGGTCCTGTTCCTGTTTATCCCCTTCTGTACCTTGTTCATTTGCATCCTTCTACTCATTCCCTGAAAATGTCAATGCTGCAACTGAGACATGTTTGACTTTTCTGAAAATAATGGCTGCCAGAGTATGGACAGATGATGTGGCGAGAGTAGAGCCCCGGAGACCACGCATGCTGCCATAGGTGAAGAGATTCCTGAATGCATCCTGCCTATGACCTGCATCTAACCTGGGCAACCTTGGGGGGCATTAAGGGTGTGATACTGATGGCAGGTTCAGAGATTTTGGGTCATGTTAACAATATCAAGCAAGCATATTGGGTTTACATTTTGCCCAAGCCCCCCTACACCCAGGTTCCATGTTAAAGAGTTAATGTTAATGTCAATTGTCAAATATTTTCCAGTCAAATCACATCTTTTTAAGACAACTAGGAATTTCTGGCTCTGGAGGAGGGACTGACTCAGGAAAAACACGGGGGAACTGTTACTCAAAGTATTGTTGCTGTAAATCAATGGAATATGCACCCTAATGGAGTTGGATAAAAATTGCAATGACATTAAAACAAACATGAAAGAGTCATGAATGGCCCTCCAGTTTCTGGTGCGGAGATTCAACTTGGTTTGTGGAAAGGTCTAATCCTTTAATTGTTGCTGTGCCTGCCCTGCTAAGTACTCTAGAGTGACACACTGGCATTCATGTAAGTTAAAGAAGGAACACCAGGTAAAGAGACTCTGTATGATCAAATCCCTGTAGGGTCCACATTTCAAATGCAGTGTGTCCTGCCACGTATTCCTCAATATTCGTAAGTCTGCTTGCAGCTAGGGAAGCTTTTTTCATAGGGTGTTGTGTGTCGTTGACTCGTGGCCCTCGATGGCCTTCATCCTGTCCTCGGCCGTGGCGTTGACGCTGGTATAAGTAGCTCACGCGGCGCCCGTTGATTCAGTTATGTTTTTCCGCATGCTCAACAAACTTTGGACGGTTCATCACCTCAGTGATTTTTCTCTGCATTCTCTGCATTTTCCAAAAATTCTTCCAAAAGGAGGTTTTAGGGTGAAGGAGATTGCCCCCGATCGTCATTCATCCTCATCCTCATCCCATAAACAATGGAACCAACGTCACCATCACGGTCACGCTCCATCACTTACCGGCGGATTGCTGGGGTGCTGCAAGGCACTGTTGTGCTCTGACAGACGGTTGGTGGCTCTATCCACGATGATGCTGTTGGCTTCTTGTCCATTCACCATTTCCCGGGAGATCAATGGAGGCAACACAACCGCTTGGATCGTCCATTGGAGTTTCTGGGCGGCGCGCTTGCGTCACAGCGTTGCCTTCTGGGTTTGGGTCACATGATGCTGGTTCATGGCAGTGGCTTGTGGTTTCCCAGGCAGCAACACACACCGGAACCATCTACCTTCTGGTATAAAAGGCCTACTGAAGAGTCTTAACGCTCTTGTTTTCCTGGCGGTTGTCTGTGCTCTGACTAGCGCTCCCACATTCTTCTGCTGCCTTAGGGGTGGCTCCCTACTGGTTCTTCTTTTCTGGCCCTTACTCTTACGTCCCGTCCCCTTTCCTCCATACTGTATGGGCGTCCCTCGCAAGGGATGGGAGACGGAACCTTTTTCACCAGAAAAATCTTCTTCCCCTTTAAATTTAGAGGCGCGCGGCCCTGGGAGCATGCGCTCGTCTGACTCTGCCCACCAGCGCCACTCCTCAGTCCCCTTTTCCGCTTTGACGGGAACGAGCCGTGTTCACCACCACTTCTGGGTTTGGCTTCGGCCATGTAATACCACGCGCTCTTCCCAAGATATTCTTCTATCTTCGTCCTTTTCTTTTCAATTAGGTACTTGGTGCTCCGACGCCACGCTCCTCCCCGGCGCATGTCGACTTCGGCAGGCTTCAGCAGGTGGCCAGCCTGCGAGGGGCTCTTCCCTACATCAGATCCCCATGCTCTTTGCCTCTGCTGCCTTGGCCCCGACCACGGCTGGGAAGGTTGTTCCACGTGCAACGCACTGACTCCACTGAAGAACAGGCTAGCTAGGTGGAGGGAGCTCTTCCAGAAGTCACCTCCGGAAGACCTAAAGGACTTTGTCAAACATTGCTTGAGGCCGAAGGAAAGGCCTCTATTCACCATTGCACCCCGTAAAGGTGGCTCCTTCCCAAGGAAGCGCCTGATCGGGAGGAACCTTTTGGGTTCTAGCACCAGCACACGTACCTTGTTTAGTCCAGCGACCGGCCTCACGGGCGAGGTGTCTCTGGGTCCTTCCTGGGGTCAGTGCTGAGGGACCGCAAGGTTCTTTTACCAGGGTTACTCCCTAGTACCAACATCATGTCCAAGAGGGCGCCTTCACACAGCACTACCGGCAGCTCTGCCGAGAGCAATACGCCTGCCAGGTCACAGCCTGAGGTGCGGGATAGGCCTTTTGTTCCAACACCAATCGTCTTGGACGGGGCTGGTTCCAGCGAGCCAGGCACCACAATTTAGGCACATGGCACGCAGCTCGACAAAATGGCCGCCGCGCCAGACAAGATGGCCGCTCGGCCGATACCCCTTCTTGCGCAGCAGGTGGAGGAAAGAGTCACAAGGTGGGACTGGTGTCAACCAGGTGCATGGCCTACAGTTTATCCATCAGCAGCGCAGGGCAGGTTTCCCCTGCACCCCAGGCAGAGTTTGCCCTGGCCCCAGTTGCCCTTAGCCACTCTCTGTCAATATCACCTGCCACGTCTACAGCCTCCGAAGACAAGGTTCCTAGGGCTGATGCAAACTCCCCAGATTGGGGGCCATCCTCCAGGATGCCATCAGGGACATGCTCCCCCAGGTCACCCCACTGCTGCCCCAGCTGGCTCCTTCGATTGTCTTCCATGCCTCCCACATTACAGGCGGCTCCTCAGCAGCCACCAGCTCCAGTATCTACACCGTAGCCCACGGCACCCAGCACCCCTCCACCAGTTCCGGACCCTCCGAGCTCTCTGGTGGACACTGACGAGGAGGAGGACCTTGACACGCCATCTTCAGCCAGGGCCTTCCACGAATGCCTTGCAGGTTTGGCAGAATATTTGGGCCTGCCTCAGCTCAAGGTACAGCAGCCCATGGAGGGGGTCTTGGCAGAAGTCCTCACCCTAAGACACCCTACCAGAGGGGGATCCCGATGCAGAAAGACGTAGTTTCCCTGGCCAAGAAGAGTTGGCTGAAGGCGCACTCGGCCCAACCTGTCAATCGGTGCCTCGACGCCGATTATAGGCAGATGGAGGGGGAATACACTATTGTTTTCGGCGCATCTTCAACTGCACTCTTCTGTGATCTCTGTGGCGTCAATCTACTCGAAGCCTCAGTCATCCTTGGCCACCTTGTCCTCAACGCTACTAGGCAAGGAGGAGAAGATTGGAGTTGTATGGGAAAAACCTGTACTCCAAATCCTCCTTGCACCTGCGTCAAGCCAACGCGGATGCCATGCTGGCAGCCATTAACCAAAGGCTCTGGCGGGAAATTGCGGACTTCCTCCGAGAATCTCCGGCGCAGAGCCAAGTGCACTTCAAGGCAGGCCTAGGAGAAGCCAGGCTGGTAGCACAGGACATCATGAAGTCCACCATGACCCACATCGATACCTCTGGCCGGGCCATCTGCGTTGCCACGGACATGAGAAGGACTGCCTGGCTCTGGGCTACTAAGTTTAACCCTGACGTCCAGGAATGCATATCGGACCTTCCATTCGAGGGTAGTGACCTCTTTCACTCCACCACGGATGAAGAATTACATAAAAAGAACAGCTCACAAACTGCGAAGTCTTTATCTATTCTTACAAAGGCCACACCCAAGGCCTACACCCAGTCACAGCAAAGCTCTGACAAGGGGTGTGCCTTTGGCGGGTTCTGGGGCTTTCAAGAACGAAGGTCCAGGCAACCTGACCGTTCTCTGAGTCAGCACCGGAGGAAACAACAAAAGGGGTGGGGGGGCCAAGGGCTTTTTCCAATCGCCCTCCCCCTACCCCCCACCCCCCTCCGCAGCAGCCTCATAGGGAAAGAAGGCATTCCACACCCCTTCGGGTCCATGTGTCTCCGGTGGGGGGCAGGCTTGCCTTTCACGTGCAATTTTGGTGCCAGAATTCTTTGGACCCCTGGATCCCCTCTGTAGTCTCCACGGCTACTGCCTACCGGTACCTTCCTCTCCTCCCTCTGCCCCTTCTCTCCCACAGATTGGGACAGCAACTCTGTTGGCGAAGATCTGGTCGCTTGTCGAGAACCAGGCTGTGGAATAAGTCCCAACCTCCCAGCGAGGCTTGGACTTTTATTCCAGGATTTTCTCCATACAGAAGAAGTACAAGGCAAGCCTGAGAGTTGTTGGACCTTTACACCCTCAACCTCTCCCTTCCTCTGCAAAAATTCAAGATGGGTTACGCCAGCACTTATTACGGAATCACTGGACAGGGGAGACTGGATGTGCTCCCTGGATCTGAAGGACGTGTACCTACATGTCCCGATTTGGCAGCAGCATCCTTCCTCACTGCGGTTCAGGATCATGGACTGCCATTTCCAATACAAGGTACTACCTTTTGGTCTCAATTCAGCCCCCAGGGTGTTTACCAGGTTGATGAATGCAGTGGCAGCCCTCCTCAAGGCCCAAGGCCACCATGTCTACCCATACCTGGACGACTGGCTCGTCTGGCCTACATCTCGGGAAGCGGTTCACCATACCTCCTCCGCACTGATGTATACACTCCACGACATGGGGTTCACTATGAATCTTAAGAGGTCTCAGCTGCAGCCCACGCAGACCCTGACCTTCCTGGGCCACATCTGGGACACAAGCTCCGAGAGAGTATTTCCCTCGGAGGACAAGATAGCAGCCATTAAGAAAGCCATCTCTCACTTCCTCTCTAGGGCAGTGACCTCGGCCTGATGGTACCAACATCTGTTGGGTATAATGGCGGCAGTCCTGTTGGCCGTACCCCACACAAGGCTCAATATGAGGAGATTACAGCTGCACTTTGCATCCTCATGCAATCATGAGAAGGGCTCCCAAGCAGAGCCAGGCAACATTCCTCCCTTTCTTCACCCAGACCTCATGTGGTGGTCCGCGGACTTCAACCTGCGGCAGGGCAAGCCCTGCCCACAGCCGGCCCCTCAGGTCACCGTTACTACAGACTTCTCCCTAGAGGGCTGCAGAACCACTCTGGAAAGCCACGGGTTCCATGGTGTCTGGACTCAGCAGGAGTCCCACATTTGGCTGGAATTGAAGGCCATATGGATGACTCTCAAGAGGGCAAGACAGTTCTTATCAAGACGGACAACTCCACTAGCATGTACTATGTCAACAAGCAGGGGGGCTATCAGATCCCCTCCACTGTGCAATTTAGCCGTCAGCATGTGGACAGTAGGCACTGGAGAACAACATCTACCTCCCCGCAGTCCACCTGCCGGGGGAGTCCAACCTGGAGCCTGTTGGCCAAAGTTTGAATGCAATACCCTCTGGGAAAACTACAAACAACTATGACTACAGGTATAGGCAACCCAACCTTTGGCATAAGCTTGTACTACACAGTTTTGGTAGAGTGTTCAGCGGCCTGGCTTATCTCAATAGGGGAAATGTGAGCTGTAGTGGAGTTACACAAAGATTCACAGTTACAGGTATTTAAATAAACTCTTATACTCAAGGTTTCTTGCATAAACAATTAATAATTTATCAGTCGGTTATACAGCCTTCTTCAGAAGGGATCGATAGAATAGTAACACACAAATATACTTCAGTACTGTACACTCCGAGTTTCTGAATCAGACCAGACACTTTTGGGATGGCCCACAGACACAGCCGTGGGGACAATAGGGAGGACGTCTCGGGACTCCTGCACTGCACTGGGACTGTCAAAACCTGCTACCGGCAAACTTCACTTTCAGTGGCTGTTTCGCGTTTCAGCTCCTTGCGGTACAGCAAATAGCAACAAGCGTGCTTCCTGGCTGTCAAGGTGGACTGTCTTTGCTTCTGGGGTCCCACACTCTGCTGAAGGGGCTCAGGCTTGGTCAGTCTTGCTTCGTGGGAGTCCAGAGGATCTTCCAAAAGCTTAAGGCCAGCTTAAAAGTAACGCACACAATCTGGTGTCCTTTACCCTGGCTATTTGGTTTCCTTCAGCAACTGAGGAAATTCAACCCGCTCAGAGATGGGCGTCCGCGTGGCTTACTTTGGAGTTGTTTGGTCCCACCAACTCAAAGGGAGAAGTCGTCCTTGCATGGTCTTCTCAGCTGATGCAAACTTGGCAAGTAGTCACTGCAACAGGGCTTCACCGGGCAAACCAATGGCCCAGGAGTTGAAGCAGGCATCCTCTTCAAGCTCTTCTTCGGTTTCTTCGTCCAGTGGTTGACTCTGCCTACCAAGCCAAAAGACTTGCCTTTTATTCAGGTCTCTCCCATTCATTCCAGCCTAGCTGTCACTCACCCAGCAGGGTGGCTGTCCTTGCCGGACAGTCAGCCAGCCAATCACCACACAGTGGATTTGGGTCTCCTAGGAGACTAAGCACAGCGAGTTTTGGGCACCTCCCTCACTTCCTGCCTACCCCAGACACTCTGGAGCAGGAGACGGGTTTCACTCCTGAAGCCCACCAAAGGCAAAATGAACAAAGAGACCAAACCTTGTTTGGCGCGCAGAGAAAATCTCTAGAAGGACCTTTCCACAAAGACACATGGCGAAAAACAAAGTCCGGGGACCATTTTGAAAAAGATGGCTCCCCCGGTTAGCGTTACCGGAGCTGCGAACAGCTGAGGTAAATGCAAACCTGGTAGTTCGGAACAAAACCACTGCCACCAGCCAGTCTGTGAGGAAAGGGTAACATAAAATATGTTACATGAGCATTTAGACACAGGGGATACTAAGTAACCCTCCCAGCACTCTATTTTAAGATTGGGTGTGCTGGGGCTAGCAAGTACAATGCTAAATAAAGCCAATTTCACTTTACTGCTCTGGGAAATAGTAGTTTATCCCAGAGAGGGTATTTAAACCTTGGGAAATCTGACTTCCCTGTGCCACTGCACTGAAGGTGCTGTATGACACGAATGTAAAAGATGATGCCTGCAGAGTTTGTCAGACTCCATAACAAAAAGAAACAAACACAAAAAACACATAGAATTAAAAGTACAAAGTTCCAAAGTTCAGCAAAAGATCTGGGGGTCTCTAAGGTAGAGAGGAATTAGCACATTTTTGAGAATTCTAACGGAGGCGAACCAGCTCAGCAGACTGGGGCGGACAATTATGAGTGGTCCACAGGGTGTTCTGCAAGATAAAGGAATCTCGTCACCTCAGCATCATTTTGATAGCTCTGTGGTGGTCGGCGAGACTGTGGTTCTTTGAGCTACTCAGCCTATCCGACAGGCCACCCATTCACCTCCCGCTGGGCCCGGCTCCTCTCCTGGCCCAGCAGGGGGGCAGGGTACTCCACCCTGCTCCTCCCTCACAAACTAGCCCTCGCACCGTGGTTCCTGAGGAGGTCACGTTGAAACACTTGAACCTCTCTCAAGCTAACCTAGAGATCATCCAGGGTGCTAGAAGCAAGGCTACTCTGAGCCATTATAGGAGTAATTGGTCTAGATTCTGTCATTGGGCCAACTCTAAGGGGATCAACCCTCTTAGGTGCACCTTGGACGACGTGCTCTCCTCCTCCGCACACCTGCCCACTCCGGCATACAGGTGGACACATGCCGCACCTATCTGGCAGCCATAGTGGCTTATAGGAATTCATAGGAGGGCCTCTTCTCCTCTTCCAACCTGGTGGTCAAGCAACATCTGGCGGGCCTCCACAGACTCTACCCGCCTATAAAGAAACCACACCCTTTGTGGGACCTCAATGTGGTGTTTGGCGCCTTGGCGCACAATCCTTTCGAGCCAATGGTGTCTGCGGACATTAGGCTGGTCACCATTAAGATAGCTCTACTTGTGGGCATCACCTCCGCTCGCAGAGTCAGCAAGATTCAGGCTCTGGTGGCATCAGAGCCCTACACCACCTTTCACAAGGACAAGGTGGTCCTGCAATCGCACCCTGCTTTCTTACCCAAGGTGACCTCCTCCTTCCATCTCAACGAGGAGATAGTCTTACTCACGTTCTTCGCCAACCCCAAGGATGAGCTTCAAAGGGTCCTGTACTGTCTGGACATCAGACACGCTCTGAAATACTACCTGGATAGGACCAAGGACTTCCGCAAGTCGGACGCCCTGTTTGTCACTTTCGGTGGGCCAAGGCCCGGTTATCAGGCTTCTAAGGCCGCCGTAGCAAGGTGGGTGGTCGCAGCCATTAATGAGGATTATGAGGGGCAGCACAAACCGATGCCAGCTAACTTGCATGTCCATGCGGTCAGAGCCAAGGCCACGTCCATCGCATTCCAGCGGTATGTGCCATGGCAGGTCATCAGCAGGGCGGCTACCTGGGCCACCCCTTCGGCTTTCTGTAAGCACTACTGTTTGGATGCCACCTCTAGGTCATACGCGGCTTTCAGGCCGGCGGTTCTAAGAAACCTGTTTTCTTAAGGAAGGTCTCCTCTCCACCCAGGGGCTACATTCAGTTGTAATAGCCCATACAGTATGGAGGAAATATAATAGTTACTCACCGTAGTGACCAAGTCCCCTTTCCTCCATACGTCCCTCCATCCGCACTGATTCCTACGCCGGCGTTCTGTTCCTGTCTTCATTTTGCATCTATCCATCTAAACTCCAGATCCCAACCACAAGGCCAAGCAATTGCTGATCCTGCTTCTGCTAGGCCTCAATTCTAAAATTATCCCAGTAACCAAAGGGAAGCTGTGGTGTTTTGGGGAAGTGTCCTGAATTTACCTGGCTTGCTGCCACTCACTGCTATCCTGATGCCCTATAGTCTCCAGAAACTAGAACTTCCAGTCCAGAAGAACTATCCTTTGGTATACAGTCCGTGTCCAGCTGACTCTATCCCGCCAGACATGTCCTGCTGTCCTTGGTTAGACATGATCTGTGTGATGACCAGAACCCTTGATGGTCCAAAATCCTAAATTAAATTTGTAAGGATGAAGCAGACAAGCAGTAAGGTTAGAACTAAAATTGCCTTTATTCAGGATAATTTGAAAAAAATAAATCGGAGCCCTGGATTAGCCTTCCTGGTTTTTCTGGTATAAGGGTGAGTCCTGGGATAATGCTGGCTAATCTTCGTATGCCCAGAGCGTCTCCGGTGTAGTTCTCTCTCCTTCTCCTCCGCTGTTCTACAAGAGACCAAGAAAGACACACACCCTCTGTCATTTGTCTCTCTCTTATATACTGCCTGGAGAGGTGAGGGCCAATCATGAAGGGTTTGGTCTGGTTCTTTATAAATACCCCTACAAGCCCCACCCCTTTCCTTTCTAACGAAGTTCGCCATATTGCCTCTCCCGCCAACGCCGGCAACCTGCTCGGGACCTCCGCCTCCAAGCCAGCTGGTACTGCCGACCCCCTCAGTGTTTTGCTGTTCAGACTTAACGGTGAGTGATTGTTCGCTGGAAGGGACTGGGGAGTGGTTTTTGCTTTGTTGTTGCCTGCGTTGGTTCTCTGCTGGTCTGGAAGGGCATGCAAGTGAAATGTTACGGGGGGGAACTAGGGGAGCGGGTACTGCCAGGTTACTCTTTTCATCCGGGAGCCACATGTGCAGTGATCTTTCCCACTCTCTGGGTTTCACCGTGAACGGCTTTTCATTCGCTTCATTCTGCCACCCTTCGAAACCGTGGAGCTTCTTATTTGGCAGCCCCTCACTGCGGGATGTCGGGTTAACATTTGCTTCTTTCCTGCTTTCCCCAACATTACTTGTTTTTATCACTTGTGATCGGGGAAGCGTCCCCGTCTTCCTTTCGGTCGTAGTTGTGCTCTTTGACCTGAGCTCGTTACCAGCCTTCTCATTGTTCTTTTCACGTTCACAAAAGTATTAATAGGAAGCATAGAAAATCATAGCATACCTTGCCTTGTTGTGTTCATCCCAATCTCTAAACCATCCTATCCTTACCTTAAGAACTTGTCACATTGTCACAACCATTCTTGAAACATTGCCTTTGATTCTTTGCGCTAGTGCTAATTCTTTAAATAATTTGTCTTGTGAAATCCCAAACCCTTAATCCTCCTTCGGGTAATCGGACTGAGTCTGCCAGGGCGGACACAGAGGTGCTGGTGTTGGTTCCGCGGATCAACTCTAGAGCTTACTGTGTTTCAATCTGGTAACCAACCCTGAATGCCCTATTGTCGAATAAAACTATCCTTGTAAAAATTGATTTCGGCTTTCTTTTTCGCGGCTTTCTTTTCCAAGAACACCTCTCATTCAACATTTCATTACTCACTCAGTTTAATAGCTAGAGACTTTATTTTAACTCTGGAGTATACATAAGACCCATAGCTACCGCCCAACCTAAAAACCGAATTAGTGTATTTCACTTGTTTTTCCTACAAATCGTTTAGTTAATTTTAGGCAGGAATCAGCATTTCTGCAAAGTTTTACATGTGTGATTTTTGTTTTAAAGTATTTTCAAACTTCCATTAAGATTCAAAGTGTTTACTTTTGTTCAAACTATAGCTCATGATTGTTGGCATCTTTTCAATGTTGCTCCCATAGAAATGTGTATTGATTTAAGAACTTTTGTACACTTTTCATTGTTTTGCTAAGCCATTTTCGAATGTCATTTTAAAAGTGTAAGATTTCCAACCCGTTTTTCTCTCTTGTTTTGGGAGGGAGGGTTTTATTCAAATTCTGTTTGCTGTGCTTTATTCCTGAATACCTGCTGCTTCCATACATCTGTTTAGAATAGCTTATTTGTGAGTTGAGGAATGTTGCAGGGGGAAATTGTAACTTGAGTGCTATCTTTTCAAACAAGCCAAAAGTGTTATTTTCTCTGGTGTTTCCCTTCTGTGTTGCTGAAAGTGAATTTAACTGACTTAAACACCTTTTTATTTGTTGTTGTCACCACATTGGTGATTGCTGCTCCCTATTAAAAAGTATGTTTAATTTGAATTTTAAATAAAGAAATATTACCTTTACCAACCAACCTGATTCCTGGTACATTGTGACCTGGGGTATTTTTAGAAGGAGTGTGATACGAGTGGTCTATCACTCAGAATATTGAACCTATAGACATAAATAAGCATTTCAGCTGTACGATGCATACTAGGCTGAGACCCGGGTATCTCGCCTGATTGAAATACTTAACACACCTCATGGTTCGCAAGGAGGTAAAGTACCCCCCCCTCCCCAACCCACCTCAGCCTCTGCTTCTTTGCCCTCTGCCTCAGCAACAACCCCAAAGTCCCTTTGAATCCTTGGTATACAGGACTGTTGTGAGGGGCAAGATGACTCAGCATTTGGAAAGTTGGCGGGGCATAACCTCCAATGCTTGGGCACTGCAGACAGTGTCTCACGGGTACTGCCTCCCTTTCCTAAAAATACCCCCAGACTGGCCCCTAGGAGGCCAGGCCTTGAAAGAACTGGACCAGCTCCTCCTCCAGGAGATTGTCACCCTGTTGGAGAAAGGTGCAATAGAGTCACTGCCTTTAGCAGAGAGGAATCAAGGTTGGTACTCTCATTATTTTGTAATACCCAAGAAGGACAGAGGACTGTGACCCATCTTGGACTAGAGACGCTTCAACAAGTTCCTCAGGAAGGACAGGTTCAAGATGATTACTCTTTCACAGATTCTTTAGGCCCTTCGACTCCAGGATTGTTTGGTGTCTTTGGACCTTCAGGATGCTTACTTTCATGTGCCAATTCATCCCAAGCACAGAAAGTACCTGAGGTTCCCCAGTGGCGGTGCTCATTTTCAATTTTGTGTTCTTCCTTTCGGGCTAACATCTATCCCAAGGGTCTTCACCAAACTGATGGCGCTGGTGGCAGCAAGTCTAACGAGGGGAGGGATTCACATCTCCCCTACCTGGACGATTGGCTGATCAGGGCTTGCTCAGCTGAGCATGCTGAAGGTCATCTCAGTTATCTATACTTGCCAATTCCTACACAGACTGGGCTTCTCCCTGAATTTCAGGAATTTCCACTTCTCAGAAGCTTCAGTTTATCGGAGCTGCCCTGGTCTTGTCCTCGGAACGCCTCGCTCCCCGATTTAAGGGCTCAACATCTTCTGCAGATGGTGTCTCGGGAGGATAGCTCAGGGGTAACGTGCTCGCCTTGGAAGCAAGACGACACGGAGCACCACAGGTTCGATCCCCGGGTCCACGCTTAGAAACCTCTGGGTATTAAGCACATTATAAATAACCTATCATATCATATCATATATGTTCCAAGTGCTCAGTCTCGTCCGGCCTTCGATTTCCTGAGGTTGTTCGGTCTCATGGCCCGTTTGAGAATGAGGTCACTTCAATGGGCCCTCAGATCCAAGTGGTCACAGTTCTACGGCAGAATGACAGACGTTCAGGTGCAGATAAAGGTCGCACAGGATCTCCTGTGGTGGGCAGGTCAGGAGAACGTGATGAAAGGAGAACCTTTTTGGTAACCATGGTGATGACAGTTATGTCAGACACCTCCTTCACAAGCTATGGAGTCCACATGAACAACTTGTCTATCAGCGATCGTCAGTCTCCTTTGGAGTCCAAAACTTCACATGAATCTTTTAGAGCTTAGATCAATCAGACTAGTGGTAATAGCTTTTCTGCCTTCTGTACAGGGGACGACTGTCCTTATAATGACGGACAACACAAGCATTACCTCAACAAGAGAAGTGGTGTAGGGTCGCTGCCACTGTGCACATGGGCAATGCAGCTCTGGTTTTAGACACTACGAGAAGGAATCTCTCTGTCTGCAGTTCAAATAGCCGGAGAAGAAGTGGACACTCTGAGCAGGCAGAGCACTGTCTCGCACGAGTGGGAGTTAGCTCAGGAAGAGATAACTCAGGGAACACCTGAGGTGGATATGTTTGCATCCAGTGTCAACAAGAAAGGCAACCTATTCTGCTCCAGGGAATTTCCTCAGAGAGAAGCTTTAGGGAACGCGTTTCGTAGTGGACTGGGATTTTCCACTCCTGTACGCGTTCCCACCACTCCCTGTCATTCCTTATGTCATCAGGAGGTTGAGGAAATTTGGATAATCCATGATCTTGATTGCTCCGTATTGTGCCAGGAGAATGTGGTACCCGGACCTTCTAGAGATGGCCATCCGCCCTCCAATTCGTTTTCCCCAAAGAGAGGATCTGCTCTCGCAAAAGGGAGGTTGCATTCTTCACCCAGAAATCAGTACTCTGAACCTTCACGCCTGGTTTCTGAGAGGGTAACATACAAGGATTGTGACCTCCCGGAAGATGTAATGGAGGTGTTGCTTTCGGCCAGAAGGCCGGCAACAAAGTCTTTCTACCGCTTGGAACAAGTTTTGCATCTGGTGCATAGCTAAGAATATTAATGTTTTCACATGCAACACTCATCTGTGTTGTCATTTTTACTACATTTGGCCCAGCAATGGCTTTAGGTCTCGATTAAGGGTTACCTTGCAGCACTTTGTATTTTTAAGTGCTGATCAGGGTTCCTATTTCAAAATCCCTATAGGCATTCTGTTTCTGAAATGAATGACAAATGTATTTCCTCTGGTCCCTTTTATTTTATCAGTATGGGATTTGAATTTTGTGTTAAAGTGCTTTATGGGAGCTCCTTCTGAACCCTTGCAATCTTGTCCACTCAGAATAACCCCTGAAAATATCTTTCCAACGACCATTACATCGGCCTGCACAGTAAGTGAGCTTCAGGCTCTTTCTTCTAAGCCACCTTTCACAACCTTTTTTAAGGATAAGGTGGTGTGATGATTCTGATTTCCTAGCTGTGACCTCCTCCCATGTGGCCAGGGAACGGCAGCTGCTACCTGATCCAGACCCTGGAGCCGGCTATAAGTGGGAGTATCACATGGGAGGAGCCAGCCTCTGGAGAGATGTCAGACTTCATCGGGTGAGACATGGTGTCCCCCATTTTCCCTTGAAAATAATCTTCCCATGTTTGAAACCCTCATGGCCTATTGTCATGCATCCCCTCCCTTTCCTATGAAGAGCAGGGAAAATCTTTTCACCAAATCCATGGACCAACCTTCCAACTTTGGTCTGCTTTGTCAATCCACCAGAATTGACTTGCCATTAAAACCCTTTAAAAATGCTTAATTAAATTCCTTTACTGATTTGTCCACAATGGACTTTTTCCCAGATTTACTGGAAAGCAAGCAGCGCTTCACTTACCGGAGCCAAGAGGAAAGTAGATATGTCAAGAGGAAGCCACAGGGAACAGGCAAAGGAACCAAAGGGATCCACGAGAAGAGAGTAGATGTCGAGAGAGTCCTGGAACGCCAAGTGCAAACAATTGCGAATAACGTAACTGAGAGAAAGGAAAAGAATGGACATATTGGAAAAGGGGGAAACAAGTTACAAACAAACCCTTTGCTGATGTGTGAATGCGCACAGTGCCAATATATGAAAAACAGAGAGGATAATATATCGGGAGGAAACATTATCCAACACAAGACAGTCACACATGTGTGATACTAGAAGCCCTGGCAGGAGAGTATACAAGGCAGTCACAAGTGTGTGAAAACCAGAAGCCCTGGCAGTAGAGTATACCAGGCAACTTGTGTTAAAAAAGAGAAGGAGCAACATAACCTGGCAGAAAGATGTTCCAGGTGTCCTGAAAGTAGCCAAGATTACAAAGCCAGACAGTGTTTGTGCAAGTGTTGCAGTTGGCCAAGAGAGGCCTTAGGAAATGTTGTGAATCAAACCTCAAAGAGTAAAGATGAATCCAGGGGAAGGGAACCACCCTCTGGGGCATGGACCTTTATCCTTGAACATTTGTTGGAGCCATTTATTCTTCCTTTGTGAACACTTTTCTAAACCACCCAAAGTTAAAGGCCTTTTTCTTTTCACCTTTTGAGTTAATTTATATTGGGACGGTCAGAATAGAACATTGGAGATGGGACAGTTTTTGTTTGGACATTCTGACACACACGAATCCTTCGTTTTTTGGTTTAGGTAGGGAAATTACTCCTAGGACAGTGTCAGAGAGGCATTTTCCCAACCCCTTTTTATTTTGAAGAAGTTGTTAACCACAATCGTGTCTGACTTGTGTCCATGTTTCATTCCTGACTGATCACAGTGGTTTTAAGGGTACCTCTTCTTGCCTTCCTAACGTGATATCAGAATTCCCTTTGGCTCAAAAATATTGTGTTGCCTGCTTTTTACCTGTCTCCTCATCTTCTATGGAGGAAGAAAGGTTGCATTGTTTAGAACCATAGAGGGCCTTAAACTTCTATATTTCTAGAATGTCCAAAGTCAGGCAAGATGACCAGCCATTTGTGGGCTATTTGGGTCACAAATTGGGACAAGCTGTCACCAAGCAAACCATCTCGCTGGATAATTGTATGCATTTCTGAATGCTATTCTTTGGCGGGCAAAGATCTGCCAGATGGTTAGAGGGCGCATTCCACCCAAGAGGTGGCTGCTTCGTCGACTCTTCAGAGAGGGGTGCTGGTACAGGACATAAACAGTGCTGCAACTTGGTCTTCTTTGCACACTTTCAGCAAATATTATTGATTGGATTCTTTGTCAGGTCAGAAGGCAAGGTTTGGCCAGGCTGTGCTTCACAGCATTAATCAGCAATACATTGTCTTTTCCCACCTCCTTCATATACTGCTTTGGGATGAGTAAGATGAGTAATACGTGGGAGGACACAATCCATTCGTAAAAAAAGAATTACTTACCCCTGGTAATGTTCTTTCAACTGGATGTTACTTCCACATTTTCCTCATCGCCCTCCCATCCTATCCCTCTATCTTGACGAGAATTTCCATATTTTACACCTTCCTCTCTTTCAACGTCTGAGTCATAGCTCCAAGACGACTGAGCATAGGGGTGGGGAACTAGAACTGAGGCAATGGTCGCCGCACAAGCTTCTTATACCAGCATCAACGTCACGGCCAACGACGGGATGGAGGCCGCGAGGGACACAAGTCGACGGCACCCACTAATATGAAACATTTTTCCGAAGTTGGAAGCAGACTTATGAATATATCAAAGATGAGGAATACGTGGGAGGAACATCCAGTTGAAAGACAATTACTAGGTGTAAGTAATGTGTTCTTCTGTTCATAAGCCATCTCTGTAATGTGTAATTATAATACATAAAAGGCTCTGAATACCAAACCAATTTGCATTGATCTCCTCCCAAATATTGGCCTTTCCAGTCCACCGCAGTTAAACTAACTTGAGTAATTTCTGATAAACAATTCAAAATAACATACAGCCACATACGACTGAACACTTATGAATGTAGCCATTGGAATGTTGGTATAGAAGAATGCAAAGAAAATAATTTTGTACAATATTATGGATTCCCTATTTTTGGACGAATGACAGTTACGGTAAGGTTTGTTGGAAGTGGGCAGAAAGTCTGATTTGTAGTTTTTGTCAAGTCAAAATAGTACTGTTTTTCCAGCATCCTAATTTGGATAGTAGCATCCCATCACTCTAGAGTTTGGGGTTAGAGGAAGGGTAGAAGGGGTTGAGTGTCTCTGAGGAATGTGCCTACTTAGAACCAAAGAAAATGTTTGTCAGCAGCAGTAATTGTTTCGAGACCAAAGGCACCGCACTTTACGCTATAGAATTAGACCTGGGAGTTCAAATAATAATAGAATCCGGTTTATTTTTTCAAACTGGTAGTACATGAACATTCTTTATGAATACGCTAAGTAACAGGATTGATATTTGCAGTAAATGTAGATATAACCTTTTTACTTATGGCCTTTATTGCATTGCAGATTAATTTACTCTCCAATCAAGGTCTAATTTTAAATGTTGTCGCGCTGTATGGTTTTAACATGTTCCTCCTCAGAGACAAATTATGGCAATGGTTTTCCACCATAACCCTAAATGGCGGAACCCTTTGAAGTTCAAAAACAGCAACCTTATATGAGATAACTTGGCAAAATGAGTCTTTTGAAATTCGGTTTGTAATTTGAGAAGAATAGGAGTAGCTCTCTCCTATCAGCTAATGTTGCTAGAGTTGCTTTTACTTGATCTTTGTTCCTCCCTAGACCCTGATGCTCCTTTCTGCAGCAATTGTATGTGGGCAATAGGGCTGCAAGGGGAGTGGACACATCTAGTTCTACACTTGGGAGCTATGATTTGAAAAGGGACTGTCTGCAGACAAGTATTCCTCTATTTGAGTTTTGGAAACCTAGTGCAAGAGAGGGAAAGCAAGAATTACATTCTTAAGTATCACTTCCTGGAAGTCCAGTAGAATGCACTCAATCCAGTAACAAACAATACAGGATGTAGTCATTGAGAATTCTGTTAGCGAACAGCTAGTTTTCAAGAGTGCAGATTGTTTATGAGTATGCTGTAGCTTTGGGGTAACACTTCCAAGTTTTAAGTCACTTGCCAGGCATAAAGGCACTGTAATGATTTCCAGATGGCCACTTGCACAGGTCGCACCATTTCTTACTTGCTGAGAGCAGATTCCTGCGACAATGGCTAGTAGGGAGAGCTAATTTTGAGACTTAAAAGAAATTCTTTTGATAGGTTAAGCAAAGAATTCACAAATTACATGAACCAGGGGGTTGCAGGTTATTATGCATTGTTCACAGAAAGCTGCTAAGAATGCATATTCTACATGTGCAGCAGGTAACTGGCAGAGAGTTGTCAGTACATCATTATCCAAGATGATCCGTTTTGGAGGTGCAAGAGGTAGTCAACATGGGTCATCTCGCACATCGCAGAATGGAGGAATACAAAGGCTGGCAGTGAGTTGTCTATGCTTGAATACTAGTTTGATGTTTCTGGAGGAATAGAATGGCTTATAAAGAGGACCTTCTTCACACTTCACAGCATGTGCATGACTGTTCTCAAGTTCAGGGGCGAGGCAGCAGTATTTGCTATCCACATCACACCATGTAATTTGGTCATGCTAACTATAAATTCAGGTTATGGGACAAAAGCGAACATTACAAATGATTCAGTACCTGGAAAAATGTGTGAATGCTAAAGCGGCAAGATATGGGCTGGTAGGTCATGCTAACCACATTGTAGCACGAAAAAGATTCTTGCAGCTCTGGAGTGGCAAAATGCTGGCCAGTGGAAAGTGTTCCTTACAATACATCTTCATTGAATGGACCATTTCTGAAAGGGGTGGTGCAGCAAGGCACATGTCCCACAATGCAGTTATGTAACGCTTAAGGCAGGCTCTGAAGTAGTGTGATGGGGGAATGTTTAGGCATGCTTCACAAGTCACGGCATGCACATCAAGGGAAGGAATTGGGGACTTCATGGAACGTGCCTTACATTGCAATATGAGCAAGAAAGAAATATCTTTAGATCAGGGCGGGGCACAGCAGATCATGGTCCCTGGATCTCACCAAGTGGGCAAGATCTGACTTTAAAGGATTCATTCGCAGAATAGCAAGTTACACTCGTCCCCTTGCAGTATGTGCAGTGGAGGGGTGGTACTGGAGGAGTAAGATGAGGAACTGGAAGAAGTGTGCCCCACATCGCAGCATGTACAGGAAGGGGACGATTCTGGAGGAGAAGGTATCCTGAACGGCAGGGCACACTCCTTGTGACGACATGAACCGGTGGGGCCTGGTGCTGAAGGAGTGCGAAGGGGGCAGGAAACTGTTCCAAGGAGGTAACGCAGGCTTTTCATTTTGCAGCTTTGCTTTTCTGGCACCATAGTCCCACCTGTGGTTGTGTGCAGCTCGCCAAGAAACTCTTCCTCTAGTTTCTTGTGGTGGTAATGCTGCTGCCTTCGCTTTTAGAGTGGGATCAGTGCTTTCTGGCTTCAGGTGACAGTGTCTGACCTCTCTTGCTTTTTTTGTTCTGATATTTATTGCTTCTGGGCCGAGAGCAGCTCAGGGTTTACAACACGTCTTTCACCTCACCACCTGGCATCTGTCCCTTCCTTGCTGCCTAGCCACGCTAACTGCTGCACTCCGCCCTCACCCCCTCAACACACGGCTTGCGAGCCCTGTACCCCCTATAGTTTTCTAGACCCTGTGCTTTATATTAATTTAATCATTCCCCCTAATTTGGAGGGGTGGAATCTTTTTTTTATCACAAACCAGAATTCCTTTCAATTAACTGAATATCAAGAAGGGGACATCCATTGGGTTATAAAGGTATCCAATCAGAGGGTACCTGTATTTGTTTTAGTTCTGGGGGCGGGTTACATGTGGAGGAGTCATTGCTTTACAAGTTGTATTGTGAGTGCAGCAAGGCTCATGCTTTGGAAACGTGGGTCTCTAATGCTGGGGTGTGATTGTGGGGTTCTTGTCTGGTGACCTAATCTTGGGGTTCAATGGAGTTGCCTCTGTCCAGTTTGAATTATTAATAGTAGAATGTGTCCATTGTCATTGGGTCACTGGCTTGCCTGTCTCTGGTTGAGGGGATCAGTGCTTTGCTAGGAGCCTTGCTAACTTTCCAACTGTTATCATTCCTCCCATTTGCCTCTTGCCTTTCCTCTGTCTTTTTTTCTCCCTAACTTGTTGCTCTACAACAAACTTTGCATGACGTCTCACAAGTCTGCTTTCATACTCCTATGTCCTATCCCCTTTCCTCTACAGTCATGAGGTTATCCCATCCCTTGGGGATGGAACTGGAGCATGTTGTGAAGCAGCATTCTGCAAAGATTTAACTAGGTGTGCCGATGCGCTTTTGTGATCAGACTACCCTGGATCCTCCGTCATGTGTTCATGTTACTATGCATAACCATAACTATTTTAGGGGGGGAGTGGAGGAAGGGACACTATGGATTAGGAGTGCAGTATTCACTACAACTGGTAACTTTAACATACTCCTATGTCCTGTCCACTTGCCTTCATAATCATGGGACATAGGTGATGAACAAGCATCCCACCCGATGAAAAGGCTGCATCATGGAAGACAGCCAACAATGTTCTGTAGGATTGATTAGTCAAATATTGCTTCCAAAAAGTAATGTTTGAAGGGGTGGGATAAGAGCTGTGGGGGGGATTCAGAGGGAAGTCGTAGCCCATGTGGCTACCCAGCAGATATCCTGTAACAGTGCATGTCTTATGAGGACTACCGAAGCACTCTTTACTCTGACTAAATGCGCATGCAGCCCTTTAGGAAGCAGATACTTCCAATACCTTGAAGGCCTCCAAAATACAGCACACAATCCAGCTAGCAATAGTAACGTTGGCAGCAATAGATATTGGTGACAAGCCGCTGAAGGTTGCAAAAGGACTATGCGAAGATCTGAAGAGTTTCTTCAGAACCTCAAAGGCCTAACCATGTCGAGATAATGAAGAACCCTTTCAGCCTCAGAGAAAGGGTCCAGGGCAAACACCAGAAAAGAAATGTCCTGGTTTATGGGACATTCAAAAATTACTTTAGGGGGAAGTTAGGATGGGTACAGAGGACCCCATTCTCTTTGTGAAAAATCAGAAACGGTGGCTCTGACGAGAGTGCTTGAAGTTCGCTCACAATATGAGAAGAAATAATGGTCACTAAAATAGCTGCTTTCAATGACAGAAGCCTCAAGTTCACTAGCTCAAAGGGCCCATGCATAAGAGCTGAGAACCATATTTCAATCCATGCCGGGTGAGGAAGCTTCACTAAAGAAACACACACTTCAGGCCGTTTACATTGTTTCATTACTGGATTAGATGGTGAAAACCCTCTCCTCTGAAACCCTGTAAGCACCATTAGCTGACAAATACATTCTGTAAGTACCCAGCTTCATACAGTCATACGTAAGAGAGACCATTGTGCAGAGGAAAGCACAGTTTTAATCAACCTATTGAGGCACCAATGGGAGAATCTCACCAAAGGTACTGCAATACTGGCGCCAGGTTGTTTTTGTTTTTCTCAGTTGCTTTAACATCCAGGTTCTGCTGTGAAATTCTGAGGTGCCCACTGGTCAAGTATTCAGGTACCAAGCTGCAGAGTTCAGCAATTGAGGTGAGAGACGGAGGGATGGAGCATTAGAGCATCCACCCATCCTTGTGAGTTGGCAGTGGCCAGAGAGGGAATGCCACTAGGTCTGAAAACCCAGCCCTGGGTGCTGACATTGGAGCAACGAGTATCCTCAAAGTATTTTATGACCTCTTGAACTTGTGCACTGAGTAACTGAGCACCCCAGTTAAGGCAGAATGCCTCCTCCAGAGGGCCATGTCCAAACTCCCCATGAAGTAAAGAGAGGGCACTTGGTTTCGGTCATCAAAAGGTCAGTTATTTTGAAACCCTAGCACCTGAAGATGAGGTTGGTTAACACAATAGAGTTCACACTCATTGTGTGCATTGACAAGTTTGCTGAGTCTGCCTGCTTGTGTTTTGCGACCATGCCAGTTGAGAGGGTAATCTGTAGACACCATTTCCAAATGTTGTATACAATCCTGCCTAGAGGGGAGATGTATGCCGCCTAGTTTATTCAGATAGAAATGAGCTGTGATGGTGTTCACCTGGGATGAGAACCTTGGAGTCGATTCTTGGCAAGAAAGCTTTTTTTGTCTGTAAATTTGCATTCAGCTTTTGGAGATTGATGTGCTTCCCCTCTTCCGAGGGGGACAAAAGTTTGTGCATCCACAGACAACCCCCTCCCAATAATAGAAGAATCTGTAGTCATTTTCAAGGTTGTATTCTCCTGATGAAGCGGGGTATCCACCAGGATATTTTCTTCCTGCATCCACCAGTTCGTCCTTTTTGACATGAAGCTGGACTGACATCAGCGTGAGCTGAGGTTGCCTCTCCTGCTTTGATTCATCCAATAAGTGGAGTTGATGGCTCTTCAGTCTTGCAAAAGATATCGCTTGAACGCATCCCCCGGCCACCATCATAAAACCGAAGGCCTTGCGCCCTTGGAAGGTATTCCAAAAAGACAAGTAATGAGTTCTTGGAGACCGAGTCAAAATTGAGTTTTTGGAGTTGACCAATAGATTCAGGGAGACCACCACTTCCAGTGCGGTGTGAGGGGAAGCAGAGGAAAGGGTCTCCTGTTCGGATACGCCTGCCTAAATAAGTTAAATGTTGATAATGCCCTCCTGCCTGCCCTCCGCTGGCGGTTCAGTCCACAACTCGCATAACCTTTGCAAAAACTGTGGCTGCTGAGGAGAGACCAAAAGCAAAGTCTCTGAATAGAATTTAAAACTCAGGTACTTCCTCTGAGGCCAAATGCAGATGTGAATTTAGGCATCTTGAAGGTCTAATGCACAGAGCCAATGCCCTTCCTGTAATGCCACCAAGATTTGAACCAGCGTCACTGTCTTGAGTTTCTCCTTGGGAAGGAGCCGATTGAACCAAGAGAGGAACCAGATGGTTCAAAGGCCTATGGTTTTCTACATCCTGGAAGAAACTACTCTGAAAATGTGGTCCTGTTTAACCTACTTTATTGCCCCCCAGAAGAAGGACTTTGTTGGTCTTTTCCTTGGGATCATTTATTTGTGCTGGACAGGGAGAGCAAGACGAAGAAAGGGAAGGTTATATAGTGCGTCACCACTGAGATGGTTCCAGAGTTGTTGCTGATGACCCCTCAAGCACCTGGAAACTGCCTTCTACTGGCAAGGCGGGTTTACCATGCTGGAACCCAATATTTCTTGTTATCTGCAGCTGCAGATGGTGGAAAAACCCATCTATTTCCTCTTTCGCGGTTCAGTAGTGGAGGAAGAAGAGTCTCTTGTACTTTCTTTAATGGGACCGTGCCTGGAACCCTTTAAAAGTTAAATATGCGCCTGCTCTTTTGGAGCGATTAGTAGAAGATGAGGACTATGTCAGTTTCGACGAGAGGGCAAAGAGAGATTTAGCAGTGAGCATATTAGTCTTTTCGAACAACAGTAGGCTATTTAAAGTGAGGGCTCTGACATGTTCCTGGACCTCTTGAATCAGTTTAGTGTTTGTGAGCTAGGCTCTTCTGCAGTAGTCCAGACCACATGCCCTTCCACTGCTGTGTTCACAGGAGCTGCTGCTGACTCCGAACATGTCAAGTACCACAGACTTTGACTTTGCAATACCTGATCTAAAGGCATTGCACTTTTCCACTGGACGGGCAATACCAAACTCACCAATGTCTCCAGAGAAAGTTACAAGCTGTCATTACTGCATCTCAGATTGATTGTTGTAGTTGCAAGGTGCGACTCGAGTACACCACCTTCCCCAGTGAGTCTAGCGCTTTCTTTTCCTGAAGTGGTCATCATCATCAATGAGCATGACAATGCATACTTGCCTTGAATGCTTTCAACCCAACTGTTGATAGGTCTGGGTTGAACAAATCCAGGGAGATTAAGTAGGAGCCACCCTCTTTGGTACTAGGGAGGTGAGCCCACTATGCTTAACACCCCCTAAAGGGAGAGGTTAAGCGGGATCCCTTTGGAAGTGACTCCCTCTTAGGTAAACGGGAGGCCCCGAGGTGTATGTCAGTATCCCTCCACCCAAACCCCAGTTACTCACACCTTTGTAGGGTATCTAGGGACTAGATTTTACAATAACCATGCACACCCTTTTCTAATGGCTGACTTGGCTGCTGACCTTACGTGTGCCCAATCTCCTACAAAGACTAAGGAGGGACGAGAGAACCAGCCCCCTGGGAAAGCATCCCTGGAACAACCAATCACTGAAGACTCTCAGCAGGCCCTTCATAGTTTAACTGTGCCAAAGAGACCAAAAGAGATCTGGCTGGCGAGAGAGAGAGAGCGCCAGTGTCGGCGGGCAGAGCCGCAACGCGCACCCGGAGAGTGCAGCTATAGACAGCTGACGGCTGGCCAGAGCAGCCCTGTGAAGCTGCGATAACGAGGGAGAAGACCCTCGGGAGGCAGACGTGAAGCCCAGTTGCAAGGTCGCTGAAGTGGCTTTGTGACGACAAGAGAGCCGACCAGCCCCCACACCTCTCCCGAGGAGAACCTCTTGAGTCAGTCAGGTATGCATTGGCTCAATTTGAGGTGAGGGGAAATAGTGAGAAAGAGGAAGCATACTCCAGAGGGGGTGGTGGGTGAGATAGTTAAGAGCCCTGGAGCACACAGAATGAATAAACCCCATAGCAGGGAGAGACTGGGAAATCCCCAGAATGGGGAAGAAATGGGAACAAAATTCAGAGTGGGTTAAGAAGGAAACATGGGGAAATACTAAGAATACCCAAGAGGTGGGGAGTGAAAAGAAGAGCCTTGGACTATGCAAAGAGTTTGAAAGCCTCAGAGTGGGGAGAGACTGAGAGCCCCAGAGTGGTGAAGAAATAGGGAAAGAAACCCCGAGTGGGAGAAGACAAAGAAAACCCAAGAGTGGGGAGTGAAAAAAAGACTAGCACCAGAGTGGGGAGAGACAGCGGGAACCCGAGAGGGCGGGGGCTGTGGGGTTGAGAGTGAGTGAGAGAGAGAAGTAACAGTGAAGATACCTGGGTTAGAACAACTTGATAGTATTCCAGCACCCTCAAAAACTATCTATCTTGAACTAAGGGCAAAGGCTGTTACTGAGAATGGGACAGGGTTGGGGTCAGAAGCCAGAGCGGTCCGTTCCAGTTAATAGTTCCATAGTGTTTCTTTTGTAGATGAGGAAAGTGATTAGGTTACAGCAGGGGACTTTCTTTTTCAGACATCCAGATGTCAAGCCCCTTTTTGACTTACTGTTATTATAGAATAGGGCTAGTACATTTAGGGAAGGATTATTTTGTATTTTGACAATGAGGTTTAGTTCTAGGGGTTTTATTTTCAGTGTCCCGATTCTGACCTACCACAGGTATGAGTCCTGATCGTTTTCTGTCCAGTACTAGGCAGTGTCTTAACGCCCAGCATTATGTTTCTAGGAGCTATATTCAGAGGGGTCGGGGGCGCTGCAGGGCATGCCAGATAATCTTTTCTTCCCAGATAATAGTTTTATTGATTGATATGTTATTTATAATGTGCCTATACACAAGTGTTTCAATACACAACCAGGCAAGGGAGAGATGGAACAAGGGAGGTCAAGACGAACGATATTCCTAGGCCTAGTATCCTTGGATCATGCAAGTGTGCAGTAAAGAAGTGCGTCGGAGTAGGGTACGAGGAGATGTGCACCCAGAGCAGCAGGGTCATGAGTTAAGTGCAAGGAAGGCTATGACTCCAAGGGGAATCGCACCCAGGTAGTGCGTGTCAGGCAGGCCGCAGTGCAGGAAGGCCAGCAGGAAAATGCAGAGTGACGGGACAGGGAGGTGGGGGAAGCTGGTGTCCTGTACAGCTCAGGGGAACGCCAAGCAGCCAGTCAGCAGAGAGGTGCAGGAGGAAGGGAA
Source organism: Ambystoma mexicanum (assembly GCF_040938575.1). Classification (NCBI taxonomy): domain Eukaryota; kingdom Metazoa; phylum Chordata; class Amphibia; order Caudata; family Ambystomatidae; genus Ambystoma; species Ambystoma mexicanum. The sequence goes on along the minus strand of NC_090921.1, from coordinate 1,172,083,529 downwards.
GGTTATCAGGGGAGAGGAAGAGAGAAGGAAGAGGAGAAAAGGAGGGCCTTGAGGAGCTTCTGGTACTTAAGGAGATCCAGCTCAAGGCGGAGAGAGCAGAGGGGCTGTTCCAGAGGGAGGCACCTGCAGAGGAGAGAGATCTACCCCCCCCCCCAATCTCTGCTTGGAGAAGCAACTCACCCGCAGAGAATTAGAAGTAGATGAGCAGCAGGCTCTAGTTGGAAGGTACTTGGGAAGAGAGAGTTGGGAATGGTGAATGCCCCGCACCCAGAAAGCCTTGTGGACAATGCAGAGGATGTTGAACTTGATCCTTGCAGCCGCCGGGATCCAGTTCAGGGATTTCAGGGCCGGAGAAATGCGGTCCCTGGGCTTGAGGCAAAGGATAATTCTTGCGGTCCTGTTCTGGTTGATTTGTATAGGGGCGAAGGGTAGAGTTAGGCAGATTGAGAAATAGGCTGTTGCAGTAGTCCAGCCTAAAGAGAACCAGGGCTCTGGAGACAGTGAGCTTCTAGGGGTAGGTGAGAAAAGGGAGAATGCCTCTAAGGAGGTGCATCTGGAAATTGGCCTTTCTGGCAAGGTCTGTGATTTGTGGAGAGAAGGAGAGCTCAAGGGATTCCAGATTTATGCTGACGCCTGATAGACCTGTTGCCCCTGCCTGAATCTGCTCTGTTTCTGGCACATGGAGCTCCATGAACTCTCCCTGAAGGATGTGGGCACATCATCGCCATCCCTAGATCACCTGGTGGCGTATCTGGGGAGACCCTCCCACTAGTTGCAGGGCTCACTGGATGTTAGTCCCCCAGTGAGGTAGGAGCCACTGACACTGGGAGCACTGGTAGGGCAGGTGCCATAGGGGATTTCATGGGACCTGGACGCTGATGAGGTTCTGTAAGGGGGACAGAAGACTGAGAGAGCTCTTACTGCACAATGTCCTTGAAGTCATTCAGGAGCTAAGAACATGTGGAGTTAAATCTTTCTGTTGATTTGTTCGCACCATGCAATATGGTATTTCTTTCCATATAAAGAGCCCGGCTGTAGTATTTGTATCTTAAAAAATGCAGCGGCTCCAGAGGTCTATATAGTATGGAATATGGCATAGACGTTAAGCGCATACCCTTGGCCTATGTCACTGGTCAATCCACTTTGGGGGAGGGATCTAAGCTGATGTTATTGTGAATAGTGGTCTATGTCCTCAGGTCTCCACATAGAGTTCTTCTAAAGGAAAGGGATCGTCCTTTTATTTTTCAGAAGACTTTTAGTGGCTCTTCTTAACTCAGGCAGCCTATCCTGTCCGCCCTTGAATCCTGAAACAAAAGTGTGTGGCAAAGTGGAGTTTGGCCAAAATGTTGCTGCGCATGCACTGCAGAGACAGGGAATAGGTATTTGTGGAAGAGAAGGGTTTGACGCTCAGAGCACTTACAAAAACACCTTCTTCCTTAGCATAAGCACGGGGGTCAGAGGATCACTGGAAGTTCACAAAAAGGCACTGCTGTTGCCTGATACTCCTCTCACTCAGCATAGAGAATGGGACTGGTGGGCAATGCTGGTAGCATGCACTAGGGAGGATACAGGGTGGGCCTGGAGGCACATGTGCAGTGGTATGCCAAGTTGGGATGAAATATCCCTGAGAGTATGGAGGAAAGGGGACTTAGGAATACAGTAATAACTATGTTGAGTAACTTTATCTTTCTACCTTATTTTTCCATCTGTTGTGTCTAATTCACCACCCTTCTTCCTTATCCTCCTTTTGCTTTGCATGTTCCTCCTGTATCTCAATTTCTTGCAGCATGATTCTGCTTTATATCAACCTTCCCTCAACCCTAATCTCCTCTCTGCTCGTTTCACCTTATTTATTTACCCATTTTGTGTATCCTCCCTTTTCCCTGTTCCCCTCTCTCTCTGGTTTTTGTCTTCCCTCTACACACCTCACTGTTTGTGTTCGCCACCTCTTTTGATCATTCCACATCTTCTCTTTTCTATTGATTTTTCTGTTGCCTCACCAGTGTCTTTTCCCAATTGCACTGCTGTTCCTGTATTCTGTGCACATTGTTTGATATTCTTCTCTTCTCTTCATCCTTCCATCTGCCACTGCTTTGCCAGCATTAGCTCTCTTGCACCTGGCTTGATGTTTTGTAGATGATTCCATGCCCCCCATTGTCGGTGGTTCATGTTCTTTCTCTCTCGCCTAATCCTTCCAGGTCAATGTGCACTCATGAGGCCCAAGTCCCTACTGGTGAGCTGCCCATCTACCCGTCTGTTGAGCTTGGAGGAGGCTCAGGCCAGATGTCAGGCGCACGTGCAGCTTAGTGGCCACTCAGCGCAAAACAAGATTATGGCCGTAGAAGGAGCCAGCAGGGGTGTACTGGCTGTTCAGGATCGCTACCACACAGTCCTTGATTTTCCAGACGAAAGGTAAAATCGGCAGGGTGCCAAGAAGTGACTGGGTGGTGGGGAGCAGGATTAGTAAAAAGCAGCCCAAAATGACTGAGTTAGTAAATATGTTACATAGACCTTTTCATGTGAGCACTCCCTTTAGTTAAAGATGATCTGCCTTGTTTTGAAATGTAATCAGTTTCCACTTTCTGCTTATTAAAAATTGAAATGTGACTTGATAACCCCTGCCTTACCAGAACCTGTAGTCTTGCAACTATTAGGTTTTTCAGGGCAAGTATGGGTTTATGTTTCTGCTAAGTGTGAGGTTGTCCTCATGGAAGGGAGACACAGACAACAGAATCAAAGCTGAACAATGGTGTTTTATTAAAGGAAAGGTGCTGAGATGGAGTAAGGCCTAACTTGCCCTATACTAAGGTGGGATTTCCCTACCTAAAGAAACTAAGGAACATCTGTGTCAATATGTTCAACTTAAGTCAGTCTGTGTCCAAATCCTATACTTGCCCTCACAACTAATACAAAACAATGTGTAGGGACGTCAACCAAAACAGCGTTCCAAACATAACGTTCTGAGCTGTTTTCTAGCTCTGGCTTACTCTTTAGCTTCCTTTCCCAAATGTCAATACGTTCACCTCAGGGTTCAATTTGTCTTCCTTGAATATTAGAAAAATAAATATACAGTTCTATAGCTTTGTGACAATCGGGGTGCCCTTCCCCAAGTTCTACACAGTTCCAGGGTAACAGTGTTCCAAGGCACCCATTCTTAGGGTTCCCTTCCCCAAACTTAAAGTAAATACCAAAAGAGATATCTTGTAGCTTTGTCTTTCAACTGGACTTTCGCAATTCTTTATAACTCATGGTTGCCTTCCCAAAGTCTGATATTCATCATCAATTGTTTTCCTTTTTTCATCAAAGTAAGCTTAGATATGTTCTCTGTTCTATGCGCAGTTCTAGTCCACACGGTCCACCAACTACAGGTCACGCAACCAGGAACTCCTAGGTTTCTTTCAGCGTTCAATATTTTGATCGATGGGCAGTTTCTTAAACCACAGCTCTACAACTTTATCAAATGTTTCTTAATATTGATTCTGCTTTATTCAAAGTCTTTCATTCAGATAAGTAGTTCTGTTTGTCAAAGATGTGGCTTTCACTTAATAAATTATACCTTTGCTTGTTTCTTTCAATTCAGCATTCAAATAAATGTCTCCTTGTTTGTTTCATTCAGTTCGGTATTCAATAGAAGTAACTTGCCTCGTTTCATTCAGTTCAATAAGTTACTTTCACTTGTTTCATTGACCGTTACTGTAGTCACGATCTTCTTCGAGCGCCCCAGGTATTTTAAGTGACCCCGACACTTACCCGGTCTTGGCAACTCCTGAGGAAAAGCCAGATAGGTGGGCGCTCCACTAACCACTCGCCGTCTGCTGTGCGTAGCTTGGTCTTCGGCAGTGCCTGCTGCTCGCCTTCGGCACAGTGAGAGCTCTGGTCTGCATTCAGCATCCAGCGGGACTCACAGGGTCTCGTTGGGCATATTGGTGTCTTGGCTTCTCTCACTCACACACAGCTTCCACTTTCCTTCTCCTTCACTTGACAGCCTTTCTGCTGTCGACCGCTCCACCTTTCATACACCTTTGTTTGGCTAACAGGCTGCAGGTGCGAGTTCTGAGTTTGCATTGCATGACTTTCCTGACCATAATTAAGCCAATCAGTGGGACGCGCCTGACCTTCAGTCCTGTACTCCTCCTAGTACCTCTTCTCCGCCCCAGTACTATAGTGATTTTTACAACAGGAGATCAGCATTACTCCTAGTTGCTGCTTCTCCAGCATTGTATCTTTCATGGATTCACATGCTTAGAACACTCCCCGTCGCTAGACTGAGAACCCTCGGTACACTTATAAAGCCGTTTTTCCATAGGAAAACTTCGACACTTTCGTGTCCTATCCATGTCGTTTTTGGGGCTGTGCACGCCTGCCTCAATAGGACGTGGCGGTATGAATGCCCCGCCCCCGCGGCTCCCCTTCAGATTTCAACCGTCTTCCAAAGTGTGGAATCACCTCGCGTCATCTACTCTTTGGTCAAGATTGTTCGTTCTTGTTTTTTTTCCTGATGTCGGGGAAAGCTCTGTTCCGCCCGTACGCTACGTGTGGTCTGAAGAAGGTATACGAGGGGGACGGACATATGGACTGCATTTATTGTCTACACCCTCACCACTCGGCAGACAAATGCGACATATGTAATGGCTTCTCCCAAAAGACTCTTAAAGAGTCGGCAGTTGGTGGCCTAGTTGAGTGATGGGGCCGGTGCGTACCCACCTTCGGAGGTAGGCTCCACGCGCAGCGTGGCCTCTGCTTCAAAATCCTCAGGCCCCCCCTCCCGCCGTTCGGCATCGGCTGAACCCCCGGTGAAGAAACCACGCCCGACGGAAAAAGGGTCGTCGGGAAGCCATTCCGCGAGGGAGTCTTCCCTGAAGAAAGCCTCATCATCTTCATCATCGAAGAAGGAAAAGGAAAAGTCTAAATCCTCCTCAGGTGATCACCATAGATCATCCTCGATTCGAGAGTCCGAGAAACACAGATCAAGTTCAAAGAAGGCGGGAACGCCTCATGGAACTGCGCAGGCACCACCGTCGTCGACGGTAGCGCGATCGTCGACTCCCTCACTGCCGATGACGCAGTCGGCTTCGTCTATGTTTATGCCGCAGGTGGTGGCTACGATGACGGCTGGCCCAACTTTAGCCTCGTCGACGGAGATCCCGCAGGAGGCCTGGCGGCCGGAGGTATTCGACCCGGTTTTACCGGAATCTTTGCTGCAGCAAGAAGCGACCTTGTCGGTGTCCTCTGGGGAAGAGGAGTGTGAGATGATAGCGGAGCCTGCAGAGCACGAATTGCAAGGAGTTAGCCTTTCCAGCGGGACTAATATTCCGGTCTCTACCCCTCTACTTAACCTGCAGTTGATTCTATCACTGGAAGTTCTCACCACATTACAGACCTTGTTAAAGAAACTGGACGAGAGATTACCTCAGGGAGCAACTCCGACCAAATTGATCGTCGATGAACCTGGCCCTTCCCGTCGGCCAACTCCGACGATGTCGACGACTGTACCAGCAGGCCAGGAAGAGGGAGAGCTGCTGGACTCAGACTCTTACGTAAGGTCCTTATCGAATGTGTCGGGGATCCCCCCCTAGGGATCCAACCTGGGAGTCAGAGGCAGAATTTGAAGCCCCAAGGAGCCCAGCTCAGCCATCTCCCCCGGACGACATTGGGTCGTTCCATGCCATGATGAGCAAGGCGTGCACCGAATTCGGATTGGCGTAGGAGGAGGAGAAAAAATACTGTTTTCTCTTTGACCACATGGGAAAGAGAAGGTCGGTGTTCTCGGTACCCATCCTGGATCATGTGTGGCAGTAGGGTTTACAGACAATGCGTCATCCTTTCTTGGAGCCTGCAGTAAAAGGTATGCTGGAGAAGAAATTTAAGGCTCCAGAATCCACCCCAAAATGCCTATCCTCCCAACCAGCCCCGGACTCGGTGGTGTCAGCGGCGGCGAGAAAGGCAAGGGCCCAGCACAAGTGCACGACTCCCCCGGAGAACGACAGAAGGCAAGATGCCTTTGGGAAAAAAGGTGTTGTCGGTGGGTGCAACGACAGTGAAGGCGGCCAACTCGCTGGCTATAATGGCCAGGTATGATAGAGAAATGTGGCGCCGGTTGGCACCAATTCTAGAGCATCTCCCAGAGGAACATAGGAAAGCGGTGAGGGTGAAGAGGCCTCAAATCATTCCATAAACATTGCAGTGGACCTCGCAGAATCAGGATTCAAGCAGGTCAACAACGCAGTGGTTCTACGAAGGCAAGCGTGGCTTAAATGCACCAACTTTAGACCTGAGGTGCAATACATGGTGCTGGATATGCCCTTTGAAGGAGACCTTCTGTTCCGAGAGAAGGTGGATGAGGCACTAAAGGGGATGAAAGAGGACTCTGACACGGCACGCTCATTGGGTGCCCTCCAGAGCAGAAGGAATTTTTGTTCTTTTTGCCCCTTTTGGGGAGCGTCAGGGAACTCCAGATTCTCAGCATCGAGAGACAGATCCTTCAATCGACCGGCACACCCCTCGCAGGGCTACAGACGAGCCTCTCAAGCGGCAAAGCGGCGTAGGGATTACCAGACCTCCAGGAAGAGGATGGGCTACTCGTCGACAAGAGATAAGCAAGCCAAAGACCAACAATGACGGGCGCCAGAGCGTCCTGGGAGGCAGGGTATCGCATTGTGTCGACTAATGGGAGCAAATAACCACAGATTAGTGGGTGCTGGACACCGTAAGATTTGGACATTCACTGCAATTCAAGAGCAACCCTCCACATGTTCCACCAGCGTTCTTAGCTCAACCCTATCTGAGCGTGTTGCAGCAGAAAGTAGTGCTTATGCTACAAAAAGGGGCTATAGAACTAGTTCCTGCATCACAGAGGAGTCAGGGGGTTTATTCCCGGTACTTCGTAGTGAAAAAACCAAACGGAAAATGGCGTCCCATTCTCGACCTTTGCGACCTCAACAAGGCGTTGAAAAGCCTAAAATTCAAGAAGCTCACGCTCCAGGAAGTGATCCGATCCGTCCAAGAAGGGGATTTTCTGGCATCTCTAGACCTTCAAGACGCGTACTTCCACATACTGATGCGGCGGCGACACAAGGTTCCTGAGGTTTGTGGCAGGACGTACTCACTACCAGTTCACAGTGCTTCATTTTGGGCTAAAGTCCTCTCCCAGGACGTTCAGCAAATGTTTGGCTCCAGTTGCAGCTTGGCTGAGAAAGCAAGGCCATCATGTGTACCCGTATTTAGACGACTGGTTGGTGAGGGGATCCTCCCCTGTAGCAACTCAAACAAGCTTGCAAGTCACCATGCAACTTTTACGACGGCTGGGATTTGCAGTAAACTTCGAGAAGTCTTCATTGACTCCGTCGACAAGCTTGGTGTTCTTGGGTGCGCAATTCCAAACTCAGTCAGGGTTGGTGAAACCATCCGTCGACAGAATTCACAAACTCATCCAGCTAGCAAGTCAGTGGAGGATCGATGCCAAAGTATCGGTGAGAAGATATATGTCAGTTCTGGGCGCTATGGCGTCTTGCATTCCTCTGGTAAACAATTGCCGCCTTTTCATGAGGCCAATTCAAGAGTTCCTGGCAGACCGGTGGACCCAGACCCAAGGACTCTGGTCGGACAAACTGGTCGTCGACAAGGGTCTCCTGCGAGCCCTTCGGTGGTGGCAGAGTTTTCAGAACCTGGCTAGGGGTGTACCCCTGCAGGAACCAGAGTTTCGCGTGACGATAGTCACGGACGCGTCCCTAACAGGCTGGGGAGCACATATGGACACTTTCTAAACTCAAGGTCTGTGGTCTCCGAGGGAAGCGCTCCTACACATCAACGTTCTGGAGTTGAGGGCAGTGCGCTGGGCCCTGAGATCTTTCCTCCCGCACATAAAAGGATCGGTAGTGAGGATATTAACAGTCAACACAACAGCAATGTTTTATCTGAGAAAGCAAGGAGGCACGCGGTCCAGAACCCTTTCCACCGAGGCTCAGAAAGTATGGCAATGGGCTCTGAAACACGATATAACCATCGTAGCTCACCACCTCCCTGGGATAAGGAACGACCAAGCGGACTCCCTCAGCAGGAAAATGGACCAAATACACCAATGGGAAATAGACCGTCTTCAGTTATCGAACGTCTTCAAGAGGTGGGGACGACTGTCTCCAGACCTCTTTCCAACCAAGGAGAACAAGAAATGCGAACTGTAGGCCAGCAGGTGGTCACAGAGGGGCTTGCTGGGGGGAAGCGTTCTCCTTCCCGTGGACGTGGACGGACAGGTTTCTTTACGCCTTCCCCCCTGTTTCCCCTCATACGGAGAACCCTGCAATGGATTCGCAGGTACAAGTGTCGAGTCATCCTGGTGGCTCCTTGTTGGCCGAGACAGGCGTGTTTTTCCGACCTCCTTCAACTGTCAATAGACAAGCCGATAACATTTCGGAAAACTCCGAACCTCCTGTCCAGGAACAAAGGGACAGTGTGGCACCACAACCCGGACAGTCTCAACCTCACAGCTTGGCTCCTGACTTTTCGGAGTTCGGTACCCTAAGTATTTCATCAGATTGTCGAAAAATCCTGCAGGCCACGCGGGCCCCTTCCACGAACACGTCGTACGCCGGCAAGTGGAAGAGATTTTGTGCGTGGTGTCAAACTCAGCCGGGATTGCAACCCTTAAATGTAACTCCGGAGCAACTTCTCCCATATCTGCTCCATTTGGCAAACAGCGGATTGGTTTTTCGTCAATAAAGGTACACCTGGCGGCCATCTCGAGGTTCACAAGGAGGAGGCAGTCGTCTCCCTTGTTTAGCGATAGACTCATAAAACATTTCATGAGGAGTCCATTCCGTACGTTCCCTCCGATTAAACGCATTGACTTGGAGTCTTAACTTGGTGTTAGCGGGCCTAATGAAAGCGCCCTTTGAGCCGATGGCTTCCTCGTCTATGAAGTTCTTATCGTGGAAGCTGGCTTTTCTAAGAGCTGTTACGTCAGCTAGGCGGCTCTCGGAGACACAAGCGTTGGTCATAGATCCACCGTACTTGATATTCTTTAAGGAGAAAGTGGTACTGTCGACTAATCCTCGTTTTATTCCAAAAGTGCCTACAGTTTTTCATAAACATTCGTCAATTGTTCTATCTACTTTTTTCGCAAATCCTTCATCTCCTGCGGAGAAGGCCCTCCATACTTTGGACGTGAAGAGAGCTCTGAATTTCTACCTTCATCGGTCTCAACAGTTCAGGACTATGCAGCAGCTGTTTGTGGCTTATGGCCCGTTGACGAGAGGAAAGGCAATCTCAAAACAAGGACTGGCCAGATGGGTCTCGTCGACGATTACGTTTTGTCACTCCAAGGCGGGAAAACCGCTAGAAGGACGTCCAAGGGCTCATTCCACGAGGTCAAACTCGTCCTCGGCGGCACTGTGGGCAGGGATTCCGCTAACAGACATTTGCCAAGCGGCGTCCTGGTCGGTGCCGCACACGTTTACCCGCCATTACTGCCTTGAAAGGCAACATGCGGATGATGTGCAGATGGGAAGAGCAGTCTTACGCCATCTGTTCGCTAATAATAAGGTTAACTGCATTCACGCCGCCATATCAGAGTTTTACTGCTGTGCAATCTATTCTAAGCATGTGCATCCATGAAAGATCCAATGCTGGAGAAGGGAATAGTTTCTTACCTGTAACTCCATTTCTCCAGCATTTGTATCTTTCATGGATTCACATGCGCCCGCCGGCCTCCCCTGATTGCAGTGTACAGGCTGTATTTCCCCCATGTTCTTTGGAGGGGTTGAAATCTGAAGGGGAGCCGCGGGGGCAGGGCATTTATACCGCCACGTCCTATTGAGGCAGGCGTGCGCAGCCCCAAAAACAACGTGGATAGGACACGAAAGTGTAGAAGTTTTCCTATGGAAAAACGGCTTAATAAGTGTACCGAGGGTTCCCAGCCTGGCGACGGGGAGTGTTCTAAGCATGTGAATCCATGAAAGATACCAATGCTGGAGAAATGGAGTTACAGGTAAGAAACTATTCCCTTCTTCCTCACAGTACTTTGTGGTCTTGCCTTTCTCTTATTTGTCTGAGGGGGGGGGTCCTAAGAAGGAGGAATGTGAGAACTCCTTCAGATTTATCAGAGGTCAACCTACTAGATATGTAAAGTTTTTTTAATTTTTTTTAATTTTTTTTTTACACAATGGTTTAGCCAAAGTCTCTTGTTAGCGGGGCAGAGCGGTAAGGCTTAGACATGTGAGATCAGGGCTTTCGTGAAGAGTACATGTAATGACAAATTAACAAGTACTAACATGTCCACACAGATGTATATAAAAGTACACACTAAGTTAACCAATTTGTAAATATACTTAAACCATGGCTTGGTAACCCCACATGGGTTACACACCACTTTAGAATACTATTAGTGTTGCCTTGAAACTGTGTTATTATTAAAGTTTGGAAAAAGATATTGGACACAAATTACTAGCCTTAAAATGTGAAATTACTAGCCTTACAATTGATAAGGCATTACAGTGCTTGATACTAAACTTAAACATGTCTCTGGGTTATCCTATTACAATAGCCCCAGTCTTTTAAGTGAGTAACTCCATCTTGTAGGGTACTTTTAGGGCTGTTAGAAAAGTGCCTGTGGGTCGACCATAGAAAATCAAAGTCTCGAATGTGGCTTGAAAGGACCACAGTTTTTAGATATAGGTCCGTTTTTATGATATATGAATGATTCAAAACTGTATTTGCAGCAAGAAAAAAACATTCAACCATTCCTGTATGTGTTGGGGAGGCGGCCTGGACGGTATTTCTTTACAAAAGCTCCACCACTTAAGGGAGGTCAAGGATAGCTGCAGGTGGACTTCCTGTCCAACGTATTTCAATTGGGAACTGTACATACAAGCAACCTTGCCTCTGGACACTCTGAATGGAAAAATCAACCCCATGCAATGAGAGATCATTTTAGGCTGCAGGTTTCAGTGGTCAAGGCTTCATCTGACTGTCTGGTCAGACATCAGTAGGTACCCCTGAATGGTTTGAAGACAGCTTAATTGATTCCTACAAAACTGGGGAACCCCACAGGAGCAGCAGACGGAAGCAGTAATTGATTTGACCTTACACAGGATCAGCAGGCACTCAGCAGCCAATATGGTTGGACAGGGATGTCAATTCACCAAAATGCCAGAGGTAGCAGAAGTGACATCATGCATCCGACGATATCCCACTAAGTGGCATCACATGACCTTTGACCTGAACAAAGTCACAGGAAGTGATGCCATATGACCGTTGTCTATGGTGACATCACAGGTAGTGAGATGCAAAAGTTTTAAAAAAAATACAATGAGTAAACAAATAATACAATAGAAATTAATTCTATAGAGGACAAAAGGCTATTTTAGTTTTCCGCCATATATTAACTAAAATGCTGCCCCAGTATGTAATGGGTTAATTTGTGATATACTGAAGGCACAGTCAGCAGAATCTTCATCGGCCAGTATCACTGCTTTCTTATGCCAGTACAACTTTATATGGCCAATTATTGCCATTTTATATTTGTTAGAGCCTTGGTGTAGCTATAATATGCTAAAATTTGCCCTGTATGCCAGGCATTGCTATAATACACTTAACAGAACCTTGTGTCTTAATAGTGCCCTTTTTTTTTACCAGGTTAAGCCTCCTATACCATGTATAATCCTCATATTCAAGCTAATGCCCCACAAGCTCAAATGCTGCAATCACTGACCAGTGCTGTCATTTTATGCCAGGTACTGCCTAACATGCTAGATACATGATTCCGCTTTTTTGATTATAGTGCAAACTAAACTGAAACACTTTTGGTGATATCAGTTTGAGAAGTTAATGAAATTAAGCTATTTAAGGTAAAATGATGTGGCCAGTGTTGGGGCAGAGTTTCATTTTTGTGGGTTCTGCTGTACCTTTTTTGGTACCTCAAAATGTTTGGCGATCAGAGGGACTTCTACTGAAATTCCCTTGCCACTCCAATTGTTTTTAGTATATTGTCCCATGAGAGCTCCTATGGTGCCTGTTCAGATGGATTTCCAAAATTAGCCCGGCGGGGCGGAGAGGGTATTTGGGAGGCCGCCCTATTATAGTGAAGGGGGTAGTCACTGAGAGTTTAGCCAAACCCAATCAATATAATGTAGCGGAGCGGCAAGGTGTAGTCGCAGAAAGGGTGCGAGAGTGGTCTAGGGTTACAATGAGTTCACTCCACACAGAGCAACACCAATATTTCTAGTTAGACAGGTAAGAATAAAAATGCAATTATTTATTATAAAAATAGACAATAGTTTATTGGGCCTTTAAAATAGAAGTTAATGCGAGTAAAACATCTAGTCGAATATTGTCACATCCAAACTATAAAAATAATATATACATTCACCCCTATGAGAAATAGAATAGCATTTGATTCAATGACCAGTGAAACACAGGGTTAAGTACTCGGATGCATTAGAAATGGAAAGAACACTTCTGGATAACCACAGAACATCTTCCCTAGCTCTGATGAAGTCCAGCCCTAAGATGGTTTGGGGCCCTGTACCCAAACGTCACTAGTTCCAATGTAGATACTTCACAGAAGAGTTTATTAAGAGATTGGTGATGTCAGTGGTTAGGATCACTACTAGTCAACAGAGTTAGATGCAATTCAGATAAGTAAACTCGCTCAAGCCCAGTCCTTGGGATAGTCCTAGGAAGGGATCATTGACCATGCTTTCACCATCCAAAGTCCGGTAAGCGTGATTTAGGGACAGGAACTTATGCCCATGTAACCCTTTGGAGGACAGGGGTGGGGTGACAGAAACAGGTAGGTTAACTTACCCGCCTGACTCCGATTTCTCCAGAGACAACTTTTTGTTTTCCGCAATCCATTGGTGACACAATCTTCTCCGCTTGCTTGCGTCAAATAAGGCCCAGGGGTGTGGGTGCAGAGGTTACTTTCGGAAACTGGGTTAAGTTTCAGATGTTCGCAGTCTTTAGGATTCAGTTCCAAATTGCTCCCAGTAGAACACTCATATGAGGAAAGATGAAGTCTTCTGTGGAGCAGACCACCCAAGAACACCTCCAGGGATCAAAGCAGTGTTGCAACGGAGGTCACCACAGTCAAGCGGCGACAGGCGATCTTTAATGAACGAAAAAAAGGAGCAGGCCCAGCACAGATTCCATTCATGCCAGAAGACTGAAAATGCAGGAACAGGCATTGTGTTACAGAAGTTGAAGATCCTTCAAGTTTCAAGGATGCATCCAGAAAAGCACTGGCTGTTGCGAGGTAGCCCAGGAGAGAGCTGGTCAGTCCACTGGCTGATCCAGGGACACTTTCAAAGGCCACGGTTCCTCGAGTAGGGGTTGAGGCTAGTTTTTCTCACTGGTCCAAGTGTTGTAGAACCAACAAGGGTCTTCTTGAGAATAGGAAGAGGAGCAGGGTTTCACCAGGACTTCATTGGATTGGATGCTGGTCAGCTGCGGGAGTCGTCCTTGGGTCACCAGCGGCTGCATTTCTTCATATGGATCTTGGCTCCAATGATGATCTGTCGAATGGCCTCCTTTTATCCAATATTTGCACTCTAATCTTGCCAAGGTCCACCAATGGTAAGGATCTGTGCCATTCAAACTGGCAGTTGCTATACAATCATTGATAGCTACTGGCCACAACATTTGCCCAGCAACAACATTCGGGCACCTGAATATGTGCTGCGACCCCTCACTCCTCACATCCGGGCTCACACACAAACCACCTCTTTGCACAGGAAGGCGGCAGCTTTCCCTGGGAAAGGGCTTCCCATATTTGCCAATTCCGAACCCAAGATGGCCAAAGAACAGTATGGTCAAAGGACAGGCAAAAACCTTGTGGCACGTGCCTCAAATGGTGCTAGCCACCCTTGGAATCCATTTGCATTAGCTGCAAAGGTGTTAGGGAGATGTATCATTTTCATGCTTCATCTTCTCTCCTAATGAGACCCCGGCCCTTTTTTCTGGAATTCTGGATGTTTTTCTTTAATTCTGAATGACTGGAGCCGATTTCCACTGATTCATTCTTATGGGCTCTGTCTTTTAGAAATGTGTTCTGTGTGTGTTACCTATTTTATGGAGCCTACTTTCCTCCATATTCTATAAGGCATCTGTATTGTACTATTGCAGCACACCACTCCTTATGGGCAGTGTTGCTGGTGTAAGGAATACATGGTATCAATAGTGGACACAGACACAATAGATACACATTTTTTTGAAAAAATCTTTTTGGGTATTTTGGTTGAGTTGCTAGAATGCCTAACTCTAGAATGGGAGTAGTCTTGACCATTAAACAAATGACAAACAAGTCCAAGTCAGTATAGTCAAAATAAAAAGGCGTATACTAAAAAAAAAAAAACTAACCTTGCCCTCCTTCTCAAAATGACAAATGTGTTAAGTGAATACAAAAGGAAAATAGTGTCTCAAAAGAAATGTCAGAATGGCTTAAATAACAACTCCTTTCCCCACCACGTTCAGCACTATGGGGTCTACAGAGTTTCCTAAAGTATAGGTGCATGGCACAGTTCTATCAGTCTTGCACACTTTGGTACAATTCAACAGTTCAGGCTTGGGCTTCAAGATTCAGGTAGTTCAATCACTTCTTTAGGCTTTGTCCGCCTTGTCATAAATCTACAGTTCCACTTTTGACCTTTGCTTTCCCACAATTCAACACAGGCTTCCCTCTGCCGTGTTAGGCAAAGTTTGTATGCAGTACCCTCTGGGACCACTACACACAACTAGGACTACAGGTGTAAGCAAAACCACCCTTTTGGTATAAGTCTGTACCACACAGTTTTTGGTAGTGAGCTGAGCAGCCAGGCTTATCTCAAGAGGGAATGTGAGCTTGTGAGGGTGTTACACAGAGGTCATAATTACAAGTATTCAGATAGACACTTATACTCAGTGTTTCCTGGTAAAACACTTATTAATATATTACGCAATCAGTTAAAAAACAATCACTAAAAGGAGGCAATCAATATCACACAAAAATATACTACAGTACTTCACACTGTCAGGTTCTGAGACAGGAGCAAAATGACATTCAGAGCATTTGAAGTAGGAACAAAAAGGCATAAATTAATAAAATGAATAGTAGTTACTCTTAAACAGTGCAAATAGTTATGAGTTCACCAGAGAGTTGCTTCAATGCAATAGGTAGGCCAAAGTCAATGGGCTAGAGTCTTGTATAAGAAAAACGGTTCTGGTAGTTTAAACGGAAAAGACTTCACCACAGTTCTCAGAAGTGGTTCATAGAAGAAAGGTTTGTATGTCGGGACACAAGCTGACTAGGCCTGCAAGTTGCCAAAGTTGTATGCGCTTTCGCAGTGAGAGCTAAGTTTGCTCGGGTTTTCACAGTACCTTATATTGAAGAAAAAGATGCAGCTGAAGACTTCTCTTCCTGGCAGTTCCTGCAGATCTCGCTGTTCCTGAGCCTCAGTCGTGGGGACAAATGGGAGGACGTCGAGGGACTCCTGCACTGCACGGGGACTGGTCACAAAGCTGGCAAACTGGCAAATCTTCGATTCCAGTAGCTGTCTTCAAGCACACAAACTGGTGTCCTTCTCCCTGGCTATTTGGTTTCCTGCAGCACACTGAGGAAAATGCAACCAGCTCCGAGAATGGTGTCCAGGTGGCTTACAAGTTGATTGGTCCCACCTACTGAGGGGGAGACGTCGTCCTTGAAGAGCTTCTCTGTTGCGATGAACCTGGCCATTCGGACCTGCAGCAGGGCTTCACCGGGCAAACCAACGGTCCAGGAGTTGCAGCAGCCGTCCTCTTCCAGCTCGTCTTCGGTTCCTTCATTCCAGTGCTCGACTCTGCCTTCCAAGCCAAGAGACTCGCCTTATAAATAGTTTTCTCCCATTCATGCCAGCCTAGCTGCCACTCACCCAGAAGAGTGGCTGTCCTTGCCGGACAGTCAGCCAGCCAATCACGCCAGAGTGCATTTGGGTCTCCTAAGAGACTAAGCACGGGGAGTTTCGGGCACCTCCCTCACTTCCTGCCCACCCCAGACACTCAGGCACCAGAGGCGGTCTTCAGTCCTGAAGTCCGCCAAAGGCGTAGGAACAAAGGGACCAAACCTGTTTGGTGCGCAGAGACAGACTCTAGAAGGACCTTTCTAAAAAGAAATGGTGAGAAAAGAAGAGCGGGACCTGTTTAAAGAAAGGGGGCTCAGACACCATCTTGAAAAACATAGCTCCCGTGATTTTTAGCTACCGGTGTTCGCGGTCTGGAGAAATCATGGTAGTTCCTTGTAAAACCACTGCCACCAGCCATTCCGAGAGGAAAGGGTAGCATTTGAATGCTACATGCGTTTCGAGACATAGGGGGATACTAGGTAACCCCTCCAGCACTCTATTGGAAGATAGTGTGTGCTGGGTCTAGGAATTTAAAAAGACTAGTAAAGTCAATTTAACTTTACTTAATATGGGAAACAGTAGTTTATCCCAGAGAAGGTATTTAAACCTTGGGACAGCCTCAAAGGCTTCCCTGTGTCACTGCACTGAGGGGGCTGTGTGACACACATGAAATTAAGATGCCTATGGAGTTATCTAAAACTCCATAATCAAAAGAAACAAACACAGAAAACAAACAGAATTAAAAGTACAAAGTCCCAAAGGTCAGCAAAAGAGCAAGGGGTCTCTAAAATAGAGAGGAATTAGCACATTTATGAGAATTCTTCATAACAGCCGGGTTCGAGGCTGCCTCTCTTTTCACATTCAATTTCTCACAGTTCTGCACAGGCTTCCCTCTTCCGGGCTCGACCCTGTCTTTCACCTTTCACTTTATCACACAGTTCTGTTCAGGCTTTCCTGTGCTGGGCTCGAGCCTGTCTTTCTCTTTGTAGGGCTTCCTTTACAACGCTTTCTGTTGGGGGGTCTTTTCACCGTCGAAGACCTTCAAAACTGCAAGGATTTTACAGAGACCTCTGCATGACCACTTCAACCTCTCTTTCAACAATTCTACAATCCACAATCTTCCTCATCTTACAACAACCGATGCCTCTTGTTACTTGTAGTTTCTTATTCTCTTTAACTTGCCTTCTTGGCTTCTTTCAAAATTAATATGCAACTCCAATACTTCTTAGTATTTCTTTCTCTGTACTTTGCCTTCTTGGCTTCTTAGGATTTCTTTCTTACAGCACCAATGCCTCTTGTGGTACTTGTAGTTTATTTGCCCTCTTGCAAAGTTCATATACTTTGCCCTCTTGGCATATTCAAAGTTCACATACTTTGCTTTTCATTCATTCATTCAACTTTCTTTTGGGATCGCAGTTACTTTCTTGCCATTGGACCCCGTTCAACCCAGAACATTTCACAGAGACTTTTGAATGTGTGATTTTGCACCGCAGGACCACTCTGTTATTTTGTATCCATTCCTTTTACAATTCAGCAATTGTCCTTTCCATTACGCATTTTATCGACACACGTGCCACCTTCAACTTTTGAGTTACAGTTACCTTTGATTTTAACACAAACCGGGCTTTTGTTGCCTTCGATAACTCACTGATCGTGTTAATTAGTCTTCTTTCATCAACTCTCTTCATGCAGCAGTTAAGCCCGTTACCAACGCTTCTTCTGCTCCCCGCCAACTCTGTCATTCACCCGGGAGGGTCGTGGGCTGCTTCTAGGACCTTGAAGGTCTTTCTTCCGTTCACACTGTTTCAGTCTTGGGACGCTTACGGCTTCCCGAAAGCGTGGAATTTTTCGCCTGCCTCTCGATCTTCACAACTGCTGCTCAACCCCTTGGCCTTCTAACTTCCATCGCCTTGTTCTGCATCAGCCCCGAAAGAGCTGTTCCATCTCGTACCCAGCCTCACTCAGTGTGCCTGTGCGCACCACCTTTAATCCGCCTCACAGGGAGTGTTAACAAATGGCAGGTGTATATAGTTAGGGTTTCATGCCTGACTATATTACAGGAACAGAGCCATTGCAAGTCAGTAGATGTAATCTTTCTGGCCTCATGCCTCATCTTCCTCAGCTCAATAGTATTGTCAATGTAACGTGGGGAGCCCCCATACAATAAGCAGAGTTAGGGGTCAGATGGGTCATGGAAAAAGGGGATCCCATGTCTAACCATCGGGTGCTTCTCCCCCACTCCGTGAGGACCCGCTACCCAGGTGATCCTCCCTTGCTTGTCCACCCCCAGGGCTGGGATCCAAAAGCACTGGCCTTTCCCTGGACACCTGGATACGGGATCCCCGGGGCCTAGGTTGTGAAACACCCTCTAGTTTTTCACACTTGGAACCCTTTGGGTTCCCCTTTGAGATTCTTTTCTTTATCCTAGAGTAACTACAGTTCTTAAGGATAGAGAGATACTTTGTATCTTTTCGAAAACTTTAATATTCTGAGAGATTGGCACACACCACCTTATGTGGATGCCTAGGGGATATCTAGTATCCCCCTTTTCTCTGCTCCTGTGACTTTTTAGTCATACAGACAACCTTCTAGTTATGGCTGGTGGCAGTGTACGTGTTCTACCAACTATTGTGCTATTTTTTACCGCAGGCTATGTTCCTAGCCCCGGTTATGCACAATAGGGGCATCTGAGTACTATCGTGGGTGCTTTTTTGCCATTTCTAGTGTGGTTGTTCGTTGTTAGCCCTTCTACCATTCTGGGAAGGGGAGGTCTGTGTGTGTGTTTTGCCTTTGGCGGGAACCCTTGGATGTTCCTGCCTAGGCTTCGGTGTGTCTTGTCAGGCAAGGAGTGGGGGAGGAGTTTTTCACTGCCCTGCTCTTTTGTCTGCCTGAGTGGAACCCACTCCGACTGGGGGGTCTGGCTGTCCTCATTGGATAGCCACCCGCCCCTTTGTGTAAACTACTGAGAAAGATTGCAGAGGAGTGTGTGCTGAAGCTGAATAAAACGTGAGGTTCCTGAGGTGAAAGGCAAATCGACCACTGGAAACTGAAGTAACCGAAGAAGATGACGAGAGATGCTCGCAGACCCTTTGCAACACTGTGAAGCGACCACTGCTGCCCTGACCCAGATTTCTGTGTGACAGAGGTACTCCGAAGAGGACTCCTCCTTCCCTTTAAATGGTGGGAACAATCAGTCTGAAGACTAACTTTAATCATCATCATCAAACATACTTTTATTCAGCATTTTAACCTTTAAGTTATAAAATACAATTTGTACAAAAAGAATAAAAATGTAAAAACATTCACAGTTGATAAGAGATCCATACACTGACACTATTTACAACATAATGGGCAAATAGGACCATAAGGTAGTATAGATACTGGACTTCGCAATAAAAATTCCTGCTGTTTGTCAATGTTTGGCTATGATCCTGGCAAGATATAGATGCAGTGACTATCGGGGAGAGCAAAGCTCGCAGCCATCAAATCTCACTTACCCATATCTAAGTTGGCAGGGCCATGCTTAATAATTCTGTCTCAACTGCCATGCCCTATGGATGAAACACGCAGTGCCAGAAACCAAATGGGGAAGGAGGTATTTTCTTCGGAATCGTAGAGCTGGCACTGCTTGGCAAATTCCTGTGCTGTACAGAATACGTCGCAGGTACATGCGTCTCAAACACTCTGTAATAGGAAATGCAGTATATTTTCCGATCCAGAGCCACACATTGGACACAGCTCTAATTGGGACCCCTGCCACCTCCTAGTTAGACAAGCCACTGGAAGAGGTCCAAGCCTAAAGCGAATATAGAGATTTCTCAAAGGGAACAAGAGTGGAGTGGAGGTAAGTCTTGAACCCCAGTTCTACTGAGGTTTTCAGGTATTCCCCACCAAACTTCAGTTGTGTGGCATCAAATCTAATTTTTTCGTACATTTGCTTTTTAACCTTGTTTCTTAGATCAGTCAAATTCCATACCGATGGTACTTGAGGTTCACTCCATAGCTCAGGCATGCCTAATTCTAGGAGACAGTCCTTTACGTGTACTTACCACCTTAGGTTCATTCGTGGCTCATTACATGTGACAACGCCTTCCTATGTACTTCCAAACCTTCCCCATTCCAAATCCTGCCTCAGAACATAACTGGTCTATTCAAAATCCGATCTGTGACCCTATTATTATATAGTTCAAGGTGGACCAGGGCTGATGGTGCTGACACTGGTAGGAGTAATAATTTCCTTAGCAATTTGTTTTCACATACACAATAAACATGGGAATTAGTATGTCCCAATAGTTCCGAGCCATACATGGCCGCTGGGACTGCTTGTTTGTTATAAAGTTCCAGGGCAGGTGAAATTGCTTCCCTTGCATGTTTAATAAGGAAGGACGAAATTCCACCACAGTATTTGTTGAGAGATAATAATGATTTTTAAGTTGTTTCCCAACTACCAGATTCCTCAAACCACACTCAAAGGGAGTCATAATGTGAAACTTGTTCTGTACTGTCACCACAAGCTTGTGGTTTTACTGCTCTCCTTTTTGCGTGCTGCGTCCTAAAAACCATCACCTAACATTTTTTCCGTATTTAGAGAGAGGTGTAGTTCAGAGCATTTGTTTTCAAAGATGGTCAAGGCACACTTCAGGCCCTGGGGTGTTGTAGCCAGGAGGACCATGTCATCCGCATAGAAAAGAGCGGAATATTTGCCCGTATCCATCTTCGGGCTGTCCTGGCACCCACTCATCAATTCATCAATAATTTCTTGGATATAATTAATGAATAGGAATGGGGCCAAGGTACAGCCTTGCCTTACTCCTATATTAACCCCGAAGTTCTGTGTCTGTTTTCCCCTTGCCCCATAATCTACGGTGGCTGTGTTATCAGAATATAATGAGCATACAATTGCAACCAGTTCGGACTGTGCTCCTCGCTTCTGCAGAATATTCCACAGTTGCTCCCTTGAGACAGTGTCGAAAGCCGTTTTTAGGTCTAGGAAAACAGCATAAAGATACATTTTCTTTAGTGAAGTATATTTTGCAATAATCAGAAACGAGATAAAACAATGGCCTATCGTACCCCTATTTGGCCTGAAACCCCCCTGTAAATGAGTGATTATATTTTCACTGTCAGCCCACTCCTGGAATGGTTTCAATAATTTACCAAAGAGCTTACCGACTCCATCCAAGAGCGAGATGGGACGATAATTACCTGGGGAGTCTCTGCCCCCTTTCTTTATAAATAGGTACTATTATAGCCCTACGCCAGGAGGCTGGGATCTTAACACTGCTCAGAAGAGCATTAAACAATTTACACAGAACTGGAGCCCATATCCTAACCTCATCCTTAAAAAGGTCTACTGAGATTAAATCTGGGCCGGTTGCTTTATTGTTTTTCAGATTATTAATGGCAATCTCCACATCCCCTGTAGTAAAAGTAAGGGTGGCTGGGTTAAGTGGCTTATATACTACCGAACTAGGGGCCAATTGAATTTCATTTTGATAAAGGTTACAAATATGGACAAGCCAATCACTCTCGGCAATGTTACTAGGTGGCTCTGTATCATCATGTTCTTCTCACTCACCAGTTTCCAAAAAGAGCAGGCGTCCCTGGTCTGCAGGGCGCCATATAATCTGTCCCATTGCGTCTAGTCCAATGGTGGACTCGAGGAGAAAGGCTCAACCCTTCTACAGAAATCTGGAGTTGGGTCAACGTCTTCAGTCCTTATGAGGGTCTATTATACAGGTTGCATAGGAAAATCGCATCATTCTTGCCCCTCCATAACTTCAATATTTGGAGGTCATGTGAACCATAATCCACAAACTCCACCTTCCAACGCAAAGGCATATCCACCCAGATCAAGAGCCCACCACTTGGTCTACCTCAGGGCCCCTTAGAGACTGCCACACAAAATGACTGATATCCTTGAATATTAACGGGGTCAGAGGCCCAGGTTTCCTGTAGAGCCACAATTTGTTGCTCTTATAAAGGCACACCAGTCGGGGTCAGCCAGCAATCGATTCACTGCCACATTCCACGATAGAAATTTGCATCCCCTGATCTCAACTCCCGTGTTCATCGAGGCCTGATCCCAGACACCCATTTCTGATGATCATTCTACTGTGGGTTGCTGACAATCTTACCAGATTAATAGTACTCCTACTTCTTCCCAAGGATGGCTGTTCTGGGGTGTTTAACAAAGTGTTTAAAAATGTGCCAGATCTTAAACCAATCTGCGTGCCCTAAGGGGGATAAGTTCTAAGATAGATTTGACAAAAGACTGTCTGCCAATTCTTGAGCTACCAGAGACACTTTGATAAAATCGTGGCCCGAATTTGGCATTGCTCTTCTGGTGCACTGCACAATGTTGCTACTTATAATTAATTGAGAGGCAATCCTTGGTGTGGCGTATCCAAAAGATACATTTATTCTTTAATGCCTCTTGGCTCTCGAATGAGAAGTTTGGGGACATTAACCATCACAAAGTAAGAATCTCTTATCCCTCCCCCTCCCCTATTTAATTAATCATGATTTAAAACCCTTGAAGGTCCTGACATTCTACCCACTTTAATAAGGTGTGGCCCTGATAAAGGGGCAAGCGGGGAGGTCCGTGTGTATAACCTAGTGTCCCAATGTCTCTCGATAAGAGACTGAGTTTAGTCGATGGCATTTTCTCCCGCCATGGTCTTTTACTCAATCGTGGTTCACCTGGTGCACTTGGATGCATTTTTTACCAACAGCTGTCACAGAGCAATATCGTCCACCCATCGGCTCTAGGTTAGAGGTTACCGGAAGTAAGACCTTATTCTGGTCGATGTTTTTAATTGTGGAGGTAATTAACCCCTTTAATTCCTTAAGTTCTCCCAATACGCCCCTTCACTGAGTCACCAAAGTATTAGTAATTATTTCACTGAGTTGACTAAGGCTGTTTTCTAATACACGAAAAGCCTTACTATTCTGGGTATCTCCACTACCGGGGCACAAATCGGTGAGGCATGTCTGTGCCCATTTCACAGTATTTAGTGACCTGGACCATAATAGTGGCACCCTGTTTCCTTTTCCCTTTGTGGGACCCCCCTTACGAATTTCCGCGACCTCGCATGAGTGACTATCTTCCACGCAGATTCAGCCTCACCTACTAGTTGCTGTGAATGCATTAGGAGAAGCAAGTGCTTCAAATTGATTGTTGAGTTTTATCGTAGCTGTTTTCTTATTACCAACTATTAGCCTTGGGACTTGTTGTTTATCCCCCCCTCGCCTGAGTTAACCCAAAGGGAGATGACTGGCGGTTGCCTGCCGAGTTATCCTGATTTGATATGATATGATATTTTATTTATATCGTGCTATTACACAGGTGTTTGAGAGCGCGCCCAGGCAAAGGAAGGGGAACAGGGGAGAAACAAAAACAACGATGTTACTAGGCCCAGTGACATTGAGAACGCGCAAGTGCATGGGGAAGGGAAAAAGGGGGAAAGTGCATGGGGAAGGGAAAAAGGGGGAAAGCGCAGAGCATAGGAGAGAAACAAAATAAATAGGAAGTACATAAATAATTACAGTGTTAGCAGTGGTAGTGCAGCCTGTAAGAGGCAAAGGTGCTAGGTTAGTCAGATAGGGATTATCTGATAAGTGCAGAAGAAGGGTGGGTGGGGAACTGTAGGGGTACAGACACAGGGCCCCAGTGCAAGGGGTGGCCCGGAGGCAGTGCAGGAGGATGGCAGGGTGAGCAGGTACCTGGGCTCGAAGGACAGAAGGTGGCCAGGTGCAGAGTGCCGAGGGAAAAAGGCAGATCAGCAGGGGAGAAGTGGGGCGAAGGCAGAAGCGAAGAGGAAGGTCTTGAGGAGCTTCCGGAACGGTAGATGGTTCTCCTCAAGTTTCAAGGTAACAGGGAGGCAGTTCCAAAGGGAGGCCCCGGCCGAAGACAGATATCTACTTCCAGCTCGTTTCTTTGAAAAACGACTGACCCTGAGGAAGCTAGAGGTAGAGGAGTGAAGGACTCGAGAGGGGAGGTATTTACGGAGGGATAGTTAAAGGTATTTTGGACCCAGGCCCCAGAAAGCCTTGTGGACAATGCAAAGGGTTTTAAATTTAATCCTTGCATCCACCGGGAGCCAATGAAAGGATTTCAGAGCTGGAGAGATACGATCCCAAGGACAAGTCGCGCAGTCCTGTTCTGGATTAGTTGTAAAGGGCGGAGACATATTCTATCCCAGTTTCTATACTAGACTGATCTGTCACAGGGAGGTACAATTCTACAATGTTCTGGCACTGGACTCCTGCTCCTATTTCAGTACAGTGCTGTTTTCCTATAAAGGAAAATGTTTTACCCTCTACTTTATCTGTAACCGAAAGTACTTTGAACGGTGCCAGATGATCTTCTTTAGAAATATGTGGTCTTGACTTTGAGATCCCCACTACTTTCCCCACCATTGGTTCACATAAAGAAATCAGATCATCCTTTTCCATTACCACACAATTGGAGGCCAAATTTTGACTAAGGCCTCCCTTCGTATTTGTAAAATCCTGTCTGCCGCAAGGATATTAGCCCTGCAGCACACAGGGTTTGCCAAATCTACAGGGCATCAATAACCTGTAGGAAATCGTTGATTTTTGTAATTAATAGGTTGACCTCATTTATTGGTTTGAATATTCTGGAGATTTTACTCTGCCCTCCCCCCACAATCGAGTTCTCCGATTTCCTTTTCATCATTTTTTAAAAACACTTAATAAAAGTAAATAAAACAAGAAAATAGGAACAATAAAAGCAAAAATCTTCAGAAATCCACAAAGGTACTACTAAAAATGCCAAAAGTATACGACCTTCAGCAATTAGTACACTAGTTAATACACTGGTATTATAGTGTCAAAAAAAAAATACCACAGAAAGATAAAACCAATGTCCTATACAGTGTCCTGTATCAAAGCTCATAGAAGTATGCAAAGATACACATTCACACGCAAAATGAAACAAAATGTTCCAAAGTCCAGGTCCCACTTTTATTTCCCCCAAATATGGGAGAGGCACACCCAAGTGGTTAGAGGGGCATCCGTAGTCCGACTCCCACCACCCCCTCCCTCAAGGCAGTATAGAAAATACAACTGTTGAGGCTCAGCAGCACTTTCAATGGGAATAATCTGTTCCCTCAGGAAGGTAGCAGAAAGCTAACAGCAACAATCACATTATGTCGTCCCACGGTGCATCCACTTTAATCTGAGCCATCTCCCCAATACCAGGAGACTGATTGATTGATTTAACATTTTTAACGCGCAAATCCTCCTGGAACCAAGCAGGAATTCTGCATATAGGCACAGATGTTATGCTTGCTCAATTTTAAGGTTTTAATCTCTGGGTTCCCAATTCATTTGAACAGGAAAGTTTTCAGCTTAGAACGAAAGACTGCAAAGGAAAGACTATTTCATAGTCAAGGACCTTTGATGGAAAACGAGCGATCCCCATGGGTGGCACAATAAGAAAGGGGCACGGCTAAGAGATTTTGGCTGGATGAACCCAATGCTCGAGAGGGCTGATAGAGCTGGATCTTGTACATAAAATATTTACGTGCCGTTCCCTGAATACATTTATAGATCAAGCAAGTGTTCTAAAGTCGATCCTTTTTTTGATCGGCAGCCAGTGCAATCTCCTCCAATATGCTGAGATAGAAGCCCTTTTCGGAATATTATGAATGAATCTAATGCCAGCGTTCTGGGCTACCTTTAGGCGATGTAGTTGTTTTTCTGGGGCACCCAGAAGAAGAGTCCCACAGTAATCAAGCCTTCAATTTACCATAGTTAGCACAACCAGCGCTCAATCCAGTTCTGTGATGAATGGTAAAATGGGTTTTAATAACCTAAGTTGGTAACAAAACCGGCTTTAACCCTCTGTGAGACCTCTGACCCAATTAAAGTGCATCATCGTGTAACGGCTGAATCCACCAAAGTCTTTGCTGAGCTCCAGGTGGACCTCGAGCCGCAATTCAACCCATCTAGGAGTGCAGAATCTAGGAGTGCAGGGCTTGAGGAACCGAAGAAGATTGACTAGGCGAATCGTGTCCTTTGTTGGTGCTGCAGAAAAGGCGCCAAAACCGCAGAGGGACCAGAGAAGTTGCGGAAATCGTCCCTTGAGACTACTGCTGAGAGATCCCGTCCATTGTCGTGCCTTTCGTCACCAGACCAAGGAATCCGTAGGTCGGGTCCAGCGCTACCACATCGAAGAGAATACAGCCTCAAACATTTCTTCAAACCAAAGGTACTGTGGGGAAAAAGGTATTGCTTACCTTAATCCGAAAAGTCGGTCCAGAGCGTTGGAGTGCACGTAGAGGTGTCCAGGGCAACCCCCTCTTACTTACGACCCAAGCAGCTGATTGTGTCCTTATAGAAAGTCCTTTAATATGATCCCTGACGTTGGTTGTATCTTCTTGCATCTTAGAGACTAGACAATATCCACAGGAGTTTACGATGTTCTGCTGCTTGTCAAGACTTTGAGACCTCTCTCTGAACTGCTTTTAGCTGGGGTTGTGTCTTGAACTTTAAACGCCTTGCTGTGCGAAGACACTGCCTCTATAACCTTAGGCCTTGCTAGTATTACACTAACCAACTATGCTGATGCTTGTTAATCTGCTTAGAATCACATGCTGTGCATGTGGTCTGACATCCAGTGATAGCCGCAGAGTATTGCATCTTGTCTTTCGGGGACCGAAAGGGGACGTCTGCATAGGCGTGTCTGTAAAACTATCCCTATCGTGACGTGTAGTGTACCCAAAATCCCTCGCGCACTGAGGTCCCTCGGATTGTTTTTTCCGCCGAGATTACTGGTCGCCCTATTGCGGAGCTCTTTCATAAGACTTTATCACTTTCTTTATCGACTTTGTCGATTATCCCATTAAGTATTTTCGACGGTGGTTCCTACACTACGCCGAAGACTGCGGTGGACTTTCGACGCCTAAGATCCGGTGGCAGAGCCGTCCACGTGGCCGTGGCCTCTGGCTGGCCTACACAGTAGGGAGAGTGGGGTCGGGGTGGCCATATCCTTTCAGCTATGTCTCTCCTCTTTCCTCCTCTTTGTCCTCTAGGTCTGGTCATCCCCTTTATTGCCTTTCGCTATGGAAAGGACACCATTTAGGTTTTGCCCCTCTTGCAGGGCCAGATATCCTTCGAAGGACGAGCACTCTAAGTGCAATAATTTTCTACCACGACGAAGCGCGGTGCACGGTCTGTAAACTCCTGTGCCCTAAAACGCTTAAGTAGTGCTGCGTTAAGCGGTGGGCAGCCTACGGCATGTCACGGGCTGGATCTTCTTCCCCCACCGCCGAAAGTGACGGGAGTACTAGTGATGACCAGGCATCCGTGTCGGATGCCATCGACCTCACGACGTACATTCCTAAGTACCCCCATGCCCTTCCCCGACCCTGCTAGGCCTGACGTGAGTCACGCTATGGGGATAACACCCAGCGACATGGGCGCACACGATGGAAGCCACGCTAAACACACAACCCCGGTTTCGACAGTAACTTCGAAAAGGGCGAAAGCGCCAGCAGGACTGCTGTAAATTTCAACAGGATCCTCGGATCTTCAAGATCAACAGCCTTCCCTGTATCCGCATCAGCGTCTTGCACATCCAGCCATCGAAGCGCGTTTAGATGACTCTCCAACGCCCCTGAAGGCCCTGGTAGGAGAAAACCCTACCGCTAGGCCTCCTAGTCAACCCACACATCGCCCCACGTCACCGAACATCTCCGAAAGCATCGCTAGGATTGCTTTGGCAGTCGAGCTGAAGGAGAGGTCTGAAGAGACAACGAAGAGCAAAGAGCGGGCCGCAGACACGTCGAAAAATGCGTCACAGCACCCTGATGCTCACGAGAACTACGTGGAGAGTCCTGTGCCTTTGTCTAGCTCTATTGGAGACAAATGTCGGCACCATAGGGAGGAAAATGAACATTTTCCACCCTTCTGGTTCATCTAGATGGACCAGAGAAAAATTTGAAGGGTGTATGGACAGATTGGATAAGTTTGTCTCACTTTCAGAGCAACCTACCCCCAAGACACTTCGGGATTACCCTCCCTCTGTGCCTGCTTCTAAGAAATGTAGGACCTTCTCAGGAGGATTACACTTCCACCCACCCCGAAGATGAGATCCAGATGGACACGTATCAGGACATTTATGATGAAGAGGATGATTCTAACTTTCGACAGAACTACACTGTGGATGACCAGGCGGATCCCATTGGAGACTAGGAGGACAGTCACCAAGTTGAGACGGAACCATGGGCGCTTCCTACTCATGACCAGGACCCTGATGTCCTATGTTTGGATTCCCCTCCCTCCACTCCGGCCTGCCAGGCTTCCCCAGTGGACGATCAGATGGCGTTCAATGCCATCTTAAGAAAGGCGGCTGAATACTTTCAAATAGTCACCCAGAAAGAAAAGCCCCCTTCCAGCCAAGCCATACCTCTTCTGAATTCCATTAAGAGGAGATTGCCTCCTTCCTTGATCACACCAGCTCAGACTAGGGCAGTAAATCCGAGGGTGGAAAAATGATTTTGCTCATCGCCTACTGACCCTACATACATGCCACCCCCGATTCACTAGTGGTTACCACCACCCAAAAACGGGTGGGGGTATCCCTTGCTACAGGAGAGGCGCCTCCCGATAAGGAGTCGAAAAGGCTGTACGCCTTGGGAAAACAAATCGCAATTGCAGCTGCCTTTTCCACGTGCATAGCAAACACTACATTGCTTGCTAGTTATGCCGATGCGCAATGGAATATACTGCAGGAAGGTCTCCAGGAGGTGCCTGAGCCTGCTATAATTAAATTACTTGCCATCGTGACCAAGGGCAGGCAGGTCAACCAGAACATACTGAAAAACACTCTGGATGCTGCGGAGACAGCTGGAAGATTGCTAGCTCAAGGCACCCTGCTCAAACGGCATGCTTGGCTCAGGAACTCGGGCTTCAAGCCGGAAACCCAAGCAGCTCTTATTAATAAGCCTGTTGAGGAGACAAATCTCTTTCGTAAAGCAGTCGACGATGCCCTCGAGACTGCCAAAAAGGAGCATGAGACTCTTAAGTCCCTTCAGCAAATCACCTAGAGGGGAAGCAGCGCTCGCAGGTCCTTTCAGGGCCAATCCCGTTCCACATAATCTGTATAATACAGGAAATACCTGGAACTTGGGACAGGCATCAAGCACCCCCGGAACATACAAAATAAGGAACCCCTTCAAAAGCAATTACTCCCTGGGGTAGTAATGGGCTCTCTACTTCAAAGAAGGGTTTAGGGTTTTGCAAAAGTAGAGAGGATGTAATCAACTGCACCAATCTATTATCACAAAATATACATTTTATTGGTAGTCATTTAAAAAACATCTTAAAAATACTTTCTAAAAACTAGTAGCAAATAAAGTGCAAGTGACGCAGAGCGAAATGCTCACAATTGAATTGTAACAGTTCATAACTAGTCTTTCCCTAGACTAGAACACAAATCTCGTTAACACCTTGGTGTGCCCAATACAAGAAAGGGGAATTTGGGGTCAATAAAGACCCAAATACACAAACCAATAAATCTAATCACTGGTGTTATGCCTCGACATGTTTCAGTTCTTTTAATTTCTTTTAGAACTTTCTTCAGGAGGAGATATTTGATCCGTCACTTTCTCTTAGACATTCAATGTGGCACTCCGTAATTCTAAAGTGCTCAAAATCTGGAGGTGCTGTTGAGAAAACATTTGGAAAAAACTCTGTAAAAAAATATATATATTACAGAGAGAACAGATTTAATCTAGTATTGCTAAGCAAAAAGACAAACAAATACATCTTTTACCAAGCATCAGGTCCAGTGTAGGTCAAAAAGAGTCAGGAAAGATTTCCGTCTTCACACATTAAATGTGTCTTCGACAAATCGAATTTCTGTGGAGATGCATATAAATTGTTTCAGACCTACTGTTTAGAACCTTAAGAATCCAACTGTCAACATTGAGTGTACGTTTTTTCTGCATTTAATATTTTGATTGTTGCAGATAACAATTCAGACTTAATAGTGTCCAAAGAGCCAAAATTGCCAAAGGATTTACTTTAAGGAATTCTTTAAAAAATTCTTTAAAAAGGGATGGTCAGAAATCACAAGTAGGTTACAGAATACCGTCATGAATGGCCTAGTACAATTACTAACAAATTGTTGGCACGAATGTCATAGAAGCAATGAAAAAAAACTATTTATCACCTGCACATCCTGTATTAATGACCCACATTTTGTTCATGGGATCTCTAAGAACATCCAAGTTAGAACGTATATATGTAGAACCTCAGTTCGATTCATAGGGAACCCACGCCGTCCTAGAATCAGCTGGTGTCCACTAGAACTGAAAGTAAGGGCAAATTTTTATTTTAGAAGGAACCGTCTGGTCACACAGATGACAAAACTATCTGTTTACTATCTAAATAATGGTTCCCTAGCTAACATTAGGTATAACCAGAACGAGTGTCTCCAAACAAATCAAAAGTTTTGCATTAAGCGGCTCAAAGGCACTCACCTAGATGGATGTTTGTAGATTTTGCATCGCGTGTATACCGCGAGCAGAGAGACGCGACTCTGAAGAAACGTCCCTTCCGTACCAAAACATGTGGGCGTGTCTAAGTTGACTTCCCGACAGCCCGCGCGAACGGTCGTCACAACATCGGCCATATTGGGGTAGTCACGTTAATTGGAATGAAGTCCCTTGTTTTTGTCTAGTCCCAAAGCGGATGTGTTAGTGAGGCCGCGAGGTCCTCATGTTGGAACCGAATGTTGCATAATAAAAAATGCATAATAAAAAAATGTGCATATTCCGCCTGCATTGTTCTTACACTTGTGAATAAGGACCGAAAATAAAAATGAAAAGATATGGATATAATCCTGTTACTAGTGGCTATTAAATAATCTTCCCGTAAATTCTAGCTGGGAAATATAAATAGCCAAAATTATGACAGCCGTTCAGCACAGACAATTCAAACATGATCTAGATTTATTGTACTTTATGCCATTCGATGGAATCATTAAGCCCGTAGAGATCACTAAGTGTTCGAGAAATTAACTGCTGTTCCTTCTGTAGAAGTTTTTGGTTTTGAATTGCTATGGTGTCAGCTTTTACCACCAGTAGCACTGTCCAAGTAAAACTTTCGAAACCATGTTCCTTGTCAACCAAATGCTTAACCATAGGTGCTTGTAGGGTTTTATTCTTGAGGCAACTTTTATGTTCATTAATCCGAGTTTTGATTTTGCAATTAGTCTTGCCAATGTAGTGAAAACCACAAGGGCAAGTGACCATGTATACTACATGGTCCGAGTTGCAATTAGAAAAAGATTTTTGGGTCCAAACAATATTGCGGCCTATATTAACTTCCTTAGATTTAGATGTCATCTTGCAGGCCACACACTGCCCACATGGATAATGGCCTGTAACGGGTGGAAGACCCCATTGGTTGGTAATACTAGCCTGAGGCACTGCAATATTACGAAATCTACTTTGGTTCACTTTATTTCCTATAGAAGCTGTTTTAGTAGGCAAAGAGAGGTGTAACTGGATTAGATTTAGTTGTTTTTAGCACTTTCCATTGTTTAGAGATAATCCTCCGTATTAACACACACTATTCTGTCTTCAAGACTTTTTTTTAGTTTATCTTCTAGAAGAGCTTGTCTATTGTTATTATAGGCACGCTTCGACGCTTTTATAATAGTTCTCTTGGGGCAACCTCTATTCAACAATTTCGCCTTAAGATGGTAGGCTTCTTTTTCATAGGATTCTCCAGTGCAACTATTGCGTTTTAGTCTTAAATCTAAGGAAGTTAATATAGGCCGCAATATTGTTTGGACCCAAAAATCTTTTTCTAATTGTAACTCGGACCCTGTAGTATACATGGTCACTTGCCCTTGTGGTCTTCACTACATTGGCAAGACTAATTGCAAAATCAAAACTCAGATTAATGAACATAAAAGTTGCCTCAAGAATAAAACCCTACAAGCACCTATGGTTAAGCATTTTGTTGACAAGGAACATGGTTTTGAAAGTTTTACTTGGACAGTGCTACTGGTGGTAAAAGCCGACACCATAGCAATTCAAAACCAAAAACTTCTACAGAAGGAACAGCAGTTATTTTTTCGAACACGGAGTGATCTCTACGGGCTTGACTCCATCGAATGGCATAAAGTACAATAAATCTAGATCATGTTTGAATTATCTGTGCTGAACGGCTGTCGTAATTTAGGCTATTTATATTTCCCAGCTAGAATTTACGGAAAGATTATTTAATAGCCACTAGTAACGGGATTATATCCATATCTTTTCATTTTTATTTTCGGTCCTTATTCACAAGTGTAAGAACAATGCAGACGGAATATGCACATTTTTTTTATTATGCATTTTTTATTCTGCAACATTTGGTTCCAACATGAGGACCCAGCGGCCTCACTAACGCATCCGCTTTGGGACTAGACAAAAACAAGGAACTTCATTCCGATTAACGTGACTACCCCAATATGGCCGATGTTGTGACGACCGTTCCCGCGGGCTGTCGGGAAGTCAACTTAGACACGCCCACCCGTTTTGGTACCGAAGGGACGTTTCTTCAGAGTCGCGTCTCTCTGCTCGCAGTATACACATGATGCGAAATCTACAAACATCCATCTAGGTGAGTGCCTTTGAGCCGCTTAATGTGAAACTTTTGATTTGTTTGGAGACACTTGTTCTGGTTATACCTAATGTTAGCTAGGGAACCACTATTTAGATAGTAAACAGATAGTTTTGTCATCTGTGTGACTAGACGGTTCCTTCTAAAATAAAAATTCGCCCATACTTTCAGTTCTAGTGGACACCAGCTGATTCTAGGACGGCGTGGGTTCCCTATGAATCGAACAGAGGTTCTACATATATACGTTCTAACTTGGATGTTCTTAGAGATCCCACAAACCAAATGTGGGTCATTAATACATGATGTGTAGGTGAGAAATAGTTTTCTTCATTGCCTCTATGACATTCGTGCCAACAATTTGTTAGTAATTGTACTAGGCCATTCATGACAGTATTCTGTAACCTACTTGTGATTTCTGACCCCCCCCCCCCCTTTTTTAAGAATTTTTTAAAGAATTCCTTAAAGTAAATCCTTTGGCAATTTTGGCTCTTTGGACACTATTAAGTCTGAATTGTTATCTTCAACAATCAAAATATTAAATGCAGAAAAAACGTACACTCAATGTTGACAGTTGGCTTCTTAAGGTTCTAAACAGTAGGTCTGAGACAATTTATATGTATCTCCACAGAAATTCGATTTGTCGAAGACACATTTAACGTGTGAAGACGGAAATCTTTCCTGACTCTCTTTGACCTACACTGGTCCTGATGCTTGGTAAAAGATGTATTTGTTTGTCTTTTTGCTTAGCAATACTAGATTAAATCTGTTCTCTCTGTAATATATATATTTTTTTACAGCGTTTTTTTTCAAATGTTTTCTCACCAGCGCCTCCAGATTTTGAGCACTTTAGAATTACGGAGTGCCACATTGAATGTCTAAGAGAAAGTGACGGATCAAATATCTTCTCCTGAAGAAAGTTCTAAAAGAAATTAAAAGAACTGAAACATGTCGAGGCATAACACCAGTGATTAGATTTATTGGTTTGTATATTTGGGTCTTTATTGACCACAAATTCCCCTTTCTTGTATTGGGCACACCAAGGTGTTAACAAGATTTGTGTTCTATTCTAGGGAAAGACTAGTTATGAACTGTTACAATTCAATTGTGAGCATTTCGCTCTGCGTCACTTGCACTTTATTTGCTACTAGTTTTTAGAAAGTATTTTTAAGATGTTTTTTAAAAGATTACCAATAAAATTTATATTTTGTGATAATAGATTGGTGCAGTTGATTACATCCTCTCTACTTTTGCTTTTGTGTTTTATCAAGCACCCCTGCCAACTATCCACCCAGGGCACAGCGGCGCGGGAAAGGCAGGGGCAGAGGCCCCAACTCCAGGGAAGCCACAGCCTCTGGTCAGAAATGAGCTACGTATCCAGGTCCCCTCCCATGTCACACTGGTCGTGGGGCGCTTAATATCTTTCCTTTCAGCATGGGAGGGGATAGCGTCAGACCAGTGGCTTCTTAAGACGGTCACCTATGGGTACTGTATGGAATTCGCCCAACCACCACAATTTAGACCACCCAAATACGACGCCTGACGCCAGACCATCTGCGAATTCTGATGCAAGAGGTGGAAGATCTTCTGGAAAAGGAACCCCCCCATCCCTATTCTTAAGGTAAATGAGGGTATTTATTCAGTGTACTTCCTTGTACCCAAAAGAAAATCTCACCATACGCCCTGTGCTATACTTGCGCCCAGCGAACAAATTTGTCATACCTCAAAAGTTTTGTATGTTAACTCTGCAGGAAGTAATCCCACTGTTGAAACAGGGGGATTACATGGCGACACTGGACATGAAAGATGCATACTTTCATATTTCAATGTTGCCAGCGCACAGAAAATACCGAAGGTTCATGATAGAGGACGGGCACTATCAATTCAAAGTACTAAGGGTGTTTACAAAGGGTCTGGCAGCAGCGGCAGCACACCTGCGCAGACTATCCGTCCCAGTTTACCCTTACCTCGACGACTGGCTGATAACAGGGGACTCTTACGAAAAATGCCTATTGAACACAGTTTCTGGGAGCTCTAATTTGGACAAAAGACGGCCTTGTCTTCCCCTCCAACGAGAGGGTTCAGAACATGCGGTTTGAGATCCCTCAATATGTAGCCAGTCAGGAAGTGATGGTATGCAAGGCCGTGCTACTGCTAGGAATAATGGCTTCATGCATTTATTTAGTAACTTGCACGTGGCTGCGCATGCGTCCCATTCAAGAGTGGCTCAACAGACAGTGGTGTTAGGCCAGCGGACAATGGGAAGATCTGGTAGTTGTCTCGCCAGCCCTCATTCTCTCTGCAGTGGTGGTCGAGGGAAAACCTCTTGAAGGGGAAGACCTTCACCACTCCTGTAGTAGAATCCACTCTCACGACAGACGCATCTCTCACTGGCTGGGGGGCTCATCTGCTACAGCAGACAGCGCATGGAGTGTGGTCCCCACAAGTAGCGTCCAACCACATAAACCTGTTAGAGCTATTAGCAGTATTCAAAGCACTGAAGGACTTTCAGACACAGCTACAGGGGAAGTTCCGATCTTGACAGACAGCACCACAGCCATGTATTACCTAAACAAACAGGGGGGCACACACTCTCCAGGGCTATCCAAGCTGTCCCAGAACATTTGGATGTGGGCTTTCAAACACAAGATGTCCCTGCTGTCCTAACACGTTCCCGGTGAACTCAATCTGAAAGATTTCCTTGTGCCACTACACTGAAGGTGCTGTGTGACTCAATGTAAAAGATGATGCCTATGGAGTTTGTCAGACTCCACAACCAAAAGAAAGTGTTCATAATCACAATACACAAGAGAGTGGGAAAAAGGGTCACGCTCTCTCCAGGGTAAAAAATAATCCTCAAAATCCAGCAAAGTTGCTGGGGGTCTCCAAGGTGGAGGGAATTAGCACATTTCTGAGAATTCTCCCTAACAAGCACAATATGCCTTTAAACCCTGGCATTGCGGATCCATTAACAATTATGTGACCGCAAACTTGTTCAATATCTCGCATCTCCTCTACCATTTCCAGGAAATATAGGCAGGCTAGAGGAGATCCTTCATTCCTCTCCTCTTACCCTTCCCCGGAGGGGATGGTAATGCAGGCTGCTGCTGTCTCATCTAGACCTGCATCTTCCACTTCCACTCTGCCTCCCGACAGGGAAGCTAAAAAGGTTGATACCTTAGCAAAGAAATCATTTAAGTATGGCCCTTATGGCTACAAATGTGGCAAGCAGTTTTGCCAATTACTCCTTTGTGTATGGACAGCAGTTGAAAATGCTGCATGTATGGACAGCAGATGAAAATGCTGCGCAGTATGTCCCACAAGGAGAGATGCGCAAGGGCTTCCTACAGCTAGTGGAGGAAGGGAAAGAGGTTGCCAGACAGTCGCTACGAACAGGCCTGGACCTCGACATCGCCGACTGTGTGGGCCGATTTATGGGGTCAGCAGCAATGCAAAGAAGGCAGGCCTATCTAAAAACATCTGGTTTCTCCCCTAATGTCCAAGTTAAACCTCTGGACATGCCCTTCGAGGGTGATCTTCTTTTCAGCCAGAAAGCCTACAATTCCTTAGCAACGATTTTGGATTCCTTACATTTTTCTAAGTTCTTAGGCCTAGCTGCGTAGCCGGACAAACCTGCTTTCAACTTCGCTTCTAGGGCAAAGGGCTGTTGGCAGTATGCTCCATATGGCAGAAGAGCACAGTTCCCACTGGCCAGGCAAGGGCAGAAGCATTTCTCATGTTCCGGAATGGGCAGAGGGCCTTCTGACAGGCAGCGGCGGGGGCGACCCAGCCTCTAAAGCCGCTTTGTTTTTCCCCTCTCACAGCGAACTGGTTGGAGCATTTTCACCAGTGGTAGGTAATTACGTCCGATGCCTGGGCTCTTCAGCTCATTCAGTGCGGTTATTGTCTGCCATTTGTGAGAAAACACTGGACAGACAATCCCCCCTGCCCGGGCCACCAATCCTCCCGCGACAGGAGCTCCAGGAAGAATTGAGACCTGTTGTTGGAGAGTACCATGGAAGAGGTACCTCCCAAGCAGAGAGGATCGGGTTGATATTTACAGTATTTCCTGGTACCCAAAAAGGGAGGCGGTCTCTGTCCCATTCTGGACTTCACAGCCTGAACAAGTTCTCGAGGTAGGACCAATTCAGGGTCTTGACATTGTGACTTTGAGAGAGATTCTCCATGCACTTGAACTACAGGACTGGCTGGTGTCAATAGACCTACAGGACATGAATTTCCATGTGCCAATCCATCGAAAGCGCAGTAAGTTCTTAAGGTTGACCATAGGGGATAGGCACTATCAGTGCCAGGTACTCCCTTTGGTCTAACCTCTGCCCCAAGGGTCTTCACCAAGCGCATGGCAGTAGTTGCGGCTCACCTCAGGCGATCCGGGGGTCCACATATTTCCATATCTGGACGAATGCCTGATCTGAGGGAAGTCTGCAGTGCAGGTCTTGTCCCATTTAGAGGACACCTGCTTCCTGCTTGCTGCTGCACAATCTGGGCTTCTCCCTAAATTTAAAGAAGTCCCAAATGACACCAGTCCAGAGGCTCCAGCTCATTGGAGCAGTCCTAGATACCTGGGTAGGGAAGGCCTTCCCTCCCGAGGAGAGAGTAGTAAGCTTGACACAAATGATCGACTTGTTTCAGACCCATGCCACTCTACCAGCGCCTTCCTTCGTCCGCCTCTTAGGTCTCATGGCTTCCTGCATTTTTCTAGCGCCAGAGGCCAAGTTGCGCATGAGATCCTTGCAGTGGCTCCTGAGGGGGGTGGCTGTGCCTTGGGGAGAGGTGTCGAACTCCTTGAATTCAACACACTGGGTATATACACAGATATCAAACAGTTCTGTGCATTCTGCCACCCTGTGTCCCCTTTTTAAAAAAAGTGTACCCAGATGGTGTAACTGGGGCACCACTGCAACCACTGTCAATCGTAGAGGTGCCCTTTTACCAGATTGGCATGGATGTAGTCGGCCCAGTGGAAACATTGAGATCCAACAATGTATTCTTGTCATGGTCAACTACGCGACCCGATATCTGATGGCCTTTCACATACAAAGTAACCGAACCAATGCCATAGTAATGGTACTCGTATCGCTTTCCACAGGGGTGGGCTTTTCAACAGTAATTTTCACCGATCAGGAAAGCAGGAATGTGTCCTGACTAATGTGTGAGATGAAAGAACTAATGAAGTTGTGGACTCTACATACATCTGTTGTTCTTGCGCAAACCGACAGCCTGGTGGAAATGGGTAACATGACCTTAAAGCAGATTCTCAGAACACTAATGGCAGAAGACGGCCAGAAATGGGACATCTTAATTCCCTTGCCACTTTTCGTTGTAAGGAAGTTTGACCAGTCTGGACAATTCGTCCCTTCTCCCCAGAGGGGAGCCACCCCCTTTGAGGCTAGGGAGGTGAGCCTGCTACGTAAGACCCTCCCTACGGGTTAGTGCAAGTGGGACCTCAATGGGAGCGACTCCCGTCTTGGGGACGAGGACTCACATTCCAATAGAACTCCCAGTCAAAACTACACTTTCTGCATTTATAGATGCCGGGAAAACGTTTGCATTCCCTGTTCCAACTATAAATCACAAAGATCCTTCTGTGAGCCTATTGGCTTCATGTAATGGTGAACCTCACCTAAATGCCATAATTATGGAAGACGGACATCATTTCATTAATTCTAATGATGTGTATAAGACGCAATAATTTTTTGAATGGAGAGGGAGCTCCCATGGTGGGAGAAGAGTACGTGCTACACAAAGGCAATCCCCTGGAGCATCTACGTCATGGAGGGGCGGAGATATGTCGAGCAGAAGTGATGAGCAGAACCAGAAACATGGCAGCTGAAGGCAGGATGAGCGGTTGCCTTAACCGTGCAAGAGGCTCCAGTCAAGGTGAGATGGAGGACGGAAAGACAACAGTCTTCCCGGGTTGCCTGATAACTCAAGAGCAGTGCTGATCCTTGCACTCAGCAACCAACGCCGAGAGGAAAGTGGAGCCGGAGATCCCGAGCACCCGCCGAAAAGCATCTTTCCTGCCACGAGAGCCACTGACGGGTAAAGAGACGCTACGGACCTGTAGAGGCGAGCAAGATACATGTCTGCGGGTTTCCAGGAGCACAGAAACAGACTCGGGTACGAAACCCAAAACAAATGCAACAGGCACATGGCCCCATTGAACCAGAGAGCAAACAATATGAACATTGTACTAAAAGGCTGGAATAGCCACCAATACTATAAACAATCACTAGAACGTAACGGGCACATAGCCCCTCTAATCCATAGAGAAAAGGGATACGAACAATATAATAAAAGGCTAGAATAGTCGACAAAGTATGCCAAGTTAAGCGTGTGAGACGGGCACACAACCCTAACTAAATGGGAGTGGGAAAAGATATGGAAACTGTATATCAGTGTTGAAGTAACCCTCAAGTGTGTCCAGGAAGCACAGACAAGAGGTCCCATGTTGACGCAGAGCAACGGCAAACCGAATACTCTACAACACGGACAGCATAGTGAATAAATCATGGGGAACAGTGTTATTCTATTGGGCAAGAACCCTAAGCTAAATTGTATACTGGGAAATAAGACTTTTACAACAGAGCTAACAGACTTTTGGCAAGTCCCAACACTACGTTACGAATGTGGGAAAGAAAAGTGTATTTTCAAGTTTTCCTGGAGGGATTGGAACATTTAAAAATAAGAAACTTTTTCATTTTCAGAGGGAGAGGGAAACCCTTACTGAAGATAGTTGATTTGAATCTACAAAAAAGAGGCCCAACTGCAACCCTTCCAAGTGGGAGACGAGGTAATGGTATTGTTACCTACGATGCAAAAGAAGCTGTTACCTAGGTCATTGTCCTTGCCCTTACACAATCACTGAAAAGCTTCCCCCTTTAGCTATAAAGTACAACAAGCATATTGTTGCTAACCATCACAATTCTACGATATTAATATACTTAAATCCTGTAAAGCAAATAGTAACCCCCAACTGATGGGATTGTATGCAAATAATACCAAACAGCTGCTACCTCTCAAATTATGCTGTGTGGCCATTCTACAAGGAATAAGCATCTGAGAACACCACAAACTCACTCATTTGATCAGCAGGTATGCCAGTGTGTTTTGTATGACACCAGGGAGAATAGTCCATCGAATCATTACACACCAAGGAAGAATAGTGAGGTGGAAGCCCTTCTGACCACTGGAAGCATATTATCCACAAACAGCTGGAGAAAATGTTGAATTTTAGTGTAATGGAGAAGTCCCGTAGTGAGTGACCATTGCAGTCCTCCTGGGACCCATACCAGACCCAAGCTAGAGGCTTTGTGTTGACTTAGGATGATTAAATGAGGTCTCATAGGTTGACACCCACCCCATGCTGCAAATTGACATACATGTTGAGCAGCTCGGGCCGATCAAATTCATCTCCATGCTATATGTTACGAAAAGCTACTGGCACCCCAGATGGTCAATATAAATTCACTGTGCTTCCATTTGGGCTGCATCAGCTTCTGACACATTTCAGGAATTAATGGACCAAGTCTTGGCTCCCTGACTTACTTTTTCCGGCGCCATAGTAGTCTATAGTTCCACATGCAGCATCTTACAGCTGGATGCAATCGGCTAGAAAAGGTCCATCCTTTGTCATCTAGCCTGAAAGCCATTTTTCATACATTGTTGAACATAGGGCGGGAAAAAAACAAGATAATGTACATTTATTTTGTCCCGA
Source organism: Ambystoma mexicanum (assembly GCF_040938575.1). Taxonomy (NCBI): domain Eukaryota; kingdom Metazoa; phylum Chordata; class Amphibia; order Caudata; family Ambystomatidae; genus Ambystoma; species Ambystoma mexicanum. Next base: position 1,172,043,302 of record NC_090921.1, on the reverse strand, counting down.
TGCCGAAAGATAGCACGCAGGACACAGGGGGTTGGGGGTGGGGGGGAGAAGAGGAAAACATAGAAGAAAGGGTTGTAATGTGTCACAAGGCCAGTGTGCTAGCCTTGTCAAGTGTGGATGGGGAACCTCCCATATCGGGGGATGGGGGGCTAACCAGGGAGCAATCAAGAGCCAATCCTACCCCTGAGGTAGACAGTAGCATCCTACCCCCTGCACCCATTGTTCTAGTATGTTTGATTTCAGGCACTTGTCTACAGCCTTGCATAAGCTCATAGGTTCTGGCCAGTGTCTCTCTTAATTGTAGATCTCCCGTCTCAGAAGGAATATCCGAATTTGCTACCAGACAGCAGCAGAGATCGAATGGAGAAAGAGAGCCCCACAGTGAAATCGGCATCAAATATGGCAAAATCCTAAGGCAAAAGAGGGAGCCCTACAGCGAAACAAGGGTTCCATGTCATTTCATTGCGGGATGTTTTTTGTGTTTTTTACCTTGATTTTTTAAAATGAAAAACTCATTGAATTTTTTATTATTTTTGGGGGGGATTTCCCCCCCTAAACCCCCCATTTTCTTTAATGTGTATTTATTCACAAACACCCACACCCCATATATATAATTTACTAACCCCCACTTCTCCCCACTCCCCCTAAAAAAAATCTGAGTTTTTTTGAAAAATAATTTGTGCCAAAAAAACCTGCGTAAAAACATCCCGCGATGAAAGGACGTCATACCGAAACAAACACCCGGGATCATGGTGCTTCACAATGGGGAGAAGCACAGGCACGCCAGACAACCACCCCGGTATGGGTAAAATCCCCAAACCTTGTACGTCCGCCATGTTGCACCGAACACGCACTGCACCCAAAAGGCACCTAGACTACCGGGCATAACGAAGAAGGGAGCAAGACCCACTTTCCCCAACAAAACTTCCTGATAAGCCAAATGCAGCAGGGACCCACAACACAGATATGAACATTGGTATTCTCAGGTCGCCGAGCTCGGGACGCTGTGAGCCCGTATGGAGACAGATGGCAGGGACAGCCCCATTCTGACAACTTTTTGCTGCACATCCCCGCCCAAGGTGGGGATGGTGGAGCGAGATTTGCCAGGGAGTCATCAAATCCCGACAGTGGGAGGGGCATTTAAGCAAGGGCATAGAAGCAGGAAGTGTTTTTTTCAGGCGAGGTCAGAGGATGTGGAGGATGATGAAGAGGCTAGCGGAAGGAAAGAACCAGAGGTGAGCATCCAACATTAAATAACAGGGGTCTGAGGAGAACCATAAAACCTAGCAAGCAGGTAGACCCCTATTGGCCTGCAAAGGAATGTGCCGTCTACTGAAGACTCAAACCAGCCCTAGTATACCTGATGGTAAGCACCTAACACATATATGTGATGGGATAAAAAGGGAAAGGCACAATTTTAACACCGGGATACATATGTTAAAAATCCCTCAGGCCTATAACAACAATCCACAATCATTAGGTCCCCTTAGGGCATGAAATAAATGTTAATGCATGTGCCCACCTGAATATACATCACAGGAGTTATGAAACAATGGGAAACCAAAGCTTAACACTTTCAAGAATTATTTTAACATTTTAGAAACATAAACCTTGTTCATACAGTTCCGTTTTGTGACCATGTAAAAAAATGCAGCCATATTGCAGAAATGTATAACATGACTTTATAAATCAGAGGTAAGTTCCAAAAATAATAAGTCTTGGTAAGGAGCTCACTGGACCCGCCGGAGATCAGGAAAAATGTTCTGGGGTAGGTTAATACATCAGTGTCAATGCTTCAGAGTTCCAAAGTTGGTTCAAAGTTATATAGGAATGAATGGGAAAAGTTAAAGTGCCATTCATTTTAATGGAGGCAAGTCTGATCTACCCAACAGTTGCGGATTCTGTGATTAGCCACCCCAAAGGAGGACAGTGGAGACCACAAGGAAGTGTTCCAGAGGTCAGAAGATGCACCCAGGACCGCAGAAGAAGAAGCAGCAGAACAGTAGTACCCCCCCACACCCCAATAGAATCTATGGGAATTAATGTTCAAACTCGCCTCCGAGGAATCTCTACCCCGTACCAGAGGGACACCTGAGCATCTTGAATAATCAACCACCCCAGGAACCAAAGGTAATTACTCACATTGGTAGGTCTGGTGAAAACTGCTCCAGCAACACAAAACAATCCAGTGAGTACACATCTCTTTTCCACACGTGCGTTTTTCAGGATTCTGTTGCCAGAAACGTGCTACCTGGGCCCGACGATCCCATCAACCAAGGAAAGGAACAAAGATTCTTCCAAGGTGTTAGGGAGTTTTACACAAGTTGATGTCTGTGACAGAACTTGGTAAAGCCCACCTCAGGTGACAGGATTGTACCCTTTAGGGTTAGCATGAACTACCCAAAGGTTTGGTAGCAATGGCTGATCAGCCAGTCTCAGTACAGAAGGGAGAGGTGCTGCAGTGAGGCACACAGTACTTGGAGCATATAAATGGTTTAAGGAAACACTAACACAGTCGCAGTTATATGAAAAATAGTCATTTATGGTATAAACAGTAAGGCTTTAGAAACAAGTCATGATAGTATGAGTCACACAGTAATATCACAGTAGAATAAAAAGTATCGCACTTTAAATCAAATGTAAGGCAACACAAAAGTGAGAGAAAACTACTGATACTAATAAGCAAACTTGGATCTACTCTTGCAACTGTAGTTTAACCCGTACTCAACCACTCTTCAAAAGTCCAACCCTATACCTTGAGTCTCACAGAATCAAGGGGGGCACTGGGGGTCCAGGGACCAAGGCTGAGGAGGAAAGAGGCAGGTAAGCAGCAGACAGCAAAGAGTCTATGAAGGTTTCTTCAGGTTTGAAGGCAAGTAATAGTTTGTTTGTCAATTTGGAGCCCAATGGGTTGTTCACCCTGATGGGTTCAGGGTGCCCTGGAGGGGGTGCAAGTAATAGCTTAACTACAGCCCTCCAAGAACACCTGGGCAATGCAGCAAGACCAAAGTGTGTGTCTAGGCTTGGGAAAGTACCTTATCAATGAAGAACTTGGTGATTTAATATTCTATGGCATTTATAACGCGCCTATACACAAGTGTTCCAAGGCTCAACGAGGCAAGGGAGGGGGAACAGAGGGAAGACGGACAATGATCTTACTATGCCAGGTGACATTGAGATTGCGCAAGTGCAGGGGACGGGGGAAGGGGAAAGTGCGGGGTGTCAGGGGGAGGGGGCAGTGCAGTACATGGGATCGGCAGTAAAAATAAATAGAATAACTAAAGCAATAAGCAATAAGTAAAAAGTGTGCCCAGCTGGTGGCAAGTGCAAGGGAAAGTGCAGACATAGATGTCAAGTGCTGGTAGGGGACTGTATCGATACAGAAAACAGTCCCCAAGTGCAGGGGTGCAGTGCAGGTGTGCAACTGGCGCGGAAGGGGACCTGGGCTCGAGATCAGAGGGTAGCCAGGTGGCCAGTGCAGATTCAGTTTCAGCCAGGAGATCAGCAGGGGAGAGGAGAGAAAGCAGAAGCAAAGAGGAAGGTTTTGAGGTGCTTCCGGAGATGGTTCTCCTCAAGTTTCAGGGAGGCAGGGAGGCTGTTCCAGAGTGAGACCCCTGCCGAAGAAAGCGATCTACCACCAACTCGCTGCTTGGAGAAGCGACTGAACTTGAGGGAGTTGGATGCGGATGAGCGAAGAGCTTGGGAAGGAAGTTATTTAGGAAGAAAGAGTTGAAGGTATTGAAGCCCCAGGCCCCAGAAGGCCTTGTGGCCAATGCAGAGGGTTTTGAACTTGATCCTCGCAGCCACTGGGAGCCAGTGCAGAGATTTCAGTCCTGGAGAGATACGATCCCTGGGCTTGAGGCCAAGGACAAGTCTCGCAGTCCTGTTCTGGATAAGTTGCACAGGGCGGAGAGTAGAAGCAGGCAGATTTAGAAAGAGGCTGTTGCAGTAGTCCAGCCTAGAGAGAACCGGAGCTCTGGTGACAGTGAGCTTCTGGGGGAAGGAGAGGAAAGGAAGAATACCTCCTGACAAGGTGCAGCTGGTAGTGTGCCTTTTTAGAGACATCAGAGGTGTGAGGAGAGAAAGAGCGTGTGGAGTCGAAGATGACCCGGAGGTTTTTAGCCTCACAGGTCGGAGCAAGAAGAGGGCCAAGAGAGGTTGGCCAAAGAGTGACAGGAAACGAGGGAATAGGTGTGCCGATGAGGAGAACCTCGGTCTTACTAGCATTAAGGCAGAGATCGTTCAGACAGACAGCCAGAGATGAGAGAAGGAGAAGAAGAGGCGGAAGGGAGCCTGAAAATGAGTTGAGGTCCATCCGCATAGCACTGAAAGTTGGGGCAGAGAGCTGCAATGCAGTGGGCAAGAAGTACCAGGTATTGGATGAACAGCCATGGAGAGAGGTTAGACCCCTGGGAAACACCACAGTTAGAGATAGAGGGAGGACCCAAGTTGGACCTGGGAGAGTCGTTCAGAGAGGAAAGAGGTCAGACAAGTCAGGGCCTGATCAGTAATACCCAGGTTATCACAGAGACGGTTGAGCAGGATGGCATGTTTGATCATGTCAAAGGCAGAAGAGAGATCAAGTAAGATGATGGTACACATGGGGTGTTGGAATCTAGGTTGCAGAGCAGGTCTTCACAGATGTTCTGGAGAGCAGTTTCCGTGCTTCTGGCAGCTCTGAAGCCAGACTGATGGTCATGGGGTTGTATACGAATTGTACGAATGACAATTGTTCGAATAACAATTGACATTCTGCACAATTGACCAAATTTAAACCGTCAATTAGGATATATGCGGGGGGAAACCTCCCCAACAGCCCCCCACCCAATCCAACCCCCAACCCAACCCCCCACCCAATGCCCTTATATTATTATTACCCCAACCCATTATATGTTTAAAAATGACCATACGGTAAATTGTGCAGAAGGTCAATTCGGACCCCTATTATTCGAACAATTGTATCATTCAAACAATTGTAAACGAACAATTCGAGTAATACCGGTCATGGAGACAACCAACAGATTCAGTATGAAGATTAAGCTGGGAGATGGCCAGCTTTTCCAGGAGTTTAACCAGAAAAGGAGTGATGGAGATTGAGCGATAGTTAGCCGGGCAGGACGGGTCGGCAGAGTGTTTCTTAAGAAGAGGGTGCACAAGGGAGTGATTCACGGGGGAAGGGAAGACTCCAGAGGGGGGAAGGAGTGGTTGCAGAAGTCAGCCAGATCAGGGGCCAAGGTGTCAATCTGGTCCTTGGTGGTTTTGGAGGAACAGGGGTGAACCTGTTTTGACGAGACTTTCATAGATTGGACTTGTCTAGCAACCTCTTCTGGAGAGAACAGGGGAAAGGCAGAGACGGAGGGAGGAAAGGTGGCCGAAGATGGGCCAGGGGAAGAGCAGGGAGTAGAGGGGGCAGGGGGAGAGGAAGAGAGAGGATAGAATATCCTGGGTTTTAGAGCTGAAATGAGATGCCAGGGCCGTACAGAGGGTCTGGAGGGGACAGGAGAGGTAGAGACTGCAGCAGGATTGGCTAGCTCTTTGCAGATTTTAAAGAGTTCGGGCGGGCGAGTTGTTTGATGCCACACAGACAAAGACTTGGAAGTGGGCTCTCTTCTTGGTGCAGACAGAGAGCTGGTATTCCCTTTGTTGCAGGCGGCAGGCCAGTTTGCCAGAAGATGTATCGGAAGCACGCCATTTCCTCTCAGCCACCCTGCACTTGCGTTTAAGGGTGGTGAGGTCTGAGTCGTACCAGGAGTTGCACTTGGCTTTGGGCTTCATGACGGGGGCAAGAACATTGAGATTATCAGATATAGCAGAGTGGCGCATGGAGAGAGAGAGAGAGAGGGGAGAGAGGGGAAAGAGGGGGAGAGAGGGGGGGCAAGAGGGGGAGAGAGAGAGAGAGAGACAGAGAGACGGAGACTGCAGACGAGGCATTTGAAGTAGTCCTGCGTAGGAATGACAGAGGCAGGAATCCACTCAGGGAAGATCAGGGCTACACCCTCTCCGGAACGATTGTACCTGGGTGCGGAGAGGATCTTGTAGCCGTCGGGGAGAAGTGTGTCAAAGCTTGTGACAGAGCTGGCAGTAAACCATGTCTCGGTGAGACCAATGACATTGAGGTAAAGTTCTTCAAGGAGACGGCAGATGTCGGAGTGTTTAACAGCTAAGCGAGAGTTTAGGGTGGGAATATGGAGAAGGTTGCCGTCCTTGAAAGACTTCCGGGAAGGGGTACATATCAGAGGTATGCCCTACAGAGGTGTAGAAGAAGCCAGAGGGGGGCAGAGGAGGGAGGAGGAGAGGGCAAGGAAGAGACGGCAGGGGGAGGCAAGGAAGCCACGGAGGGAAGATAGGGGACAGCAGGAGAAGAAAGGAAATTGATGAGGCGCGGGAAGCGTCTATCAAAGAGGAGAAGATTGGACTGAGGGCCTCGGACCAAGACAGTACCATTCCGGTAAACATTAATGATGACCTTAGAAGAGTCAAAGGAGGCCAGGAGGGCCTCCCACCGGGTGCCACCATTAATGGGAGAAGAAGAGGAAGGAGAAAGCACAGACACCATATGAAGAGTCCATGGGTCTGGCGAGGGAACGACAAAGAGGATATCGGTGAGGGTTTGCCTGGAGGAGGCACTAGTATAGGTGTCAGCAATAGGGTGGCCTGGGTTGGAGACCAGGAGGTCCTTTTTAAACTTCTTCCTACCAGTTTTAGTGAAGTGACCAGGATAGTCGATAGAGAAGCAGTTAGAAAAGATAGGAGAGAAAGAGAGCACCATACAGTAGGTGGGGAGAGGAGAGAAGAAGAAGAAAGGGGGTGGGGAGAACACTAGGCAAGGATTCAGGGAGGGGTGCAAGCAGACGAGACTAGGAGAGACCAGACAATAGTAGACAATTGAACAAAAACGACAAGGGCTCAGATAGTAGTAGAACAGTTTGCAAGGTTAGCGCTTTGCTAAGAAGACAACACTAAAGACAGCACTACTTTCCCAATGTAGTTTAACAAAGGAGAAAGCACCCCTAGGTTTAAGAGTCTTGTATAGTGGGAGAAGGGCCTAGGTTTCATAATGCAATCAATTCTTTTGCAGTGCAGTTAAATTAAAAACACATCTAGGTCTAAGAGTCCTGTACAGAGGGAGAAAGGCCAAGGTTTCACAATGCAATTTAAATACTCAGAGGGCACATATTATTCTAGTGTAGGTAAGGTTGCAATGTGGCCAGGTTTCACGGTAGAGTGATGGCTCTACTCCTCACCCGGGCTACTCCTACCTTACTAGTCGCCGATGGTTGACGACTGGCAACTGACTACCCTTGCTGACACCTGCAGACACGATATGGAGCTTCTCAGTAGGAGCCGCCCTTTGCCTTGGGGCCCTTAGCCGCAGGGGCTGCCCTGTGAAGCTTGGTTACGAGTGGCGACACAACCTATCAGGGGTGTGGGGAGGGCTGGGAGATGGGCACTAGGACCAGGAAGTTAGGGAAGCCTTGAGTTGAAGCACTGAACATGCTAAATGAGCAAATCACAAACAAACACACAAAGAAAAAATCGCTGAAATGGCACAGGGAGCTCTTACCGAGATGGATGCAGCGTCGAAATGGCTGACGCGAGGACAGAAACCGAGGGATAGACCCTCCTTCATAGCACCGGCCTCGCACTCGATCAGAAAGTAGATGGGAGGGCTGGGAGGGGGGCACTAGAACAAGGAAGTTAGAGAAGCCTTGAGGTGAAACACAGAGCATGCTAAATGAGCAAATCACAAACAAAAACACAAAGAAAGAAACATTTGCTGAAATGGCACAGGAGTGCTTACCTAGATGGATGCAGCGTGGAAGTGAGCAGCAGGTTTGTCCCCAGGATGAGGCGACAGTTGTCCTTGGTTCTGGTTTCTTGACCTGGGTGGCGGAAGATGGAATTTGGAGGGAACAAACGGATGCACTCGAGCAGTGGGATGCCCAGCAGTGGATCTTCGTGGACTGGTTCGTTGGAGTCTTTCACAGGCTTTGGGTCAGTGACGGATCTCGTCCGGTAGACTTCTCTTGAATTGTCGGTCCACGACTCAGCTGAGTGGATGTCCAGGAGTTGAAAAGTGTCACTGCAGGCACAGAAGGATGCCCACAAATTGTCAGCCGAATCCACTATTCAAAAGATGTTGCACTGTAAAATGGCACAGCTCCTACGGTTTTGGCAGTTTGCAGCCCAGGTAGGTTGCCGCTCTTTGTAAAAAATGCAGGTGGTCTTGAGATGTCCAGGGGAGGAAGTAGTCTTCAAGAGATCATCCCTGACGCTCGAAATTCAGGGTTGGGTCTTCATGCGGTCACTCAATGGCTCTGGCGGTCGCTTGGAAGTTGCCGGGACACCCTTCTATGAATTCCTCCTCGGATCTTCAGTCCAGTGGTCGACTTTCAGAGGTTAAGCTCCAGGACTCTCACATTTCAGGCAGGAAAACTGGTTGAGCCCACCAATCACCATTCAATCCTTTCATGCAAATCTGGGGGGAGGCCGTCTAGGCGGACAGCTTGCCTCCCAGTTCAAACTGGTTCCATGCAGGCACACTACAGGACAAAGTCCAGAGGAGTTTTGTTTACCTCCCTCACTTCCTGTCCTTTCAGGCACTCAGAGAGCATTGGCAGGCTTTCTACAGGATGCCCGTCCAAGACACGACTGATCAAGATCTCCCCCACCCAGGCAGGTAGAAGACCCAAGTAAGAACAAGTCATCGTGAACAGGGCTTAAAGTACAGCCTCCATTTTAGGCAAATGGTGACCCTTGTGCCCCCTACCGCAGCTGCGGAGACAGCCTGCGGCATAAGTGTTGTGCAAAAAGATGCACTCCCCAGCCTGTCAGATGAACTTGTAACAGTAACTAAAAGTTACTGGAATGGTTAGAAAAGGGAGACAATGTTTCCCCTCAGCACTCCACATAAAGGTGGGTTATGCTGTCTCACAAAATAAAATGCAGAGGGTGGGGGGGCAAAAGGGCCCCCCACCCGCCCTGGTAACTATAGTTAACCTGGGTAAAATAAAAAGGAAAGCTGAAGGAGCTTCCAGCAACACTGCACAGAAAGTGCTGTGTGTTGCAATAGAAAAAGGTAGATGCCAGAAAATGTGGAGGAAAGCATAACTCCATTAAAAAGTATAAAAAAAGAGACAAACAGAGGGTTCCCAAGTGTAGAGTAAAAGAACGAGTGTGGAAAAAAATCCAGTAGTCCAGTAAAAATACTGGAGGACTCACAAAGTGGGGAGAATTACACTCAAAAAGGAAATTCTACCTAACACCAGGACTTGTACTATGAAGCGATTTTGGGGAGAACCACCCCAAAGTAGCAACCCATAATAACCGCTCCCAGGAACTTGACAAAGAAAAAGCAGCAGCAATGTTCCAAGGACAGGGACAACAGCTGTAGGCGCCCTTAAATGTCCCAAACTAACTATCTGGCAGCTCGATAAAGCCTTGGCTCTCTGGCAGCGACCCAAAGCCAATCGGATGATCCTGTCACTAAACAGCAGGTTACAGTAGTAAACTTTCCAGAAATGTTTGAGTGGAAGGCTCCACCCAACAGATGTGGGTGTCACCAGGAGTCTTCGGAAAGCCTGGATTGGACCTCCAGTGGCAATAAAACCCACACCGGCATATTCGCAAGCCACTGTGCTTACCAAGTATTGCCAAGTGAGGCCTTTATAATTGGCAACAGTGGGAATCGGTGGGAAATCTCCTTCAGCAAGTCGGCAGAACAGCCAACTCTGTTGAAGTAACAAGAGAAATCAAGAAGCTGGGGCAGGACAAAGTCTAAATAGGCTTGCACAAAATGGCAGGCCAAAGCCCAAACAGCCAATCCTTAAAAGTGCTCTTCATTTTGTTTTCTCAATCAAAGTTTGTCATTTTTCTTATTACAAAGACTTCTGTTACTCATTACTGCATTTCAAAAACAACAGTTTAACAGATTTATGTTCACAATCTTTCAATTTTATCATGACGACTTTAATAAACCTTGAAGCCCTCCCGCCCCTCCCCACCCCAGCCACTTCCCACTTATCAAACTTATATATAAACTGCTATAACAAACCCAACTCACATAGTGTGATCTCCCCTCTACAGGGAGCTACAGGGAGCGATCTTCCATATTTATCGAAGAATGGAATGCATGCTCCCTACATGCTCGATCTCCATTCATCTAAGAGGTGTGTTAGGGAGAATTCTCAGAAATGTGCTAATGCCTCTGTACCTTAGAGACCCCCAGCAACTTTGCTGGATTTTGAGGACTTGATTTTCTTTTACCTGGAGAGAGTCGGTCCCTTTTTCCCACTCTCATGTTTTTTAATGTGATTTTTAACTCTGCGTTTCTTTTGGTTATGGAATCTGACAAACTCCATAGACATCGTCTTTTACATTGTGGCACACAGCACCCTCAGTGCAGTGGCACAGGGAAGTCTTTCAGGTTTCCAAAAGGTTTAAATACCTTCTCTTGGATAAACTACTGTTTCCAAGAGCAATAAAGTGAAATTGACTTTACTTGCATTTGTAACTTTTTAGACCCAGCACACACTATCTTACAATAGTGTGCTGGAGTGGTTACTTAGTATCCCCTTTATCTAGCTTCTCATGTAACAATTTGATGTTACCCTTTCCTCACTGAATGGCTGGTGGCAGTGGTTTACTTTTAACTACCTTGGTGTGCATTTACCGTGGGCTGCGTTCGCAGCTGCAGTAAAGCACCCAAGGGTGCCATTTTTGTCAAAATGGCCTGGTCTTCTTTTTTCGCCATTTCTTTGTGGAAAGGTCCTTCTTGAGATTTACTCAGCACGCCAATCCAGGTTTGGTCCCTTTGGTCGCTTTGCCTTTGGTGGGATTCACAAGTGAAGCCTGCCTCGGCTCCAGAGTGTCTGACGGGGGCAGGAAGCGAGGGAGGTGCCCAAAACTCCCCGTGCTTAGTCTCCTAGGAGATAGGAATGCACTCTTATGTGATTGGCCGGCTGGCTGTCTGGCAAGGACAGCTACCCTGCATGGTGACTGACAGCTAGGCTGGAATGAGTGGGAAAAACCTGCATTAAAGGCAAGGCTTTTTGGCTTGGAAGGCAGAGTCGACCACTGGATGAAGGAATCCGAAGAAGAACTTGAAAAGGACGCCTGCTGCAACTCCTGGAAAGTTGGTTAGCCCGGTGAAGCCCTGCTGCTGTGCTGAAACTCCAGATTCGTATCTACAGAGAAGTCCCTGCAAGTACGACTTCTCCCTTTGAGTTGGTGGGACCAATCAACTCCCAAGTAAGCCACCTGGACATCCTCTCGGAGCTGGTTGAAATTCCACTGCAGTTGCTGCTGGAACCAAATAGCCCGGGAGAGGAACACCTGATCGTGTGCGTTGCTTTTAAGCTGGGAAAAAGCTCCAGGAAGATCCTCCGTACTACGAGGAAGCAGGACTGACCGAGCCTAAGCCACCTCAACAGAGTGCTGGACCCCAGATACAAGGAAAGCCGTCTCGACAGCCAGGAGCTACAGTGTTGCTATTTGTGGTAGAGACGAGGAGCTGAAACACCAAATTGCCACTTGTTTGAAGATTGCTGGTTGCGGTCGGTGACCATCCCATTGCAGTGCAGGAGCCTCCAAGACGTCCTCCCTCTTGTCCCCACGACTGAGGCCCAGGAACACCAGGATCTGCAGAGCTGCACAGGAACTGCGGTCATCTGCTGCCCTTTTTCCTCAACCTAGGGGTACTGTACAGTCTAAGAGACTTACCTCTTGTTGTGTAACTGCACTTTTTCTCTGTTGGTTAGAACTGTTGTGGTTGATCTGTAGAGTTGCTGAGAGCTTCTTTACTTCACAAGTCCAAATAGCTTGTGGCCCTGCTTTGAATTCTTCTTTTTCTAAAAAGACTTCTAAAATATTGTGCAAGACTTTTACTTACCTGCAAGAAGTGCTTCAGCTCACCTAGACTTTTGCCCAAATGACTTTGGCCTAGCCTGGCTCCCTGAATGACTCTTCTGCCCTATGACATTGTGTTTTGTCTACCTTCCGCGAAGGGGTGAACTAGCTTTGCATTGGGGGTTACCAAAAGTACTTACCTACTTCAGAATATTTGTGTGATCTCTTGTTCTGTTCTAATAATACTTTGCTTTGCCAAACTCTTGAATCTGATTCTAAATGCCAACAGAAGTATATTAATGTCCACAGTGTCCTAGTTACTAAAGTCACTTGAGGGTGTAGGAAGCGTCTGTGTGCTATCTCAAATGGGTACTTACTGATTTAGAAATATAAGAGTGTGGATTTTGGAGTGTATTTGTGTGTTACTATTACATTGCCCCCCTTCTGAAGAAGGCTTACTCTAACTGACTGTTAAATAAATTAATAATTGCTTAACCAAGAAACCTTGTGTGTAAGAGTTTATTTGAATACTTGTCACTGTGAATCTCTGTGTAACTCCCCTACAGCTCACATTGACCCCTCTTGGGATAAGTCTGGCTGCTCAACACACTACCAACCTGTGTAGTACAAGACTTCTACAAAATGTTGGGATCCTATTGCTAGGAGGTCAGGGTTGTTGTAGTGCACCCAAAGGGTACTGCATACGATCGTGCCTAACAACCCCCTCTTTTGTTGAGGTAATACATGGCCACTGCATTGTCCATCATTAGGACAGTCTTCCCCCATAAAGAAGGTAGAAAAGCCATCAGCGCTAGTCTGATTGCTCTCAGCCCTAAAAGATTTATGTGAAGTTTGGACTCCGACAGAGACCAACGAGGGCCGATTGAGAGGTTATTCATGTGAGCTCCCCACACTGTGAGGGAGGCATCTGTCACAACCGTCAACTCCAGCCATGGTTGCGAACAAGGTTCTCCTTTCATCACATTCTCCCAACAGGCCCACCACAGGAGATCCTGTGAGACCTTGATCGGGACCTGAAGAAGGCACATCATTCCACCAGACAACTGTGACCACTGGGATCTAAGGGACCCTCACTCTCAAATGGGGTTCTGGCACCAGGAAAATGCAGGATGCCATGAGACAAAGCAACCTCAGAAAATCGAAGGCCAGAAGATACTGGGTACTCTGAAATTTTTGTTGGACCATCTGCAGATGATGTTGGGCCCTCAATTCGGGAGACAAGGCTTTCCTCGAGGATTAATCCAGGACCGGTCCAATAAACTTAAGCTTCTGAGATGGTGTTGTGAGACACCAGAGGGTGTCTCACCCGGTAATCCAGAGGATCTCTCTCTCGGGTGGCCAGGGCACACCCATTGCTTTTGGATCCAGACCCTGGGGTTCTACCAGTGCAGTAGGGACACCTGGGTGAGGGGCCTTTGGGGAGTGGGCGTGAGACAGCTGATGGCGAGAAGCGGTATTCCTCCCCCCCTCTTTTTCTTCATCTACCCATCCTATTTTGTAGGATTTTATGAAGTCCCAACTCCGTCTGCCCCCCTTTTTACACAAGCACTGGGCCAAGGAAGAGAGTGACTGAGAGCAACCTGAGTAACTCACATCGTACTGTAAATGTCCTGTTAATTGGGTCAGGCAAAGTCAGGCACTTTACACTAAGTGCATACACCTGATATCCGTTGGCTCTCCTCACACAAATAAAAGGCAACACCTGAAGACACAATCTGAGCAAGGCGGAACACGTGTACGAGCAGAACATCTGGGACGAAGGCACACCTACTTGAGCAAAGCAACAGACCAAGGAACGAAAGCAGCGGGCTGAAAACCCCAACTGTTCCCTATTGGAGGTCGTGAGTGAAAATTGCATTGTGTTTCAAGGACGCAAGCGACCCTGCCAGTTGAGCGGCAGAGTTGGGGAGGCGAGACCAAGCCTGTGGTACTAACCTTGACTCGTAAATTGGAAATAGCAATACAAGAAAGAAGTGCACACAGCCGGTGAGTTGACTAGCAACATGAGAGACTGGTGTGTGTTAAGGCGAATAAAGTAGCAACATGATATTCCAAGTGAAGGCTGGACGCGTGTGATTGAGATGTGAAGAAAGGCAGACCCTTGAATTAACTTTGAAGTAAAGGGCAGCTGTAAGATCAGCGATACTAAGTAATGGAGTGGCCTGGCGAAAGGAAGTAGCCCAAACTAAAGTCTTTGTGAAACATACATTGTTTGAAGCTATAAAGCTAATAAACAGCAAAAGTGAATGAAGCAAGAGTAAACGTGAACTTTGAGTTGAAGTGGTCCTGCGGCGGTCTGTAAAGAGAGCCATGCAAATTCAAAAGCCTTCGACATCTGGGGGCCATCTTGACAAAAATGGCACCCTTAGGTGCTTTACTGCAGCTGTGAGCACAGCCTGCGGTAAATGCACACCACAGTAGTTAAAAGTAAACCACTACTACCACCCATTCATTGAGGAAAGGGTAACATAAAAATGTTACATGAGAAGCTAGACAAGGGGGATACTAAGTAACCCCTCCAGCGCCCTATTGTGAGATATTGTGTGCTGCGTCGAGAAAGTTACAAGTGTAAGTAAAGTCAATCTCACTTCACTGCTCTTGGAAACAGTAGTTTATCCAAGAGGAGGTATTTAAACCTTTGGGAAATCTGAATGACTTCCCTGTGTCACTTCATTGAAGGTGCTGTGTGACACCAAGTAAAAGATGATGCCTATGGAGTTTGTCAGACTCTGCAACCAAAAAGAAACACAGAGTTCAAAATCGCATTAAAATACATGAGAGTGGGAAAAAGGGTCTCACTCTCTCCAGGTAAAACATTTAAGTCCTAGAGTCCAGCAAAAGAGCTGGTGGTCTCTAATGTAGAGAGGAATTAGCACATTTCTGAGAATTCTCCCTAGCAGGGGTGTAAGGTCACTGCCACAGTGCGTAGAGGCAATGCAGCTCTGGTTTTGGGCACTACGAGAAGGAATCTCTCTGCTGGCAGTTCACCTAGCCGGAGAAGAAAACATGGCGGCGTACACTCTGAACAGGCAAAGCACTGTCTCCCACGTGAGGAAGTTGGCTCAAGAAGTCCTTCTGAAGATCATCGCCCTTTGGGGAACCCATCAAGTGGATCTATTCGCGTCCAGTGTCTACAGGAAGTGTGACCTATTCTGCACCAGGGAATGTCCTCAGAGAGGAGCTCTAGTGGATGTGTTCGTAGTGGACCGGGAATTTCCACTCCTGTATGTGTTCCCACCAGTCCCTGTCATTCCTCCTGTCATAGGAGGTTTAGGAAGTTCGGGAAATCCATGATCCTGGTTGCTCCGGATTGGGCCAGGATAATGTGGTACCCAGAGTTTCTAAAGATGGCCATCTGCCCTCCAATTCGTCTTCCACAAAGAGAAGACTTACTCTCACAAGAGGGAGGCTGCCTCCTTCATCCAGAAATCAGTACTCTGAACCACCATGCCTGGTTTCTGAAAGGGTAAGATACAAAGATTGGGACCTTCCAGAAGATGTAATGGAGATGTTGTTTTCGGCCAGAAGGCCAGCAACAAAATCCCTTTACTGCTGCCATTGGAATACATCATGCAGCTGGTGCAGGGATAAGAGTATTGATCCTTTTACATGCCAAACTGCTTCTGTACCATGATTCTTACTACATCTGGCCCATCGTGGGCTTCAGGTTTTCACAGTAAAGGGTTATCTAGTAGTGCTTTCTTTTCTTGAGCGTTCTCCTGATCATGGTTCATATTTCAAATTCCCTATAGTAATTCAGTTACTAAAGGGACTAACGAATATCTCTCCCTCAAACCCATTTATTGTACTGGTATGAAATTTTGAATTTGGTGTTAAGGTATCCAATGAGAGCACCTTTTGAACCCTTGCATTCTTGTCCACTTAGAATGTTATCCTTTAAGACTAGCTTTCTAACAGCAATTACATCAGCCCACAGAGTGAGCTTCAGGCTCTCTTCTAAACCACTCTTTACTACCTTTTTTAAGGATAAGGTGATTCTGATGGTACGTCCTTCTTTCTTGCCGAAAGTGGTATCTGAGTTCCAGATTGTGTTGCCTGCTTTTTACCACCTCCTCATCACTCGTAGGATGAGGAGAGATTGAATTGCTTGGACCCAAAAAGGGCCTTAAACTTATATATTACTAGAATGTCCAAAATCAGGAAAGATGACCACTGCTGTCCTGACCCCGTTTTCTGTGCAACGGAGGAGCTTCGAAGGGGACTCCTCCTTCCCAGTGGTTGTGATGAACTTTGAATTGAGCCATTTCTGAGGTCCTAGGAGTTTCCAGAGCTGCGGAAACCCAGTACCAGGAGACCTGCTGCCCAATTCGAGTGCATCGTTGTGGAAAGGGCTACTTCATCCAAATCTTTGCAGAACCCATAAGGACATTCAAAGATCCGATCCACCTCGCCCAGACACCCTCATGAGAGCGTTGGACTGCAGGAAGCAAAGAAGATCGACCAGGCGATCCCTGTCCTTTGTTGGTGCTGCAGAAAAGGCGCCAAAATCGCAAAGTGAATCAAGAAGTTGCTGAAAGTCATGCCCCAGGTCCTCCCTCGAGACTGCTGCTGAGAGATCCCGTCCATTATCCTGCCTTCAGTCATCAGACCAAGGAATCTGGACGTTTGGTCCAGAGCTTCAACATCGCGGAGCATCCAGCACGAACATTTTCTTCTAACCTAAGGTACAGTGGGGAAAAAGGTATTGCTTACCTGATTCCAAAAAGTCGCTCCAGAGCGTTGGAATGCATGTAAAGCTGTCCAGGGCGACCCCCCTCTTACCTCCGACTCAAGCTGCTGCTTGTGTCCCTTCATCAAGTCGTTAATAGGGTTGCCTTTATTGGCTGTTAACTTGCTGCTTCTATAACACTAGAGACTTGAAGAAATCCACAGGAACTCTTCGTATTCTGCTATTTGTCAAGGCTTTGAGCCCTCTCCGGCCTGCCTTTAGCTGGAGTTGCGTTTTTGTACTTTAAAGACTTGGTGTGCGTAGAAACCCTCTCTAGAACCTTGAGCCAGGCTAATGTTACTCTAACCATTTTCCTTCCTTTAAGTGACTTTCTTATATGTGTTTGCAGAGTAAATGCCTTACCGTAAAACTGCTAAGAATGGCATGTGCTCATAATTACAATCATACAATAGCATTGTCTTTTTCCCTTTCTAACGTTGCTACAAATGTAACCGCAAACAAACACAAAAGTGAAAGTTTCCTTTGAAGTGTATTCTAAATTATTCCAAAGTGTTCTAGCATAAACATATGTTTCTGAAGTGATTCTAGTGTTAATATAATAAATATATAATTTTATACAAATTATAACTGTAAGTGCTTCTTTGTTTTTGCATGTCTAACTGGGTTCAGTGTACTTAACCTACACCTCACATCTCCCTCTTAAGATAAGCCTGACTTCTCTGCCACTCTACCAAGGTTCTCAGTTAGTTCAGACTGATGCTAAGAGTTGGAGATCTACAAACCACTGGGATAGCTTACTAAAGTCTTACTACCAGTAGGACTTTAGGAAAACTCCCCTAACAATTCAACATGCTACTTTGGGAGCCTATCGAAGATGAGTTCATTAGAAGAACAAATTACTTACCCCTGTCAATGTTCTTTCGACTGGATTTACCTCCCACATATTCCTCATAGCACTCCCATCCTACTCCTCTATCTTGGTGAGAATTTCTGTTTCGTTACACCTTCCTTTCTTTTAACGTCTGGGGCATAACCTTAAAACGGCTGAGCATAGAGAGGAAAAAACTAGAACTGAGGCAGCGGGTGCCGCACCAGCTTCTAATACCCGCGTCAACATCATGGCCGAGGACAGGACAGAGGCGCCCAATGCTATGAAAAAGGTTTCTCAAGCTGCAAGCAGACTTGCGAAGATATCAATGATGATGAATACGTGGGAGGAATATCCAGTCGAAAGAATATTACTAGGGGTAAATAATTTGTTCTTCTCTTTTGTACCCTTCTTGTGCGGGTCCCCTTTTGTTGACCACCAGTGTATAACAGGGTCTGCAATCATGTTAAAGTCCCCTCCCAAAATCAAGGATCCCTCCCCCATTGCTCTAATGAATGTAATACATCCCCCAAAAACTGAATCTGCCCCTCGTTAGGTACATATAGCGCGGCCAGGGTGATCATCGAACCATCCACCCTCCCTTTAACTGCCAGCAAATGACCCCCAAATCCCTTCCTTATTGGGATTGGTTTTGCAGCATTATTCCCACCCCTCTTGTTTGCTGTTCTTTGTTCGAGTCCCCGAAAGTGTGCCCTAACCCTCCACCCTTTATCCATAGTCCCCCCTCCCCCAAAAACCCTCCAAGCTTAAAGTGAGTCTACTGCGACAAGAGGATGAAGAGATGGGTTCTACGTAAGAGTATGCAACAGAGATTTCTTGTTGGGGGAGTTGAGCCCCTTTACATTCAAGGTTGCAACGCTAATGTCGGCCATTCTCCACCTTTCAACATTGCTCCTGAAGCTCCCCCTCTAAGTGAGTACCATGTTTTGCTCCCAAAAAGTTCAAACTTGTGTGTGTGTGTGCAACAACCGCCCTTTCACAGAACCCTCCTCCTTTTCGCTCCCCCTTTCCCTCCCCGCTCCAACCCCCTCCCCTCCAGTGATATTTGTACTAAGCAACACTGTTTTGTA
Source organism: Ambystoma mexicanum (assembly GCF_040938575.1). Taxonomy (NCBI): domain Eukaryota; kingdom Metazoa; phylum Chordata; class Amphibia; order Caudata; family Ambystomatidae; genus Ambystoma; species Ambystoma mexicanum. The sequence continues at coordinate 1,172,024,785 of NC_090921.1, read as the reverse complement.
CCACGAAAACCCATACTGTTGTGACACCTAGGTATTGCCAGGCCACTAAGATAGTAAAGACTCTGCTCCCAACTTAGAACACGTATCAACAAACGGACATTTCTGGCAGCCCATGCGCTTGTCATACTCGCTGTGTGTCCTTCTGAGTGTTCATCTCAAGGTTTTCGCCTGCCAGGTGGCATTCTTCGGACTCTCTTGGATCCACTGCCCTTCCTGTGCACTCCGGACTGGGCAAACACACTTTTAAACCTTTCTCTCAATTGGTGCTGTCCTTCCTGATCTTGAGGCACCACCTACTTCTGCAACACTTGAAGTTGCCGTTCTGCCCCCCCCCCCCTCTTGTTTTACCCCATAATGCCCACCTCTATATTCAAAGGTGAGGGCAAAGGGGAACCTCCATGGGTATCTCACCCCTTTTGCCTGGAGCCATTTAGTTAAGGGGCTTAATTTTCACCTCTGGTCCATGGTGTACGAGGAGACGTCTCGGTACATTTTTGCTGTTGCGACTTCCCACCCAACCGTGTCCACTTCTCATGCTTTCCGGAGTATCTTGTCTTTATCACTGTAGTAGTGGCATTTGGACATCACCATGCGAGGTCCAGCACCCTATCAAAGTGGATATCCTGATTGTGTGCTACACCCAGGAGTTGCCGCAAGACCTGCTCCAAGTCCTTAGGCGTTTCTCCTTCCTTCTACGGGAGCCCCCAAATTCGTACATTATTTCTATGATCCCTGTTTTGGACATCAAGCTTACTCCTGCCTCCTTTTGTTTTCCAGCTCCTCTATTCTCATCTCTAGTTACGCTTCCATTCTGCCAAGAGCGGGTTATTTTCCAGAGCTTACACACTATCCTCCACCTTAACAACTTGTTCTCAGATGGCCCCCAAAGACTTCTACACTTCAGCCCTTAACGCATTTAGCTCCACCAATATGGACTGTATGTCTTTTTGCAAGCCTCCAAGTCCCCTCGTTGCTGACGTGGCGCCTTCCACCCTATCCATGCTTCCTGGTGCCTCATTGTGTCTTCGCACGTTCTGATTATCACCTTGTGCCTTCGATTGCCTGGCCACAGGACTTCCTCTGTATGCTTCTGCCTCTCTTATGGTTCGCCTCGTGCCTGGCTACAATACGCGCCAAGAGCTCTGGTCCTGCTAGCACTATCCCAGGAGCCGGGATGCCCCTCCCAAACTCGATCTTGTTTCTTTATCTCAGCAATCTGCCTGGGCTCCCACTAGCCTACTGTGACCACATAGAAATCTCTGGGATCCGGCCTCTGGCCACCCCAGAGACAAACGTTATTCCTTGTGGCTGCAATGCGGCTTCTGGGCCACTTTGGCAAGGTCGCGCCAACAAGTTCCTCAGGGCCCTTCCTCTCAGCTCTCCAGCATTCTCAGCACATCCACGTAGTGCATTGAGCTTGCGGCATACCCGCCTTCTCCAGAATCCTGGCCGTTCCCCACTCTTGCTGTGACAAGGGAGCACTCTGGACCGTCCCGCTCTAGCTTTTGCCCAATCCGGGTGCAGCAACCCTGGAATACTCCCACCTTGCGTTTCAGTGGCTCTTGGCAGGCAGTTGGTGAATTCCCACGCAGCCAGCAATGTGGGCCCAAACCCAGCTGGCTTCCTCCCTTCTCAATGTGCGCTCCTCTGGTCACCACCACATGACAGGTCTTACTCCTGGGGCTTCACTGCGTCTCCGCTGTCTCACTGAAGCCACGCCAGGTCCGACTGTGCGTCGTTGCTCCCGTCTCGACCCCTCTTTTGGTTTATGGAGCGGCTCCGGCAGCTACACAGCACAGTCTCGGTTCAGAGCCAAAGTGACTCTTGGCAACTGTCAGGGCTTCAGGGTCACCCCGGTGTCACCCAGACACAACTTCTGTGATGGAAAAGCTGCCTTTCTGGTTGGAGCGTTCACAGATCGCAGAGCTCCACTTTCACGCAGCCATGTTGCTTCGCGTACCCTAGTGGTCTCCACTGTTCAATTTGTCATCATCTTTTTGGTCCGTCTCACTCAACTACAAAGCGCTTCTAAAACCTGTTCAGTATCCTTGTTAGGGCAGAATCCCATTTTTAAGAATTCTTCTGACCAACTTTGTGAGTCCCCTAAACCGTTTGCTTTTTCTTTCTTTACTGGCTTTCCTGTATTTGAGACCTTATTTGTGTGAGCAGGGGGACTTCACAAAAAAGGTTGCAGTACATGTGCTGACCTAGTAGCCAATATGGCTACCAGACATGGATGTTTTTCAAGCACTCTCTTGTGGTCCCAGTTTGATCCTATCGCCATACAAGTGTGTTGTGAAATAGGCTGGGTGCAGTGGTGAATTGGATTTGGCTTAATCAGGGGTGGTGCCATTTCTACTGCATTAATGGACCAATAAACAAGTGTGGTAGCCATCTGGGTAGCAATTATTTCTTTAAGCTCTGCTCCTGGTAATTTTGTATTGGGCTGTCTTTTTGTCTGTGGGGACTATGACCCAGAACCAAAAATGGCTGTTGTGCTGACTTGGCCACTCTCACCCCAGCCCTGCACTTTTCAAGTGGATTAAATTGGGTTAGCTTGGTTTTCCGCCCCATACAACACCAATCTGCATCCCCTTTGTGGGCCCTGTGTTTGGTATTTTCTAAGGCAACCTGATTGGCTGGCCTCCAAACCTAGGTGTGCCGGCCTGGGGTGTTGTGCGAGGGGGTGGGCTTAGACCAGCCCCTGAGTGAATGTGTTATCAATGGGATACCCCAAGTGTTCGTTCTCCTAATGAGGACCTGGTTTAGCCATTTTGACTGGAACATGGCTCCTTTATCTTTACTCTCTGTTTCTTCTAAGGCTGTTGGAAAACCCATCATAGTCCTCCCCATCTCATGACTGACCGGTCCGACTTAGTGGTTGGATTAGCTGTTCCGTCTTGGGTACTTTTCCTGGCTGCTGCTGTGCCGCCTACCTGTGAAGTCCTCCTGAACGAAGTGCCTTTAGGTGGCAAAATGTCCCTTTGCTTAGGGCATCGAAAACTTTGTACTTTCCGTGACTCTGCCTGTACTTCCCTACAACCATAGAAGAGAGGGAGTGCATTTCATAGTAACCGCAAGATACAATTCACAATAGTCCAGCTATTTGCAATGTAGGCTGGTTTTGCAAAAGCTCACAATGCCATATAGTACTCAAAGGTTCTTTGTGTAGTCCAGAATGACAAAGCAGTACAGGAGATAAAACATACAATGCCATCTTTGTCACAGCATAAGAAGCCCATACTGGATATAATATGATGCAATTGTGCATGATAAATATGTGCATGAGAGGTAAGGTATAATTTCTACATTGTGATATACTGAATTATAGGCAGCAAAAGTTTGATGGCCTCACCGCCATGTTTCAACCCAGGAGATCAATAGTCTTTCCACATTAAGTGGATACACGTATCCCTAGGAATGTGCTTTTGTACTTATTAAAGTTCTTTATATCCATGGTTGTAAAAGGTATTTAACTATCAAACATTCAGTTTAATGCCATTTTCTTCTGTTGCCTTTGTGAATAGTTTCTAATCCCATTGTTGGTGAAACAGGTCCTCTGTTTCCAGATAGTCCATATCATTAAAATGATCAGGAATCTCACTGATGTTTGTAATTGAATTCTGTGGTTGCCCCAAATGTTACTTGCAATTTCTACATTTTCCTTCAAACATGCTGAATGGGCAGATCCTGCTATTTCACACATCTATAAGCACTGATTAGATTTGTGCTCTGGTACACTCCCTTAATGTAAGGTCTACCTGCCCACTCTAGGAGGAAGTCTGATGCAAAGCTGCGAAAAGCCGCTGGTGGCAGCTGGAGATTGTTCTTCGCCATGGGAAAGACTCCAGCCTCACTTCGAAAGAAATCACAACTTGGAGAGCTATTTAATATTGAGGAGTGTCCGGCAGGTAAGGGGCAATTGGGTGGGTGGTGGCAAAAGGTCACTAAGTATGGGTGAGGGGATTAGATCTTTGGTGGTGAGGGTTCCAAGATTCAGAGAAAAATGACCACTAAGCAGGGTAAGCTAGCTGAGGAGGGTGAGCATCTGCCTCACAGAACTGCACATTTCATTTTAAAGAGTTGAATCCTGGCAGGGCCAACTCCACTGTACACCCTTGGTGGTGATTTTTGAAATCCCCTGCATCATAAAACCAGTTAAAACATGTATAAAAGGTGAACACATGGGTTTAAACCTATTTTTCACACACCTATTTTTATGTCTGGTAGAAAGTGTGAATGGAATGAAAATGTTTCTGCCTTCCATTCGCTCTGCCTGCTCAAAAGAAATGCATTAATGCCAACATCTGATTTTGATACTGCCGTTAATGGATAGGATTTCTGTGGAAACTGCCATTTTATAGCACCTACTAAAAGCTGGCAGATTCTGTAGCAGTCCATGTTATGTTATTTGGTATTTATATAGCGCTCTATATATCATTGGTATGACCTCAAAGCGCTTGTAGGTTGAACGCCCTTGGGGACCGTAGTCCAGGTAAGCAGAAGAGAGTAGGGTATCATAGGGTGGTGTGCAGCTGATGCGATTGGTTGATGGAAGCTGCATGTTAGCAATAGGTGTGCTGGTATTGAGATCAGTTGAATGTGTGCAGTCAGGAGGTTGGTCTCCGAGACTGGATTCTGGCTGCATTAGGCCTGTGCAGGACGCTTACGTGTGCAGCTAGGCCGATTTATCGTGGCAAATAGCTACATTCTAGCAGGATTTTGAGATGTTCGTGGGGTGTTGTTCGTATGTGAGCAGCTAGGCCGAAATTGATCGAGGGGTGTAGCTGCGCTCTATTGTGTGTGGGTGTAGAGCAGAGAGTGAGCATAGTGATGGGAGAGGCGAGTGTCTGGAGTAGATGTTTTATTTTTACAAGCCCAATGTTCAGGGTTTCATTACGCGTCTTGCGATTGCGGCATTTCGGAGGGCTATATTAATGACTTATTAGTCTAATTCAGAGATGTCGCTGCTCGGAATTTCATTGAAAATTTGACTGGAGGTTGTAGGGTCTTTGCAGCCTTCGAAAGTCTTAATCGACATTACGGAAAGAGCCAGGTTTTTGGAGCTTTGCGGAAGACCATGTAGTCTTGGGTGTGTCGAATTTGAGGGGGTAGTGAGTTCCACAGAATTGGGGACAAGATTGAGAAGGCGGAACCTCCAACCAAGTAGAATTGGAGGATGGAATTACTAGTAAGTGGGCAGTACTTGATCTTAGGGTGCGCAGTGGGAGGTAGGGTTTTATCTTCTCTTGTAGGTACGTTGGGCCGGTCTTGTGCACTGCTCAGTGGGTAATGCATAGGGTTTTGAAGCTGACCCTACGTCCGACAGGGATCCAGTGGAAGTTGCGGAGATGTGGTCTCTGTGTCCAAGGGCGAGAAGGAGTTTGGCGGTGGCGTTTTTGGACTCTTTGTAGTTTAAGTTGGTATGCTGGAGCTCCCAGGTATAATTAGTTGGCACAGTCCAGTCTTGTGATAACTATAGACATAACAGTGGATAGTTTGTTGGGATAGGTGAGGTAATGGAAAATAAGTATAAGGAGTTTGAGGTGGTAGTGACAGGATTTTGATACATTATTGATCTGACGGGAGAGGGTTAGGCCTGAGTCCATAGTGCATCCAAGGTTTTTGACTATTTTGGAGGGCGTTGCGGGGGGCCTAGTGAGCGGGGCCACGCGAGTGGTTGCAGGAGAAGGGCAGTATTGCCGCACTCCATGATATCAGTTTTATCGGGGTTCAAGAGGAGGTGGGTTCTTGTCATCCATTGGTCAAATATCACTGAGACATGCTTCAAGGTCGGGACTTGGGTTGTTGTTGATTTTGGGAATTCTTACGATGATTTGTGTATCATCGGCATAGTTGTAGCAGGTTAGGTTGTGCGCACAGATGATTCCTGGTAGAGTAAGTAAGATAAAGGGTTAAAAAGGAGAGCAGAGAGGCACGCACCTTGGGGTACTCCAGTATTTACAGCGCGAGCAGTAGAGACTAAAGGGGTGATTTGTTTCCTGTTGCTGAGGAAGGAGGAAATCCATTTGAGTGCAGAGCCATAGATTCATAGGGAATGCAAGCGGTCTAGGAGCATTGCCTGGTTAACGGTGTCAAAGGCTGTTGAGAGGTCAAGGAGAATCAGCGCTGCACAACCCTCAGTCTGCTGCAACCTTAAGATCATCCCAGATCGAGATTAGAATGGTTTTGGTTACATGGCGCGGTCTGAAGCCTGATTGTGAGAGGTCAAGGAGTTTGTTGGATTCTACAAGGCTATTGACCTGGGAGTATGTGGTCCGGTCAATGAATTTCGCAAGAAATCTAATGTTGAAGATTGGTCTGTAATTCTTGGGGTCAGGGGGGTCGAGAGATGCCTTTTTTAGAAGTGGTTTTACATGTGCTATTTTAAAGGATTCAGGAAAGGATCTAGAGGTGAGGGAGTCGTGAAGTATGGATCTTGAATGTTCTCCTGCGCAAGTAGAGGAGAATATTTCTTTCAGAGGGGAGGCAGAAGTCGAGGGGCGTTCCAGAGGGTTTGCTGCAAGATAGTAGGTCTAGGAACTTGTTTTCGAGATGGTTTGAAAAGAGGCGAAAGTTGGCATAGAAGGGAGTCTGTCTGGTCAACGGGATCAGGAGGGGTGGATGGAGTGCAGTGGGAGAGGGTGGAGATTTTGGTGCTTAGGGTTGCCATCCTGTCAAGTGCAGTGTTGTGGAAGTGTAGCGAGAGGGAGTCGCAGAGTGTTTGAGTGGGAGTGGTTTGGGCAGAGGTGCAAGTAGGTTTCACAAATTTGGAGATGATCTTGTGGAGTTCATTGCTGCTGCTGCCACAGCACAGAATTAGTTTATTGTGATGGGCTTTTTTGGCCATTCGGGTTTCTCGGATTTGTAATTACAGTGGTGGCTGGTGAACATGAATCTGCTAAGGACAGTTTTAGATGCTCGCCATTTGCACTGTAGAGTGTTTTGATTTTTGAGTGTCTTCAAGTGGGGTGTGAACCATTTGGGGAACCTCCTATGCGTGAGGTTGCGGGATGGGAGGGAGTGAGAGGAATTAGTGATTTTTTTTAAGCCAGGAGTGAAATGATTCAATGGTTAAGGGTCTACCATAGGACAGCGTTGCTGGTGGACAGAGTAGTAGAGCTTCAGCAAGGTCGGGGACTACCTTGACTTTGTTCCAGCATTTGTGGCCAAATGTGGGGGTGAGGGGAGCTGTGGGAGGAGGGGTAGGTGTGTGGATAGACAAGGGAATGGCATAGTGGTCTGTCCAGATAAGCGGTTTGGGACTGGATATAGAGAGAAGGTCCTAGGAGCTGAAGATCTCATCAAGGGTGTGCCCACCTGAATGAGTTGGACCAGTGGTATGTCGAGAGAGGTTGAGTGCATCAAGACCGTCGACCAGAGGTTGAGTCATGGGGTTGTTTGGGATATCCACATGTTGAAGTCTCCCAATAGTGTAAGAGTTGGGTGATTTACCTGAATGGTAGCTATTGAGTCACATAGATTGTTGGCAAAATGTCTGTCATATCCAGGAGGACTATAGATGAATAGGAAGCTGTGGGTGAGTGTTGATGCTAGCAAGAGTTTTATTAGAAGGGATTCACAGGAGGCGTGGCATGTGTGGTTTCCGACAAGTGAAACCAAAATGAGGTTTGTGGAGGAATGCCACTCTGCCACCTCTGGATGGTAGGTTGTGGGCGATAAGCGAGTACGCAGGGAGGAAGGCCTCATGGACGATGGGTGCAAAATCTTGAGAGAACCAGGTTTCGTGAGATAAAGATGAGGTCAGGATTGTCAGAGGATAGGAGGTCAAAGATGCTGTGCCTATTTCTTGCTACAAAGCGGACATTGAAAAGGATGCATGTGATTTCATGAGAGGGTGGTTTTGGTGCCGCTCATCGCAGGGAGTGCTTGGTGGGCTGGGGTAATCAGCGAGATGGTGGGCATGGTAGGATCAGTCCGGGTAGTTGCAACTGATTTAGTGGGGGCGGGGGGGTCTGTTTGCAAGTGCACTTTGAGAGGATTAGGTCGACGGGAGGCTGGAAGAGTAGGTGGACGGTGTAGGTATCTGGTGGTGAGGATTAGGGGGGAGGGTGGTGAGTGGAGTACTAGTGGTAAGGGGGTTTAGGGGAGTTGTTTGTAGTTGGAGTCTCGTAGGACTGATCCGCCGAGAGGTAACTCCCGTCAGAGACAGCATCGAGGTCAGTTTTTCACTCGGTCTTCAGCCTCCACTTGGGACTGGTAGTCTCTGCTGAAAAGTCTGCAAAATGATGTTTGGCGCTCGCACGAGACTCCAGTGAAAGGACGAATCTCGTCTCATCTGGAGGCATGGCAAACTGTCACCGACGACTGGTGGGTTTTCTCCATCGCTTGGGCTGGCTTCCGCTTGCCCCTCCCCTCTAACCCCCCCTTCAATACTCCCTTTCAGCAGTCGGGGACGCCCTCCCTCAGAGCCGAGGTCCAGAAGCTTCTAGTTCTCAGGGCGATAGAAACCATTCCCCTAAGGGAACAAGGGGAGGGCTTCTACTGTCGTCTGTTTACGGTGCCAAAACCCAACCAGGCTGGCCTGCACACCATTCTGGACCTTTCCCAGTTCAACCTATCTCTTCCCCAAGAGAAATTCAAGATGATTACTCCCTGCCAAATAAAGTCCTCTCTTCAGAAGGGCGACTGGCTCAGCGTTGTGGACCTTCAGGATGCTTATATGCATATCCTGATCTGGAGCCTGCATCGGAACTATCTGCGGTTCTCCCTGGGAGAGGAGCATTATCAATTTTGAGTACTCCCTTTTGGTCTCAGCTCTGCGCCACGTCTTCACAAAGATGATGTAAGTGCTGGTGGCTTTTTTAAGGCTACAGGGTATTCATGTGTATCCATATTTGGACGACTGGCTTCTGACCGGTGAAAGCCTCGAGCAATCTTCAGTCTCTCCTTCAGCTCCTGTTCAGTCTTCGGCTGTCGGTGAACTGGCGGATATCCTCCATGACGGTCTCTCAGGACCTGATATTCCTGGGTTTCTGTTGGAACACGATCGACTGTAGGGTGTACTTGACGGTGGACAGGATGGCGGATATGTTAACCACGTGTTAAGTCTTCATTCCGTCAGAGAGCATGTCTGCCTGGTGGTTCCAGAGGCTTCTGGGCCTCATGGCCTCGTGCGTGCTTGCTCTTCCCCTGGCGCGTCTCAAGATGTGATGTACGCAGTTGGCTCTTCGGAGCTCCTGGCTCCAGGCTGTCGACCCCGACACCAAAATAATCCCAGTTCCACCCTACATGATGTCAGATCTCCTTTGGTAGTGGTCTTCTAGCAATCTGTCGGTCGGTGCGCCCTTTCAGGAGCCCTCCACCCAGGTGACCATTACGACGGACTCCTCGGGTGGGACGCGACAATCAATCATCTTCAGGTTTTCGACTTGTGGTCGCCGCAGGACAGACAATTTCACATAAATTATCTGGAACTCGTGTCGATTTTCCTGGTGCTCAAAGCGTTTAAGCCAGGGATTGTGAACAAGGTGGTCCACATCCGCACGGACAATGCGGTATCCATGTTTTACATCAACAAGCAGGGGGGTAACAGGTCACCTCCCCTTGTAGATCTAGCCATTCAATTTGGGAATGGGTCGTCCAGCATGTATTTGTATTTTATTTATTTGTATTGCGCATCGGAGCCCTGAGGCAGCTGAGCGCATATCTTACATGCTGTACATTTACATTGTGCATCAGCGGATATCAACAGTTTAGAGTAACATATAGCAGGAGAGGCGATAATTACATAGTAAACAAGTACATATATACAGGTGCAAATATAAAATGCCATAATAGCAGTGGGATAGCTAAATGGGGTTTTGGTCCAGAGACCTGATTTGGCCTTATTCCTAAAAATCGTCAATGAGGGATCATTTCTAGTGGTGAGGGGGAGTGCATTCCATTTTTTGCAGCAAGAACAGGGAAACTAACTCCACCCGCACTTTGTTGGTTGTTGCGGGGTATATTTACGCAGTGAGTTTGGGCTGTTCTAATAGGTATTGCTGAAGTATGCCGTGTAAAGGTGTTGCAGAGGTAGGATGGCGCTTGATTGTGTAGGGGCTTATGTGTAAATGATAGAACTTTAAGGTCAATTCTTTGATTAATGTTTAGCCATTTGAGGTTTTGTTTAATAGTGGAAATGTGCTGTTTCCTTGGGATGTTACAGGCTGATCTAACTGCATTGTTCTGCATTACTTGCATTTTATTTATGTTTTGTTGAGAGGTACCTAGGTAAAGCGCATTGCAGTAGTCTAGTTTGGATAGCACTAATGCTCTTGCTACTGATAGTTATTTGTGGATCGGTAAGGGTGACAGGCTGTAATAAGCTTGCACGTATAAGCTGTGGCTGATGGAAGTGCGTTAGTTTCTTTCTTAAAGGATAGTGATGCGTCAATGTGTATACCCAGTGTTTTCACACTGTGTGCTACATTAATGGTATTGCCATCAATGATGAAAGTTTTGAAGGCAGTATTTAGTTTGCTCAATTTGGTGGGGGGTCCAAGTAGGAGAAGTTCAGTTTTGTCGTTTTTTAGACATAAACCGTGGTTGGCCATCCAGATTTGTATAATGCTGTAGATATCATTCAAGGTTTTGCTGTCTGCAGTGTAGTCACCAGTGATAGGATCTATTATTAAGGAATGATTTAATCCACATGTTAGCTTGGTCAGAGAAGTGTGCAGTAGATGACAAGTGCTTGCATAATATATCATGGTTCACTAAATCGAATGCCGCCGATAAGTCAAGTAATAATAGCAAGGCAGATTTACCTTTATCTTTTAAAGCCTGAATTTGGTTCTTTAGATCAACAAGTGCTGTCTCTGTAACATGTCTGGGTCTGAATCCAGATTGTCTTATGCCTAGTAAATTGTTAAGTTCCAGATAATGCTGGATTTGGAGATAGGCAGCTCGATCCTTTTCTGTTGAAAATACTGGGACTGTGGTGATCGGCCGGTAGTTAGATGGGTTATTCGGGTCGAGCGTAGGCTTTTTTTAGCAGTGGGAGTACCCAAGCATCTTTTAGACTGGTAGGTACAGAGCTCGTAGCAAACGAAGCATTGATAAACTTAGTAATGAACGGGGAAAGCACAGAGGCTGTTTCTTTGATTAAAGTGGCTGGACAGATATCGCCCTTGCAATTAGATGGTTTAAGTTTTAAGTTTGAGTATGATCTGTTCAACTTCTTTAATGGAGAGAGGTTGAAAGTTGAATTGTGGCAGTGCTGCCAGCAATGGAGTGGGCGGTTTAGGAGGTAGGGGGGTGTTAATGAGGTTTTCTTTCGTGTTGATTTTGTCAAGTAGCATTGTAATTTTGTTTTGGAGCGCATTTTGAATATTAGTGCACCATTGGGTGTCTTTAATGCAAGGGACAGGTATGGGGGCAAGTGACTTGAGTTCTTTTAGTATATTGAACAATTTCTTCTTATTTGAATTTGCTTTTGCTATGCGGTCATTGTAATTATCTTTCTTTGCTTGGATAATGTCTGTTTTGTAGTTGAATGACAATGCACTGAATATATCTTTATTCTGTATGGACGGGTGTTTTTTCCAATTTGACTCTGCTGCCCGTTTCTCTCTTCTAAGGATTTTTAGTGAGGTGTGTACCATTTGTTTATGTGGGCGAGAGGCATAGCCTTCTGTAGTTTTAGTGAGGAAAGTGTATTGATAGCTTTGATCATAGTTTCATTATATAGCTTCACTAGATCAGAAGGGTCAGAATGGCTAGAATTGGTCTGAGTTGAAGGATGTAGTAATGGTATCAATTTTTCAAAGGTGAGGTTCCCTTTACTTCTTGCCATTAATGCTGGTGCCTTAGTAGAAGTGGTGCGAGTTACCGTTTTATCAATAGTGAAGGTAATTAAATGATGGTCTGTCCAAGCGCAGGGTGTGTTTCCCAACATCTTGATGGAGCAATTAAGATCTGCTAGCCAGTCTAGTGTTTGTTGGACTATTTATACGATGTGTAAACCCCAGCTCTGACATAGTGTCTTTAAGTGTGGAGGCTTTACCATCTTTAGGATCGTCAAGACCTAAGTTGAAATCACCTAGGATTATAATTTGGGATTTACATTTGGTCTTGTCAGATAGTAGTTGTGATATGTCATTTTCGAAGGTGGTAGCGCCACATGGCGGTCGGTAGATCAGGTGCATGGTGATAGTGGCTGTGGCAGAAGTGGAAAACTTAACAGTCAATAGTTCTGCTGAGGGGAGGTGGCCGTTATTAGTTATTCTCAGTTCTAGCATTGTTTTGTAGATGATAGCTACGCCACCTCCTTTACTTTGATTTGAGTCTCTATCAGCTCGAAGGATAGAGTAGTTGTCAGGTAAGGATAGTGCTAAGGCCGGGCCAGATGTAGGTTTCAACCAAGTTTCAGTTTAGGCAATGATATCTAGATCATTATCGATCAGAATGTCAAATATGTCCAGGGCATGGGCTTGGAGGGACCTGGTATTTGAGTCCTACTTTGATTACATTAGGGATGTTGTTGTTAGGTTGGGTAGATCTATTACTTTTGTTTAACATTTTAGATGTTGGTATATCTAAGGTTGCCTTGTGAGCGTGGTCTATTTTGTTGATGTCATGGATTTTGGGAGATAGGTGCAGTTGAGTTCTAGATCCTAATCTCCAGTTTCTTAGTGGTGTGTTGCAGGGTTTAGTAATCTTGTTTATAGGTGGACAGTACGATGTTGGGTAGTTGGACCTGCTAATATCTTCGCAGGGGTGAGCCTTGTGAAAGGTTTTTTGATGAGGAACAATATTGCAGTATTTATAGTTGGTGTTGGATAAAGGGTGAGTAAAGTGGACATAGGGTGTCATGCCAACACAAGGTTTTAAGAACGTGGTTGGTGGGATGTCTGTTGAAGTTGGTAGGTTAGATGTCATTGTTAACTTAATGATTGGTGTGTTGGGATGCTGTTGGTGATCCATATTTGGATATTGGACAATAGTTGTGCTGTCCACTTAGTTAAGTGGGGTGGAGCCGTATGCGGTGTTATAGAGGCTTAAAAGTAGTAATAGTTGAGGTGACATTCTTGTAGATTGGGAGCTAGGTAAAGGTGTAATAGGGTAGTGTGGCTATCAGCAGAAGGCATTTTCATACAATCTCAGCATTATTAATAGAATGAGTTAGCATTTTTTGCCGGCACTCATGTACTAATAGTAACACTTTGCACTAATTACTAAAGGGTAACAGATTAGTAACAGCACCTAGATTCTAAGGTCCACACATGAGCAAAAAGTACTAGCATTAACACTTTGCACTAATTACTAAAGGGTAGCAGCATGGTTTTTGGCTGTTGATGGTACACATTCTGGGCCAGCTGAATGTAACAGCAGACTCTCTCAGCCGGCGAGCAGTGGTCAGCTACGAGTGGGAGCTGAACACAGAGATACTCTTCGAACTTTTTCAACTCGCTCAACTACATTTCATTTGTGCCATACAGCACCATTAGCGTGGCCATTTGCCTTCTTCACTGTCCTGCTTTCCTACTCTTATCACTTTTACCCCCTAAATCGCCTGATCTCATTGGATCCTCTTTCTTGAACCTTCTTTTATCCACTGTTGCTATATTTGTCATTTCCTCACTTTGTTCAGTACTGCAAATAGAGAAACATTGCTCTGGAAACTTGGGTGTTATGTTGTGGAGAGTGAAGTGCTACGTGTGGTGTTATTTGGAACTCTCCATAAAAATATTGTGCACAATATGTTAGAAAGGGAACAGATGGTGTAAACCTGTTTGGTTAGTACAGATAACTCCCGTCCCCTGCACACACTAGAAAATAAATGTTCCAAGGACCTCAGAAGTGGGCTTTTAGTAGCAGAACCCAAAATGGAGTTGAATGGGGTGAAGGGGCAAGAGAGACTTAATTATTTCCTGCAGTGCAGCAAAGCCTGTGCTTTATTAATTTGTGATGCTAGTTTTCCACTGCTGAATCAGGTCAAACAAACGGCACCAAAATATTCTATTCTTTTTTTCTTTTTCTTTTTTAGGGGGAAGAGCAGAGACTGTTACTCTGCGGTCAGCAAAGAGCGAGGAGTCGTTATCTTCCCAAACCAGTGGTGCAGGTAAGGGTCCAACATAAACAAGTCTGACGACACAAGGCAGCCATTGGGACTTTAAGATGAACAGTGAAAAGCAACTTTCCCATATGATCTGCTGACCCCTGTGTTTTCTATCACTTTCTGCTAGCCGATACACACACTGAACCATTCTGGTGCTGCTATCTTGCGCATTCTTTGTCCTTTACATCAATTTGCTGATTAAATCGTGGGTCCATCTTAATTTTACAGCATAAGATGTTCATAGTCTTTAGCTACGCAAGCTCCTGTTGGTTCCAGAATTGTATGTCCATGCCCAATTGGTCTGCTCTACATCATGGATGGTTGACATGAGGACCTACCAGTATCTTTGCATGTAACTGGCTTGCATTTGGCCTGTAGCAACTGCAAATAACACAAAATTAGGACTTCTAATTGAAATTGACAAGATGGACACAATCATTGTCATTTTTAAACGCAGCAAAAGATTTGAGCACTGCATTGTTTTCACGTATAGCTAGAAAGTGAAAGGAGATGAAGTGTCACTAAACACTAAAAGGCAGTGACAGAATGTGAAATTAAACTCTTGGCCTACAGATAATGGGAGTGTCAACCTCTTTTATTGCCTAAATATTAGGAACCAGACACATAGGAGCCTGTACTCCTTAGTTAACCATACAGCTCAGTGGATATGTTTATATCACTAATACATGTTGTGCCACAGGGAGGTGCTCAACTATTATTATTATTGCCTTATCTGAAATTGTAAACCTGTATCTTTTAATGTGGTCGAATAACTAGGTGCAAAGAATATTGTCTGTTTTAGAGTTAAAACATATTTTTACTCGCTTAAAACCTACTCCCCTTTGGAATGGCAGTTAGATTTTCAAACAAAAAAAAACATTTTACTGCCACCTTTAAAAAAAATAGGGAGTTAAATACTTCCACTTCAAAAGCTTATTTGGAACACTACTTCTAAGGTACTTTTCTGTGCATCAGCTGTGACAGATGCTGATCCCTCATTGTAAAAGAAGTGTATGTGTTTAGAAAGTGGATGTCACAGCAAAATCAATTGGACGCCATTGCTCACACAAGAGGCAACTTCTGGTCTGCGCTTATGTGTGACGCTCATCACCTTCCTAAAGTTATTTGCAAGAATGCTGCTGCTTAGTAATAATGAAGCTTTTTGACGAGCATTTATGATTAGGAATTTTAAACTACTTGGCCTTGTAGAATTGTGAGCTTTATTCTCTTTGTAGGTGGGAATGGAATGAGTGGAAATGCATTTTATTTGTCGTGAACAACTAGGCTCTTCTCATTTGTAATTGCTCTGAAATTAGTTCAGTCCCTGCATGCATCCATCACAATCCACAAAGAGACTTTCTGTGTTGAAGTATTTCCCTTTGCAGTGCTGCTGTGGTCTGCCTGTGTTGGGACTGATGTTCTATACTCTGGCATGGTGGACAGATGTATAGAAGGCAAACCCTGTATTGTGACAGGGACATCTCTGGGAGCTGTAGCCAAGCCAGTTCAGGGTAGGTGGACAAGTGGTCTAGTCTAGTCTCAAAAGGTGGTGATCCTGCAAGGGATCCCCAATGAGAACACAGTGCAAAGTCGGGGGATTACACTTTTACTTATTTATTTATGGCCATATAACACTGTGAAAAATGACTACTAACAGGTAATATCACACAACACTAATAATAGATACATATATGAAATGACTGGAGTAGGACAGAACACATATAAAACCCCCTGTAAAGGAAGGCGAGTATTAGTATAAGCACTACAGGTCGACAGAGATACAATACTAGATTCAGAAATCCGTCCCTAAGATGTATGGGGCCTTGTGCTCAAAAGTTCATTAAAGTTCCATGTAGTTTTGTGAGGCTGGAAAAATGAAGGTAGCGTTTCTGGGGTCCAATGAACAGTGCCAAGAGGTAGAGGACAAGTTGTTCTAACTAACAAAAGTGTCTGCAACATTCAGAGTGATTGTGCAAACAAGTAATGGCAAAGCCAAACTATTCGTTTATGAAGGTTATCAAAATTTTTAAGAGGTAGTTAGGGGTTCAGGTAAGTGTTACTACAACTCACCTGTGCTCTAATTTGTCTGCTGAAGAGGGTCCGAGGCCGCTTTTCCCGCCATTGGCTTCAGCCCTTGATGCCCAGGGACCACAGGTACGTGTACTTCTCCGGTCAGCTTCAAATGCTGGTGCAAGGTCTTCAAGGTGGAGAATGCAGCAAAACTCGATGCAGGGGCCCTCTCAGGACAGACCTGGATGTAGGTAAGCAGTTTCGGACGACGGCCACTGATGCACAGCGATGCAAGAGGATTCATTTGTGGTGGTTAGACTTTGCCTCCTATTTCAGTTCCCCTGGCTGCTAGACCACGACATTTCACAGAGTTGAGCCTTATTGCACATGCCGAGGATCCCCCAAGTTCCAGGTCTCAACTTGGAATTGTGACGTCTTCAGCACGGTAGCCCAAACTCTGAGCTGGTCAGCCACTGGGCCGTCCAGGGGCACTTCCAAAGGCTCTTTTTCGTAGGACTCCGATCTGATGTCTAGAATAGCTGTTCCTTCTACTCCAAGAGTTGAGACTTTTTCGCAGGACTGCTGGAGATATTCCACAAGACAGGGCTCTACCAGGACAGCAGCAGAAGTTGGTCACCAGGCCTTCTTCTCACGGGTCTTGCAGCTGGACGGGATTCTTGACTCCTTCGGTTTCTTCCAGGATCTCGCTACAGGGGGTGCAGAGGTCCTGTTCTTATCCAAAAAGCCAGGTAAGAGCTGAAACTCCCACTAGCCTTTGACATCTGGCCCACACACACCCCACCTGTGGTCCAATCAAGAACACTGGTGTCACAACTCATGGATACCACACAGACACCAAAACCAGTTAGTGGGTTGGGTCTGTCTGATCCCACTACCTGGCAGCAAACATCCATGGCCCTGCAGTAGCCCGCCAAAAGCCTCTGCTTTCCCGCGCACTGGAAGTCCAATAAAGGATTTTCCTGGCCTCACAGCACAGGAAGAAGGGTTAAAGACAAGATGGCCAAAGGACAAGCGAAAAGCCATGTGGCACGGCCATGTTTGGACACTAGCCACTGTTGGTAGCCAAACGCAGTAAGGCTAAAACAAAACAAAATAAAACAAAAAATAGCCGAAAGTAACTGCTGCCACCAGCTTGTCCTTTAAGCACACCTAGAGTAACCAAACTTCTCCAGCATTGGATCTTTCATAGATTCAGATGCTTGAATATTCCCCGTCATCAGACTGGGAATCCTCTGTGATATTATCATTTTTTATTTTTTAATATTTAAAATATACATACACTGCCAACTAGCAGTGCATGTACATAGCCCATTATAGTCTAT
Organism: Ambystoma mexicanum; assembly: GCF_040938575.1. NCBI lineage: Eukaryota > Metazoa > Chordata > Amphibia > Caudata > Ambystomatidae > Ambystoma > Ambystoma mexicanum. The sequence goes on along the minus strand of NC_090921.1, from coordinate 1,172,007,367 downwards.
GAGCCATTCTATTGTGCAGTCCCTTCACCTCATTTTGGTCCTTTATGGCCCCAACCAACTGTGAGTGCTGCTCCTAGGTCTTCGGGCAGGTTTTGGTGATCTCGTCCACTTTTTAGGTCTACCCCTGTGAGGTGAACTTCCTGATGTGCCTGGAATTGGAGACGAGTCTCTCCGAAGGTTTTCCGACTCCATGGGACCAGTCGGGATATCCGTCTCCCTTTGATGTCTGTAGAATTCCTCTACAATCCTCTGTACAGATAACATTAAGTATCGGGTCATGAGGATATTCGGCCTCTTCCATGGACGGCAGCCAAGGAGGACTGTGTTGTTTTGGAAAGAGGCCAGGTCTCTCTTCCACCACTTCTGCATCTGAACATTCTTCCTGGAGAATTACATCAGGGAGTTCTGCCATGTCCCCTAGAGGCAAAACTTGCTGTACCAGTGGTTCAGCTTTAGTATCCTCAAGTAGATTGTCTTCAATGACAGGTGTATCATGCGCAGAAGGTGCCTCGGACTCCAATTCCTCTGTAGTTGCAGGAACTTGCGGTCTAGCCGACGGTGTTGTGGGCGATGCTATCTTCGCTGACGAATGTCCCGTGGATGGTGCTTCCGTCGACGGATGTGCTTTGGATCCCGTCGATGAATGTGGTTTGTCCGTCGACGAGGGCTTCGCCGATGACTGTGGTCTGGATCCCGTCGACGAATGCTTCGTCGACGGAGGTGGTTTGGCTGCCGACGAGTGTTCCGTGAATGAGTGCATCGTGGATGAATGCCTCGTGGACGAATGGTACGTTTTCTTCGTGGACGAGTGCTTCGTGGTCGATAAATCTGATGACGATCTTGCTGTCGACGATGTTTTATGCATGATCGTCGTCGATGATGCCTTCGTCGATGGTATGGCCGATGACTGGCCTTTACCTTTCCCTTCGCTCGTGGACGGATTCCCCGTCAACGACTGCATACCCTCCACCCCCGCCTCTGGTTTTTTGCAAACTCCTCCTTATCTGTGGAGGTAGATTTTGCTGATGGACGGGACCTCTTCTTCTGGCTTGATGAGTCCAATTGAGGCAGAAAGGGTATCAACTCTAGCTTCCTCTTGCTTTTAGCTAAGGGAGAGGAACTCCTTTCCATGAAGAGGACCTTCTCTTTGAAGTTTGCCTCTCAGATGGAATGCTGGATTGGGCAGGAGCTGTCCTGACAGACTTTTCACCCAAAGATTGATCCCTGGCTTCCAGGTGTAAAAGGAGTCGTCTATGCCTGTCCTGAAGGGTTTTGATGGAAAATGTTTTACAAATATCGCATTTCTGGATGTCATGCGGGTACAGACAATAAATGCAATGTTCGTGTGGGTCTTTCATGTACACCAGTTTCTTCTTCCACCTCGTGCTGTCCCTGAACAGGGAAGGCTTCTTGACAGCCTGAGGTGCAGCCATTTCTGAAGAGAAATTTCACACAACGATTTTGTAGTGAAAACAACAGTTATCTGTCTCAAGGTTTCACTGAGACTAAAGCCCCTAAGTAGGGGAACAAGGCAGAATATATTTGAAAGCAATATATTCCACACAAAGTAGATAAGATTTGAAAAGCTCAGAGAGCTTGAGGATTGCCTGTGTCTGTTAGACTGCGGTGAAAAATCTGAAGATGGCTGCCGGGGGCAGAGTTTAAGCCCTGCCACCTCATTGGTTGGGGCCATAAAGGACCAAAATGAGTTGGAGGGACTACACAATAGAATGGCTCATAGACTATAATGGGCTATGTACATGAGCTGCTAGTTGGCAGTGTATGTATATTTAAAAATATGTATATGTATTTTTAAATAATTAATATCACCGAGGATTCCCAGTCTGACCACAGGGAATATTCAAGCATGTGAATATATAAAAGATACCAATGCTGGAGAAATACAGTTACAGGTAAATAAGACATCCTCCGAGAGTTAGTTTAGAGCAAAACAAAAAGTGTTCCCCATTGTACTGCAATGTAAGATGCATTGTACAATGATAAAAAGTTACCAAAGTTATAACTAATGTCCAAAAGTGGAAACAAAGTAACAAGACTAAGAGAAACAATGTTTTCCAGTACTTACAGACTGAAGAACATGTCAGTTTCCGCATAACAGATGAGCAAACGCCAGTGTATTGAAGCGGTTGGCTTCACTGTACCAACAAAAAGAGTAGGTCAGAATAAAAAATAAAAGCAAAATGTTATGTTATCTTCATTTGTATAGTGCACGGTCGCCCGAAGGCGGCATGGTGCTGAGGAGGGAAACTGAGCAACTAAGAGAGGCCATAAACAAGAGCTTAAACAGGATGGTCTTAAGCCCTTTTCTGAAAGCAAGGTGGTTAGTGGTTTTCCTCGTGCTGAGAGGGAGATCATTCTACAGATTTGCTGCGGCAACGGAGAAAGCCCTGTCGCCAATTCTAGTGCAATGATATCTTGGGACAACAAGGAGGTCCGCTTTGGAGGAGCGTAAATTGCACTCTGGAAAGTAGCGGGAAAATGTGGCCTGTAAGAACTCTGCTCCTTGACCATGGATAGCCCGATGGACAATACACAAGGCCTTGAAGGAAACGCAATGGGCAACTGGTAGCCAATGGAGTGATCGCAGCGTTGGACTGATATGACCTCTATACGGAGTGCCCGAAGCCAGCCCGGCCGCCAAATTCTGTATATATATTTCTGAGGCTTGTGGAATCTGCTTAGATCACATGCTGTGCATAGGCCAACATCTAATGGAAGCTGCAGAGTATTACAGTTTGTTTTTCGAAACTCGAAAATGGACGTCCACACAGGGCATGCCAGTAATACTATCCCTAGTGTGACGTCCCCTGTACCCATGATCCCTCACGCGTCTAGGACCCTCAGATTGTTTTTTTCCGCCATACTGGTTGGAAGCATTTCGCAGAGTTCCCTGGCCTAAGCCATAATTTTGCAAAATATTGATAATTTTACCCCTTTCTCCACCCTAACGTCGAGATACCGAATTTCTACACTCGACGCCGGATCGGAGAGGATTTCGACCGTCGACTGCACACGTCGAGTTCTCGGAATGAGGCACGTAGAGACCGGTCCGAATCGGCGTCCTCTGGGCGCTCTCGGTCTAGATCGCCGCACGACGCCAGGCAAACATCCACTATTGCCAAGAGTGCCTCGCTCCCTAAGGTCACGGAAGCTCGATCGTCGGAAGACTAAGCCGACTTCCACCCTCAGGCTGCACTCCAAGAGTCGGCGCCCGCAGACCGAATTACTACACATCCCGAACCCCTACCTCCACGCTCGAAGGATAGGGTCAAGACCCCCGAACCTCGACGCCAGGCGTCGAAAAGCTCAGAGGGCCCTAAAACACACGGGAAACACTCCTCCAGTCACGCGGAGGGAGGGAAACAGCAAAGGAAGCAGTCTCTACCCACCTCCAAGTCTGTAGAACACTCCACTCCTCAAAAACAGAAAGACAAGTCCAGGTCTTCTGATAACACCAAAGCCCCTGCACAGGCTACCAAGTCTAGTCAGGATCAATTTGAAAAACTCCCAGAAAGGGTCATTCCCAGTTCCAGAGAATGGACCAGTGTTGACATAGATAGGGTAATGTCAAGAATGCCATCTTTGGCAGATTTTTATACAAAAAACCCAGAGCACTTTCTTGCTTATACTCCCGACGGGTCAGCACCCTCTGGCTCTAAGGATCCTATACCTCCAAGTACAAGGTCCCACTTTGAGACACCAACAGGGTCTTCAGACCCCTTCTACGTCCAGCCCTACTCTCATTACCAGGGAGAGACATCCTTTGCTGAGGATCCAGATTTGGGCATGGTGGAGGAACAAACTGGGACAGGCTACTATGGGGATGATGAGGATCAAGATGAGGAGGAGGAAGACCCCTACAGGGTAGACTGACCCGTCTCTCCTCAATCCTAACCTCACCAGAGCAGTGAACCCTAGGATTGAAAAACTTTTCAAGGCGGCCCAATCAGACCCACTATATATAAGAGGGCATCTGAAGCCGGACTCCCTGGTTGTTACTAACACCCGCAAGAGGGCTGGAACACCCTTATCGTCCGAGGCTCCTCCCGCCAACGAGAGCAAAAAACTGTACGGGTTAGGCAGGAAAGTGGCCTCCACTTCAGCCTACCAGGCAAGGATTGGCAACTCCACCACCCTGTTGGCCAGCTACAACTGCCATCAGTGGGAAGAGGTTGCAGCACTCATAGACTCCGCACCAGAACCCTTAAAGCGCCAATTGGCACGAGTTTCAGCGGAGGGAAGAGCCGTGTCCGGTTGCTTTTTAAAGGCAACCTTTGATGCCGCGGATAACGCCGGCAGATTAATAGCAGAAGGAACTGTTATTAAGAGAGACGCTTGGCTACGCCAGTCTGGTTTCAAGGCTGAAACACAAGCGTCATTATTGGACAAACCGGTGGAGCCGGATCTGTTGTTTGGTAAGGCGGTCGAGGACGCCCTAAAGAATGCTAAGGACGATTATGAAACACTCAAATCCCTAGGCCAGCTAACCGCTAAACCCCCGAATCAGAGAGGGAATGGCAATTTTCATCGCCCACGCGGCCAAAATTCACAGAAAGGTTCTTACTATTCCCAGGGGCAGGGTACACAGTGGAACAATAATAACCAGCAGTCTACCCACGGTTACGGCAGGGGTAATAAGAGAGGACGTGGTAGAGGTAGAGGCAGCCCCAATAAAGGAGGTAGCACGCCTCCACCGAAATAGTGACGCTCCGTTCAGGGTCCCTTCTCACGCAACCCCAGTAGGGGGACGCATTTCCAACTTCACCCAAGCTTGGGAAGGGATCACATCAGACAGATGGGTGCTGTCAACAGTATCCGCGGGGTACTGTATAGAACTACTAGAGCGTCCCGAGACCATCCTCCACGACAAAAAATACATTCTTTGGAACACCAGAAGATCCTCCTAGAAGAGATTGTCAATCTGCTAGCAAAGGATGCGATAGAACTCGTCCCGGGACACCAGGTAAACAAGGGTATTTATTCTACTTACTTCCTTGTGCCAAAAAAGGATTTGACAATGCGCCCAGTATTGGACTTACGGCCTGCCAACAAGTTTGTCAAGCCCCAAAGGTTTCGCATGACAACTCTCCAAGAGGTAATCCCCCTCCTAAAAAAGGGGGATTACATGGCAACATTGGACATGAAAGATGCCTATTTTCATATTTCCATGTTCCCAGCGCACAGAAAATACTCGCGCTTCAAGGTGGACAGTCGGCACTACCAGTTCAAGGTACTGCCCTTCGGGATAGCTTCGGCCCCAAGGGTATTCACCAAGGTACTGGCGGTGGCGGCAGCACACCTACGCAGGGAGGCAATCCCGGTGTACCCTTACCTGGACGACTGGCTCATCACGGGGGAAACCCCAGTAATTTGCAGAACAAACATTCAAAGGACTATCGACCTCCTCTTCGAATTGGGCTTCTCAATAAACGAGAAAAAGTCAAGTCTAGTGCCAAGCACATCCAAACAATTCTTTGGAGCTATCCTAGACACTCAAGAGGGGTTGACCTTTCCTTCAGAGGAAAGAATTCGGAATATACTGCTGCAAATTCCGCAATACCAGTCCGGTCGCCAGATAACAGTATGCAAAGCAATGCGCTTGCTGGGCATGATGGCGTCATGTATTTACCTGGTCCCCCACACGCGCCTGCGCATGCGTCCCATGCAGGAATGGTTGGTGAAACAGTGGTCTCAGGCAAGTGGTCAGTGGGACGATCTAGTGATCGTTTCGCCAACACTGGTACAAAGCCTTCACTGGTGGACAAGAGAGAATCTGTCCAAGGGGAAACCCTTTTACGATCCCGAGATACAGGCGGTAGTCACAACCGATGCATGCCTGACGGGGTGGGGAGCTCACCATCTCCACCACACAGCTCAGGGTCTCTGGTCTCACGCAGTGGCCAAGAATGACATCAACCTGCTAGAGCTTCTGGCAGTATTCAGAGCGCTTCAAGCTTTCAAACCCTACCTCTTAAACCTGTCAGTGCAAATCCGGACGGACAGCACTACAGCCATGTTCTACCTGAACAAACAAGGAGGGACTCGCTCACCAAATCTGTCCAAGCTTGCCCAGAAAATCTGAATATGGGCACTCGGACGGAACATCTTCCTGTCATCGCAACATGTTCCAGGGGATCTCAATTCCCTAGCGGATGCTCTGAGCAGAGACCCCCTCCCAGAGGAACACGAGTGGTCTCTACACAGAGAAGTCGTAGAAGATATCTTCTCTCAGTGGGGTTTCCCCACTATAGACCTATTCACCACAGGCGAAAACAGACAATGCCCAGGATTCGCATCCAGGTTCCCCCAACCAGACTCGCAGGGGAACGCCCTGTGGATGAACTGGTCAGGGATGTTTGCGTACGCTTTTCCACCAACTCCTCTAATCAGGAAGGTGGTCAACAAGATGAACAGAGAATCGATGACGCTCGTCCTAGTTGCTCCCATGTGGGCGAGACAACCGTGGTTCCCACACTTACGAAGACTGGCGGTGTGCAAACCCATCAGACCTCCGAGCTGGTACAACCTATTGTGCCAGCACCAAGGTCAAACAGTGCACCCTCAACCCAACTCAATGAACCTGGCAGCATGGCTCCTGAGGTCATAGAGTTTGGACATCTCAATTTACCACAGAGGTGTATGGACATCCTAAAAGAGGCTAGGAAGCCCAACACGAGGCACTGCTACTTTGACAAATGGAAGAGATTCGTAATCTGGTGCCAGAGTAAGCAAGTCAACCCAGTTGATTGCACTCCTTCCACTATTGTTACTTACATGCTCCACCTGCTGGATGCGGGACTGGTTTTTAACTCACTGAAGGTACACCTGGCAGCCCTGTCAGCATACACCACTTCCCATAACAAGGTGTCGTGGTGGAAAGTACCAGTAGTTAAGGCCTTCATGGAAGGAGTAAAGAGACTTCACCCTCCTATTTCTAACCCACCTCCAGGATGGGACCTTAATGTGGTGCTATCTAAGCTCACGGGCCCCCCCATTCGAGACCATGCATAAGAGCAGTCTCAAACACCTGACTTATAAAACTGCCTTCTTAGTAGCTATTACCTCTATAAGAAGGCTCATTTGAATTCAGGCTCTCAGTGTAAGATCCCTTCTTTACTGTCCATAAAGATAAACTGGTTTTACGTACACACCCTAGGTTCTCACCTAAGTTTATTTCTAAATTCCATGTAAACCAGTCCATCGAGCTTCCGGCTTTCTTCCAAGTCCCCAAAAGCTCGGCTGAGGTGAAACTACACACACTAGATGTGCGTAGGGCGGTCCTCTACTATTTAAACAAGACCAGACCGGTAAGGAAAACAGATCAGCTGTTTGTCTCCGTAGCCACAGGCAGAGAGGGGTATCGCGTCTCTAAAGGTGCCATCTCAAAGTGGATTGTTAACTGTATCCAACTGTGTTACTCTCTTTCTGAAAAGACTCTGCCTTTCATGCCTAGGGCCCACTCCACAAGAGGCATTGGGGCCACCCTGGCTTTTATTGCAAATGTACCCCTTGACTCCATTTGCAAAGCAGCTACTTGGAGCTCTATTCACACTTTTACTCAGCACTACTGCATTGACACTCATTCCAAGAAAGATACACAAGTGGGACAAGCAGTTCTAAGACATTTATTTGCTCATGAGCCTTCTCACATCCCACCTCCTTCTTCAGGTACTGCTCGCTAATCTATGCACAGCATGTGATCTAAGCAGATTCCACAAGCCTCAGAAGGGATACATTACTCACCGTAATCGTATTTCTGATGCTTGTATCTGCTTAGATTCACATGCGACCCTCCCTTCCTCCCCTCTGAGAGAAGGCGCATGGATGCTTGTAGTCATACCTTTCTACCTTCTATCTGCTTGGACTATCTGTACTCACGCTACTCCTCATGCTGCCTCATGTCAGAAAAAAACACAATCTGAGGGTCCTAGACGCGTGAGGGATCATGGGTATAGGGGACGTCACACTAGGGATAGTATTACTGGCACGCCCTGTATCGACGCCCATTTTTGAGTTTCGAAAAACAAACTGTAATACTCTGCAGCTTCCACTAGATGTTGGCCTATGCACAGCATGTGAATCTAAGCAGATACAAGCATCAGAAATACGATTACGGTGAGCAATGTATCCCATATATATCATCTTGCACAGATACAAGCACACTTTCAGTGCCTCTGCCTGGCCTGAACCCTGCCTGCGCAGAATGAAAGACCTTAGAGGATTCCAAAAAAGAGGACAGTCGAGGGGTGATTAATTACTCTAATAGTTTAGAAAGAAAAGGAAGCAAGGAGATAGGGCAAAAATTAGCAGGAATCGTGGGATTGGGTGTGGGGTTCTTGAGAAGGGGGACAATGCTCTGTGATTTCAGCTCTAAAGGGACAAATCCTGATTGAGAAGAATTATTTATTGCCGATGTAAGTTCAATCAGGGATCGGGGGGCAATCTTCTTGATAAGTTCAATGGAAATAGCGTCTTCAGGGGACGATGATTGAATTCTAAAAATGGCGGCTAGGACTTCCACCTCTGTAAAGAGAGGGAAAGACGACCGGATGTTGGAAGATTCAGCAGGGGGAGTGGGCGGCTGCTTAGCAGGGTTCGAAATCGGTATGGCCAGTGATATTGCAATATTAGTGCGAATGACTTCTATCTTGTTGATAAAGAAAGAAGAGAGATCATCGCACAGTTTTTGAGATGGTTTGACTCTAGATATAAGTGTTTCAGAGGAGGCTAGTGACTTCACGAAGGAAAAAAGAGTTTTAGGCTGACAGTGCTGTTTCGATCTTGAGAGAAAAAGTGACTTTGGCAGTTTTAATATCAACCAGGTAGGTTGAGAGGGAAAACTTATACAGTTCTCTGAGATGGGGGTCATAGTTTCTGCACCATTTACATTCCGCCTGCCTTAACTTCAGGCGGGCAGTTTTAAGTTGCTCTGAAAACCAGGGTTGGTAGGGTAACCTCCGACCCTGTACCAGGTTCAGAGGAGCAAGGATGTTAGCAGCATCTAAAAATGATTGAGAGAGTGACTTCAGCGATGGTTGCTTAGAGGGGCATGATTATTAGAGCGCTGAGTGCTTTGGCATCAACCGTTCGCCATGAACGTAAAAGAGTTTTCGGAGGTAAAGGCTTAATGGGGGGTTGTGGACATAAATACACGGGTAACTAAGTGGTGGTCAGACCATACCACTGGTTCGATAGTTCCAGAGCATAGCAGTGAGTCTTTCAAAAAGACCAGGTCAAGAGTATTCCCATGAATATGGGTAGGACCTTGGAGCAGTTGGTGTAAGTCTAGGTCAGACAAACTGTCATAGAAGGAGCTCAGCTCAATCTAGGGAGATTAAATCGGAGGTTGAGGTCGCCTAACACTACCAGATTGGTATATTTCAGACACATATCTGCCAGTAAGTCAATCAGGGATTTCCCAAAGTCTCCTATGGCTCCAGGGGGACGATATATAATAGAAAGTGACTGATACAAGAGGGTGAAATGACACACCTAAAGAACAAAGCTTCCATGTTGAGTTTATGTGGATAGGGTAACTGAGTGATGGCATATTCATAACGAAAAATAACTGCCACCCCACCACCCCGTTGTAGGGGTGGGTAGCCATGGTGGATAATGCAGTAATCAGGAGGGTATAGCTTGAACCAAAGCAGGTGCTGAACTTGGTACAAGTCACGTTTCTGTAAGGCAGAGAAGTGCATGTTGCCTACTGACAAGCAGATCCGATATTTTGCCAGCATGGGCAGGGAGTGACCGAGTATTTAGTAAAAGTAGGGTGGGTAGTAGAGGCTTTTTAATACTGATGGGTTCAGGCACGGTAAGTGCTAGGTGGTTATTCCATCCAGCTGGCCATATTGTGTCTGATGGTGCAAGGGAGAGTATAAGGCTTCTGCAGCACAACTCCCCCCGTTCCATCCCGACACGGACGGTCACAGACGGGCTTGCCTTAAGCGTGCTTTTGCCGCACTGACGGCATGCCCGCTGCACCCATCCGCTGCGCTGATGGAATGCAAGGCACATAAATGCTGGCATATGGAGGGAGGGGAGGCAGAGCCCACCTCCTCCATGAAATAGAGAGAGGACTGCCCGTAAAGACAGCGTCCGGAAAAGATTAGCAGTCAGCTGCTAGTCAGTGAATTAAACAAACACAATTGCACAATTAAAATTACACGGAGTGGCTTTAAAATGACCTGCTCATGGAGCAGTCTCACCTCTCCAAAATGTGTGGGGTTCCATAGAAATGGAAGGAAAGGTGCAGTAAAGAGACATCTTTCCTAACTGCTAGGAACTGCCACCTTGTTACAGAGATATCAAATCATTTCATTGCTCCGAAACTCAAATTTGTCCCACCCAGTTGTCTTCTCATTTTGAAAACCCTTCTCAGAGCTCAAAACGTCTCTAGTGCTTGTAGCGACTGGTGTCTTTGATTAAACCCCAGTCCAATGTTCTTAATCTGAGTGCTCAACCCGTTTGACTTCAAATGTTAACCTTTCCTCATTGGAACTGTTGTACTTGTGCTGTCTTTTGTGAGTCTGTTATTCTGTGAGGGACTCTATTATCTTTTTTAATGTGTCTGTTTCCATGGTCTTCCTCTCATTCTCTGTCTTGGCTTCTCTCCCTCATGCCTTCTTCCTTCTCTGTAATGTCCGTTCTTTGACCCACTGCTCTTTCATTTAATTCCTCTTCTTCACTTTGCTTGTTTCCTTCTATCCTCTCTTCGTGTGTATGTATCTGTCCTCTTTAATGTGCTTATATAAAATGTCTATGTGTAGGGGCTGAGGGTTACAACTCTACAATATTTTGTTTATTCCTAATTGAAAGAAAAACCCACATTCTGCTGAGTTTGCAGGTGGCATGCATGAGATTCTATCATTGCATGTTTTCACTCTTTTGCAGCATCAGCAAATGGTGTACTTAAACTTGCACAACATCTGACGAATACTGCCTCAAAACTATTCTGTAATAAAATTCCACACTTTGGATTGTATACTCCTACAGATGCCTCATTTTAAATACTTCATACGCAGCAAAAGCTTGCACCAGATGATTTCTACTGGGCAGGGGGGCGAGGTGTGCCTTGGTGCTGACCCTTTTCGACAGTCCACTCCTTGGCTTAAAGTTATGGCGCCCGTTATGCATATATCACACACCATGCTGCATGACCTCAGTTCCTTTTTTACACACTCTGAACACACTGCAACAAGAGTGCTGTACTCCTGTCAGGATTTTTTCATCTGTGTTTTTGTTGTGGGTTCAGCTAAATCTTTGGGTTTCGAGCGGGGAACTGTACATCCAAGCTGTCTGTCACCGACCCTCCACAGCATCTGTATATTGTGTCTGTGGTTCAGTTACGGCATTATGAACTGACTCCTGGAAGGCCGTTGTTAGGGAGGTTTTCCTAAAGTCAACTTGAGGTAAGACTTCATAAAACTATCCCAATGGTTGGTCGACCCCCTCCCTCCCCCCAAAATTAGTATCAGTATGTGCTACTCATGGAACCTTGGTAGAGTGGCAGAGCAGTCAGGCTTATAAGAGGAGGATGTGAGCTGTAGGTAAGTACACTGAACCCAGTTAGTAGAGCGGATCACAGAAACACACTTATTAATGAATATTAAAATATATATTTGTTATATTTACACAAGGAATGTTCTTTAACTGCTTAGATAATTAAACCAACAGACATAGAAATTCTTTTAGATACTTTTCAACAGCCACTGCTTACTTGGTTATTGCTTGAGGTTACCATTTTTACAGAGTTTGACACTAATGACCGTTCCACCATATTATAAGTAATAAAGCTCACTCGTGCACACACAAAAATATACGGTAATTGTATTTAGTTAGCAAAATCACGTAAGATAGTCTTTTTGGAAGGAAAAAAGTTGCTTAGTCAAACAGTAGCAGAGCTTGAGGTTCTAGGGACAGTTTTAGTGCACGTTAGCACTTTTAAAGTTCTCAGTTCAGAGAGTGCTCAAAGTCTCACGAAGTAGCAGAACAGCAACAGTTCCTGTGGATACTTTGTAGGTTTGGGTACTAGAAGAATAACTCAACGGGTGAAGACCCTGTTAAAGCACTCGCAAAAGGGACACAAGCTGGCAGCTTGGGTCAGAGGTAAGAGTGGACACCCTGGACACTTCTACATGCGCTCCAACACTTTGGAGCGATTTCTTGGATTAAGGTAAGCAATACATCTTCTTCCCACAGTACCTTTGGTTAGAAGAAATGTTTGTGGCTGGATTCTCCTCTGGATAGCAGCGCTGGACCCGGTCTTTGGATTCCTTGGTCTGGTGACGAAAGGCTGGGCTCTGATCAGTATTTCTCTGCAGTAGTCTCAAGGGAGGGCCCCAGGCATGGATTTCTTCAGCTTCTCTGGTCAGTCTGCGATGTTGGCACTTTTTCTGCAGCACCAACAAAGTACATGATTCGCCCGGTCAATCTTCTTCGATTTCTGGAGTCCTGCACTCTGGTTAGGGGACTTGGATGAGTCGGATTGTGTCTCTGGAGGTTCACCTGGAGCTCAGTAAAGACTTGGACGGATTCGGCCTTGGCAAGATGATGCACTGCGATTGGGTCAGAGGTCTCCTGGTATTCGTGGTTTGCAGCTCCGGAACGCCACAGCACCACAGATTGTAGTTCATCTTGGTTGGTCCTACAAGCCAACGGGAAGGAGGAGTCCTCTGCCGTGTGGAAACAGGATCAGGGCAGCATTGGCCGCTTCAGTGTTGCAAAGGGTCTGCAGCCATCTCTGGTCGCGTTTTTCTTCTGTTATTTCAGTTTCCAGTGGTCGACTTGCCTTTCATTGTTATTCAGTTTCAGCACACACTCCTCTGCAATCTCTCTCAGCAGTTTACAGAAAAGGGCAGGGAGCTGGTTCCATTCAGGCACTCAGGCAGACAAAGGGCAGGGGAGTGAAAAACTCCTCACTCACTTCCTGCCTGCCCAGGCACACTGAAGCCTAGGCGGGGACACCCAAGGGTTCCCGCCAAAGGCAAAACCCACACACACAGACCTCCTCTCCCAGAATGGTAGAAGAAGGGCTAACAAAGAACAACCACGCTAGAAATGGCGAAAAAAGAGAGAAGCCACCAAGTTAGTACTTAAGTGACCCTATTTTGCACAACCAGGACTGTGAATACAGTCTGCAGTAAAGAATATCACAAAAGTCGGTAGAACGCGTGCACTGCCACCAGCCATAACTAGAAGGTTGTCTATGTGACTAAAAACTCACAAGAGCAGAGAGAAGGGGGTACTTGGTATCCCCCTGGTGTAAAGACTGGATTGGGGGGTCTGTACTTCTGCTATCTGTATGGTAGAGGAGAGGCATAGAGGACCCCAGCCAAGATTCTCTATTAAGGTAGCAATGGACGAGCAATCAAGGCCTAGCTTCTCAGGCGGTGATGCAGGCTGGTTCTTAAGTACAGTGTAGTTCCCAAGCCCCCACAAAGGAATGTTCGCACACTGTATTAGTTAAAACACAGTCTTTATATAATTAATATTCAAGGTTATGTACAATATCACGATAACTCACTTTGCCATTACTCAGAAAATCTGCAATGGCAAATATATACAGTTCTAAAGTGGTACCACAATTATCAGATCTCATTAAAGTGCATCAACTATACTCTGGTCAAATGTCACACAGATCATGGAATACAAGTAACCAACAATAGATATAGGAGGAAAGCAGTTGGTTAGAACAATTAATATTGACCCCTACCAACTAGGCACCATTCTGTGTGGAGATCCCCCCCCAACCCGGGCAACCTGTAAATTAAAGATATATCACAAGCCCTGTCCATATATTGTTCACAAGAATCTTGCCAATAGTTCAGCAACCCCAAAGTATCTGGTGTTGTAGAGTTCCTCGTCGGGAAATCGACGGCCCTTCTTGAGTACACTCCCTTTAAGGCAGGAGCCACGGGTCGTCGAACGTCCGGCGATGAACACGGTGATGAACACGGTGAACTACGGCGGTGAAAGGCAGATTCGTTCCTAGTGTGCTCATCGACGGGGAAGCGTAAACGTCCTGCAAGGAAGAGGCGGGCGGGGCACCTCGATGTCGATAGTTCTGGACTGCAAAGAGTTTGAAAAACTGTGGCCCAGCAAGGGCGTCGAGTCGTTGGCATCTGTGTTCTTTGGGTGGCGGGAAACCGACCGGCGGATGCTCCTCGGCTGGTCGACGGCCTGGCCTTCTCCAGCGGGATAAGGCGGGTGGCGGTACAGGCGAGAGCGTCCTTGGATCAAATGAAGTTCTTAGGCAACGGGAGCACGGCGGCTCCGGTTGGCGACGGCGGTCGTTGACGGTGACGGGCAACAGTCCGGGTGATTCTCTTTGGGATTCCGCGGCAGTCCCGATCTCCGTTCGGCAGCCTGTCGTAGGTCTGTCTACCAGGGAGCTTTGGCAAAGATCAGCTGGTGCCCAATGGACCCTCATAGCTCGGGAAGAGGGCGCCTTACCAGGTCGTCTCTGGGTCAGTCCTTGGAGGCACAAAAGCTTTCAGATTGATGAAGTAGAGCAGCAGCAAGACTTCTCTTCCAGCAGGGCTTCAAGGTTAAGCTTCAGTTTCAACTCCAGTTTCTCTTCAGCTTCTGAACACGAATTCTAGCAGTGAGAGGCCCCCAGATATACTAGTTGATCTCCCATTCATTCTGCTGGGTCACACTCAGGCAACCAATCGGTCAGAAGGGCATTCATGCAGGCAGGCATCCAATCAGGTGCATAGTGCATTCAGGCCATTCACTTCTCTCCAGACACTCACAAGTTGTGTATTGTGACAAGTACCCAGCCATTAAACACTCCACACTGCATTCATACCAGTTTCGGGCAGGGCTGTCTCAGTCATTGTGTCAAACACCAGAAACCAGACATCCACAACAAGGATTGTATTCGTCACACACTCCATTCACCTAGGTCCCACCCACAACATACAGTCACTGGGAAGGCTGCAGTCAGTCTGGCCTGGACTTCACAACAACACCAAACATGGAACTTCCACCCAACAGCCAGGCGGGGGGAAGGGACAGAGTCAGGGCTTCCCAGGACTTTGGGAAAACAAGGTAACGGGCAATAGAAAGTAAGAGGCCACAGGGGCCATCTTGTTTCCTATCAGGAATCAACTGATTCCAATGGCAGGGCCTGGGTATCCCAAAATGGAGGATACTCGGGGCACCTGTCAAATTCAGCATGGACTGCCACCAGCCCATACCCTGCTCTGTGGGCACACACAGGTGCCCAAAAACATACAACTAGGTGTACAGGTTTGTACCCCCACCCATGGGTGCCATGTGGGTATCCCATGGGTCTGTACACCAAACCAAAAGAGAGGGCTGCACCGCCAAGAGTCCCACATGAACTCCTGCGCGAAAAACACGACAGAGCACACGATAAAAAGCAGTAAAGGACAAGGATACGGAGGCCGTGTCTCTCCGATGCATTTTCAGTATCACACTTGGCAGCTGATATATAAAGTTTAAGGAGGGATACAAAGTATCCCTCTATCCTTAAGAACAGTAATAAATAAGGATAAAGAAAGAATCTCAAGGGAGACCCCAAAGTGTTCCCTGCAACACTGCCCATAAGGAGCTTTGTGCTGCAAATGTTTAACACAGATGCCTTAAAATAGATATGTGGGAAAGTAGACTCCATAGCAAAGGTAAAACGGAGAGAACAGAGTTCCAAAAGACATAGCCCTTAAGAATGAATGAGTGGAAAAAGGCTCCACTCATTCAGGATTTAAAGAAAAGGTAAAAAAAATCCAGCAGTAAATGCTATGGGTCTCACTAGGAGAGGGGATGAAGCATAAAAATGAGAAATCTCCCTAACGGCTATGAACCCGAAGGCACTCTGTGAACACCTTGTGAAGGTGGCCCTTGGCCTGCCTTCATCCAAATCACATGAGACGCCCTAAAGAAGTTGCTTCTCTGGACAGGACAACAATTAACCAAAGCCTAAAGTTGACCCTTCTTCAGAGCAATAGGTCCAAATACACCATAAAAAGCACCACCAAAGGGCCCACTCATTGAGTGGGTCCTGCCATATCTCCTCTGGTAAAAAGTAAAGTGTCCCTCAGCCTCCTCGAGAGCAGAGATATGGCTGTCTTTTCTGTAGAAAATGCTCAATCTTTTCAAAGGCATTGTAGTCCATGGCTTCAGCCTCAATGCCGTTGGGGGGTGGGGGGAAAGGTCCCACTGTGCCATCTAAGGCCAGCGGGGTTCTGTCAAAAGTCGGCACCCATATGCTGGAAGGTGTGGAGCCTGCCTCGCATAAAAAATGCTTCAGGGCGGCTCAGCGCTAAAGCCCCCGGGTGGGGCTATTGGTGCCAGCCCCATGTCATACAGGTTTAACCACCTGGATGTAGCAGAGAGGGGACTTTCTCCTGCTGTCGAAACACATTGGCTTTGAGAGAGTGCGACTACAAAAAGGTGTATGATGAAAAGGGACTCTACCCCGTTTTGTCTGGAGAGCCTGCAAATCTCCTGGGAACAAGTAACTGTGGAGTGTTAAACAGATGAGTCTGACCTGACTGAAGTGGCCACTGATCTTCAGGATGCCAGCGGCCTTGATAATGCACCAATGGATATTATGCAGGCCTCGTCTATGGTCACAGAAATGTGACTTTTCGTTGCACCCTGGAGAAAGTAGGCCCTAGGGCTGGGGTGAGCTCATGGACATCCTGGATAAAGCTCCACAGGAAGAGACATTACTTCTGTTCAACCATGCAGTCCTCAACCCAGTTTTAGAACTCTGGCAACACCTCTGCACTGCCACCACTGTTGACAAGGAGCTACCTAAGAATTATAGGCTGGCCCTTCCATATGGGTTAAATTTGTCCAAGCACTCCACCTCGGAATGTTTGGAGATCCAGACAGCCACTGCGGGAATGAAGTCAGCTATGTTCTTAATGCTCTGTCCAGTAACAGTGTCATGCCTCCACATACCTCCTGGCACTCCCTTATGGCCGTGGTACGTGGCGGCTGTATCATTCATGGCGCGTACCTCGGTGGCGCATGCAGGGTCATTCTGTGGCTATGTGGCTTCCCCGGCTCCATTGTCGCCGCGGCGGTGCTCCCTGTCCTCCTGCGTGCACAGGGGAAGGTGCGGTCCCGGTAGTTCAGTGCGGCAGGGCGCTGCCATGTTCCTCATGGCAACGCCGACGCCGGCCAACTGTGGGCGTTCCCAGGCAGGCTCGACTGCACACACAGGGTTGCCTGGCAACTGGAGGCTAACAGCCTCGTTCTCGCACACAAGTACAAAAGCAGGAAGCTTTAGTCTCTCAATGCGTCGCAACTTCCTTGTTGCCTCGCTTTTCTCCTTTTCTTTGTGCATCCACTCTAGGTGATTCCCTGCAACTCTTAGTCTCTGCCTTGTTGCTCTTTTTCTTGTTCATCTCCTCCCTGCTTGAGGTCTCCTTGCCTCTTGTTGCCTTAACCTGCTGGTGCCCTGCCTCATTTTCTTGCTCTTGTGCCTTCCAACGTGGTACCCCAGTTCAGTGCCTGGCGCTGTCTCTGCATCATGTTAAATCCTGCGGTACCCCTATCGTGGTGTAGGGAGAACCCTCCCGCCCCTTACCTCCATGGGATTGTTTGCTTGGTTGGTGAGTGTAGGGTGGTACTCCAGCCTCACATTGACACAGACCCAGTTCGGAGTTTGTTGTGGTGCTTCCTTCTCACCAGAAAGCCAAATCAGGTTTGTGCCAGCGCTCAGTCTTGTTTGATAGATTGAGACGCCTTTCTCCTGATCCTAACGATATGGAGGTCATACAAGAGCTAAGGGATGAAATGAGGTCTCTACACCAAGAAGTAGCTGCTCTAAAGCAAGAGAATCAGCTCTGAAAGGACACCATAGCCCAGAATATGGTGCCACCATTTGCTGAAAGCACTTGGAGTCATACTGGGTCCATAAGGTACGATGGTGATCCTCACGCCCTCACAGAATTTTGAAATCATTGCCGAGTGCACTTTTTGTTCCGTCCTATACACTTTGCTAGTGATAGGGCAAGGAGTGGGTACATATTGAACAACCTCACTGGAAATGCCTTAGCGTGGCCACTCCCTATGTTTCCGCCTAGAGTCGGATCCTTGATTCCTTATCCGATTTTGGCAAGTCCTTCCTGGAGGCCTTTCAGTCGCCTAATACGGCAGCTATCGCACAAAATCGTCGTTTGGACATAAAACAAGGAAACCAGAATGTGATCCTGTACATAAGCCGATTTCCTCAGTTGGCCAATGAATCCCAGTGGCTCGAGGACACTCAAAGGACATTGTTTCAATGAGAAGTACAAGAAGAATACAAGGACAAACTAGTCCATGCTCCTGAACCAGTCACTATTCAAGCCTTGATCGACCAAGTGATCAAGATTGACCATAGACTTTCTGAAAGACGCACCTGATGTCGAGGACTGGAAGCCAGTCGGCCGGTATCCCTCAGCCACCCAAACCACAAGAAATCCATCTCCTCATGGGGATCTTGGCGATGAACGATTTGCGGTCCGCTGTCTGAGGCCGAAAGGAGCAGACATAGGATAAACAGATTGTATGTGTACTCTGGTGACGCAAACCATTTCTTAAATTCTTGTCCCGTTCGAACTACTAAGCCAGTAGGAAACTAGCAGGCTTGTTGTCAGTCAGGAAGGAAACGACAAGCCCAAAAGGTCTATCACGCCCTCCCCTGGAGTCCATCCATCCGGTGACACCTCGAGCCATGTTTGTACTCCAAGTCTCCATTCAACAGGGAACCGATCTTAAACCATTTGAAACCAGGGCCCTGGTTGACTTGACTCCGGTGCTTCTGGCAACTATATGGATTAACACTTTAGCGAACAATATGGAATTTAAATTCAACAAAAGAGCCACACAGCATTGGTGGAACGGATCGATGGGAACCCATTGGCCTCTGGTCCCATAAGTCAAGAATCCAAACCCCTTCAATTGAATCAACATCAAGAAGTATTGGCATTTGACATCATCTGGTCTCCCTCATACCCATTGGTACTAGGGCTACCGTGGTTGGTTTTTCATAACCCCTATATCAACTGGGCATGCAAACGATATACGGGTCTGATCATTGTACCAGGAGATGCTGTTCAGTTTCCAGACCTCCAGCCGTTTAATTCACTGTTGCCGACTCTGAGACAACACATTTGTTGTGCTGTCGGAAGTGATCCTTGGAATATGCCTCCATTGACAAGGTCTTCTCTCGTCCTGAGGACATACCATTACCACCTATACAACCTTATGATTGTGAAATCTGTCTATCAGGAGATCGGCCTATTCCACATGGACGGATTTGCTCCTTAACGATGCAGGAACGAGAGGAGCTACGCAAATACATACAGTAATGTGTCGATAAAGGCTTCATTCGTGTTTCATTTTCACCCGCAGGAGCTCCGCTGTTCTTCGTCAGAGAGAAGGTATGTTTAGCAACCAAGGACCTCCCCTTACGGAATTGAGCCAGGAGGTTTGCACCACAAATTCATCAGTCTGTTTCGGATAGTGAAGAAGATGTCTGATGTAGCCTACTGCCTCCTTCTTCCCCCCACCTGGTGCGTTCATCTGTTTTTTCATGTCTCACTATTCAGACTCCATGTACCAGATACCTTTCATCATTCTAGCACACGCCCAGGTCCCATTCTAGTTGATGGGGAACCGGAATACAAGGTGGAGGCATTTTGTGACTCTATGTACTATAGAGGTCGTCTCCAGTACCTGATTCACTGGAACGGTTGTGCGCCCTGTGATCGCTCTTGGGAACTGACATCTCAGGTTTTTGCTCCGTGTCTGGTTCGCAATTTCTATCATCGCTTCACCTGGAAGATGGGCAATCCATGCACCCCTGGAGAGGGGCATAGTGTCATGCCTCCACGTACCTCCCGTCCCTCCCGATATGACTGCGGTACGTGGCGGCTGTATCATTCATGGCGCTTACCTCGGTGGCTCATGCAGGGTCGTTCCGTGGCTATGCGTCTTCTCCATTGTTCAGTGCCTGGCACTGTCTCTGCACCATGTTAAATCCTGGGGTACCTCTATCGTGGTGTAGGGAGAACCATGCTGCCCCTTACCTGCAAGGGATTGTTTGCTTGGTTGGTGATTTAGGGTGGTACTCCAGCCTCACATTGACACAGACCCAGTTCAGAGTTCGTCGTGGCACTTCCTGCTCCCCAGAAAGCTAAATCAAGTATGCGCCAGCACTCAGTCTTGCTTGATACAAAGTAACTGAGTAACTGGGGAGGGGCAGACCAGCTGCACCTTTTGAACAAGATGATCTTACGGACATCTTGGATAAGGTGCCCAAAAAGTCCCTGTTTTACCCTTTCATTCAGGCCTTCAGAAAAGGGTGAAGGCTAACTGGGAGTCTCCGAAGATCAGCTCGGCCGTTAATAAACATTTCACAAGATGATTTGATGATGATTTGGGAATTTATAATGTGCATACCCATTAAGTGTCCTGGCAGAATCTGCATTGGGGCTCAGGTGAAAAATATTTGTAGGTCGTAGGCTGCATAAATGATAGGCTTAATACCTATACATTAGCAGAGGGGGGAGGAGAGCAGGAAAAGGTAGGTTTTCAGCTTTTTCCTGAAAATAAAAATTCAGTTCTTTGTAAATCCACCTGGAGAGAGTTCAAGCGAAAAAGCATCTGAATCACTGTGGTTGACATTTTGAATGTCCATGAGAAGGGCATTATAATAGTCCAGCCTTCAGTTTCTAAGTGTACCAACTACTGTTGGACGGTCCTTCTCCAAGATAAGGGCAGTAGAAGCTTTAGTAGTTTAAAGGGGTTCCATGTCATTTCATCGTCTGCCTTTTCATCCCCAGGCTTTTTAACATGCACATTCCATCGAAACCCCCACCCACACTTATGTTTTGCTATTGCCCACCCGCCCAAACCCTTATTTGACCTTTCCCACCCCTCCTAAAAAAATTGTGATGTGCACATTCGATGGAATGTGCCCGTTTAAAAGCCTGGGGATGAAAAAGCAGGCGATTAAAGGACGTTGTACCGTTTAAAGGAATAGTGTCATCAAAAATGTTATTGGCTCAAAAGATGGGCAATAATCAAACATGCATTAAACATAATTTTAAAGAAAGTTCCTATGTAAACTTTTGAGCAAACAAGGCTCAAAGCGTTTACATGGGAGCATCCATTTTGCCATTTCAGGCAGCCTCCTCAGCTCATGCTAAACTCTGCCCTGGCGGCACTAAACAAGCAGCAAAAGCCCCCTACTGGGAGCTTTTGCTTACTGCAGCCAGAGCATAGCTGTACATGGAGGAGGCTACCTCCACTTTCCTTTTACATTTTCGGTGCTCCCCAAGCCCAGGGAAGCACATAAAATGTAAAACGAAAGGCAAAAAGCAAAGGCGCAGCAATTCTAAATACAACGTTGTTATATTTATGATTGCTGTGGTTAGAAAATCACGGAAATCATAAATACAACAACGTTGTATGTCTGACCGCGGCGGCTTTCGCTTTGAGTCTCCCACAAGGGACATCCGATAAGGGGGATCCCAGGAGACTCAAAGCGAAAGCCGCTGAGTTCAGAAATGCAACGTTGGATTTGTAAACGTTGTGGTTTTCTTTCTACATATCCCAACTCCTCCACCTCTGAGGAGCCCAGGAAATGTAGAAAGAAAACTGCAGTGTTTATAAATACAACAATGTTGTATTTGTTTGCTGTGGCTTCAGCTTTGAGACTCCTGGGCTCCCCCTTGATGGGGGAGCCCAGGAGTCTCAAAGCTGAAGCCACCACAAACATAAATTCAACATAATTAATGCTGCGGTTTTCTTTCTGAGTTAGTAAGTGCTTTGAAAAAAGAATGAACTTTAAAGCACTTACCAGCAGCAGCTTGTGTTAATCTCTGCTCTCCGGCACTAATGAAGCAAAAGCCACCTGCTGGTAGTTTTTGTTTATTACAGCTTGCTGGCTTTTGGTTCATTAGTGCCGCAAGGGCAGAGATTAACACAAGCCCAGGAGGCTCATCCATTTCACAAAATGGATGCCTCCTAGTGCTTGAAATGTGTGACTTTGAGCACCATTTGCTCAAAAGTTTCCATAGGAACTTTCTTAATAAATATTTTTTATAAATATATTTTATCATGGCCCATCTTTGGAGCCAATAACATTTTTGATGGTACTATTCCTTTAAGTTGGTAGTACACAGATTTAACAATTTGGTTGATATGTAGATTACAGTTCATACTGGACTGCCAAATGCAACTGATATTATTTACTGTCTGGGTACATTTTGTTGGGGCCCCAAATAGGGTTGGTCATAGGGCAGAGTGTAGAGCATTAACTTCTTTTTGGAGCCAAATACAATAATGTCAGTTTTAGATGGGTTATGGTTGAGCTTGTTTTCCAGCATCCAGCTTTTCATTCGGTCAGCGCAGGATAGGACTAGGTCCATTGTCCCCAGTGGTTGCTTTAGCCAGACATAGATCTGAGTGTCATCAGCATATGAGTGGTATCACAGGTTAAACTGGGGGAAAATGCTCAGTAGTGGACATATATAGATGTGTAACATTGGAGACCAAGAGGAGCCCTGGGGCACTCTACATGTGGCAAGTAATGAATCAGAAAGGTGTGGGCCTGTTTTAACCTGCTGAGAGCAGTCCGTTAAAAAGGAGGTAAACCACTTGAGGGCGTCATCGGACACCTGCGCCAATAGCTATAGTCTTAAAGTGAGAATATCAAAATCGACAGTGTCGAAGGCTGCCACCAAGTCTAGCATGACAAGCATGATGATGTCACCTTCGTCAGCAGCCTCTAACGGATCCTCCCAGGCGGCCGTAAGTGCCATCTCTGTGCAGTGGCCTGGTCTAAATCCCGATTGATATGAGTCCAGGATGTTATTTTATGTTCCAAGAGACTCTGCAACTGCATAGTTACACTGTTTTCCAGGACTTAAGCAGGCCACAAGAGGCCAGCGATTGGGCGGTAGTTAGAGTTGTGTGAGCATTTGTTGGCAAAAGGGCGTGAGATACGATTTAGTTTTTTTGAAACTTTACTGCTTGCATACAAGTTACAGGGCAAACCTCCTCCATACAGTAGTATTATTACAATTACATCTTGTACATTATTGGTGCTTCTAGAGATTCAAAAGCATGTTGAGGCTTTGTTAGTGTCCATTTTTTAAAGTCTGATGGGTCACATCCCTGGACAGTTGAGGCATTTACCAGTGCTTGAACTATCCCACCAACGGCTTGTGCATGCTGCTTAGCCAAGAAGGCGGGAATAGGATCATAACTTAAGTTAGTGGGTTTTAGTTTGCTTATCAGATTTGCAACACTTGATAAAATATGATATAAATCATTTATAACGTGCCTGTACACAAGTGTTTCTAGGCGCGACAAGACAAGAGGGGAGGACAAGACAAAAGATCTTACTAGGCCTTGTGTCATTCAGATTGTGCAAGTGCGACAACGCAGAGAGCAGGGGGTAGGGAGAGGGGTGAGTGCAAGGGGGAAGTGAGGAGGAAGTGCAATCAGGGCAGCATTGTTCAGAGTAAGGGCAGCACGGCTCTGGGTAAGTGCAAGGAGGCGGGGCAATGTATACAGTTTGCAGTTACAGCCCCTAAGTGCGTGGTAGGCCTGGAGACAGTACACGGGAGACTGATCATGAAGGAACATGGAACGCAGTGTGACTGGGTATACCAAGCAACCAGTCGGTGCGGCAGACAAGAAGCTTGGCTGGGGAGGGAGAGGGAGAAAGCAGAGGAGAAAAGGAAGGTCTTAAGCTGCTTCTGGAACTTCAGGTGGTCTTGCCCATGTTTCAGAGGGGCAGGGAGGCCATTCCAGAGGGAGGCGCCTACAGAAAAGAAAGATCTACCCCTCACTCTCTGCCTGGAGAAGCGTCTGACCCACAGGGAGTTGGAGGTAGCGGAGCAAATGGCTTGAGACAGAAGGTATTTTGGAAGAGAGAGTTGGATGTAGTACGTGCCCTGGCCCCAAAAGGCTTATGTACCATGCAGACGGTCTTGAACTTGATCCTTGCAGCCAGTGGGGAGATTTGGGGGCTGGAGAAATGCAGCCCTGTGCTTGAGGCCAAGGATAAGTCTTGCAATCCTGTTCTGGATTAGTTGCAGAGGGTGGAGAGTAGAAGAAGGCAGATTGAGAAAGAGGCTGTTGCAGTAGTCCAGCCTAGAGAGAACCAGGGCTCTGGAGACATTCAGCTTCTGGGGGAAGTTAAGAAATGGAAGAGCACCTCTTAGGAGGTGCAGCTGGAAGTGGTCCTTCTTGATGTGAGGAGAGAAGGAGAGAGTGGAGTCGAAGATGACACCCATGGTTTTTTGCCTTACAGGAAGGTGAAGGAAGAGGGATAGCGGGAGCAGGTGTCCCGGTGAGAAGGATCTCTCTCTTACTGGCATTAAGGCAGAGATCGTTGGAAGCGCACCAATCCTGAATCACGTATAGGCAGTCAGGGTTGAGCGAGAGAGGAGAGGAGAGGAGGCTGAGGGGAGCCTGAAAGAGAGTGGAGTGTCATCCACATAGCACTGGAATTTAGAAGAGAAAGTAGAGATCAGATGGGCCAAAGTGACCAAGTAGACATGGCAGAGCCATTGTGAGGGGATAGAGCCCTGGAGGACACCACATGTGAAGAGAGAGGTGGTGGAGAGAAAGGATCCAAGTTGGACCTGGGAGGGTCAGTGTAGGAGAAAGGAGGTCAACCACTCCAGGACAACTTTGAGCTTACTGGTGAAAACATCAATTTAGAATAGATGGGCTTCGTCCCAGAGTGTGCACTTGCGCAAAGCTATGCGTTTTCCAGGCATGATGGCATCTTGCCTTTACCTGATTGTTAGGGAGAATTCTCAAACATGTGCTAATTGCTCCCACCTTGGAGACCTCCAGCTCTTTTGCTGAACGTTGGGACTCTTAACTTTTAAATACTATGTGTTTTCTGTGTATGTGTTTCTTTTGGTTATGGAGTCTGACAAACTCCATAGGCATCATCTTTTACATTGTGCCACACAGCACTTTCAGTGCAGTGGCACAGGGAAGTCTTTTAGATATCCCAAGGTTTAAATACCTCCTCTGGGATAAATTGTTTCCCAGAGCAGTAAAGTGAAATTGACTTTACTTAGCATTGTACTTGCTAAACCCAACACACCCTATCTTACATTAGAGTGCTGGAGGGGTTACTTAGTATCCCCTGTGTCTTAATGCTCATGTAACATTTTTATGTTACCCTTTCCTCAGAGAATGACTGGTGGCAGTGGTTTCGTTCCGAACAACCATGGTTTGAATTTACTGCGGCTGTTCAAAGCTCCGGTAACCCTAACTGCCGGAGCCATCTTTTTCAAAATGGCGCAGAGCCATCTTTGACAAAATGATCCCTGGTCTTCTTTTTTCGCCATTTCTTTGTGGAAAGGTCCTTCTAGGGATTTTCTCTGCGCGCCAAACCAGGTTTGGTCTCTTTGTTCATTTCGCCTTTGGCGGGCTTCAGGAGTGGGTAGGCAGGAAGTGAGGGAGGTGCCTGAAACTCCCTGTGCTTGGTCTCCTAGGAGACCCAAATGCACTCTGTGGTGATTGGCTGGCCGACTGTCCGGTAAGGACAGCCACCCTGTTGGGTGAATGACAGCTAGGCTGGAATTAATGGGAGAGAACTGAAGAAAAGGCAAGTCCTTTGGCTTGGAAGACAGAACCGACCACTGGACGAAGGAACCGAAGAAGAGCTTGAAGAGGACGCCTGCTGCAACTCCTGGACCGTTGGTTTGCCCGGTGAAACCCTACTGCAGTGCCGAAACGCCAAGTTCGTATCGACAGAGAAGCCCCTGCAAGGACGACTTCTCCCTTTGAGTTGGTGGGACCAATCAACTCCAAAGTAAGCCACCTGGGCACCCATCTCAGAGCTGGTTGAATTTCCTCAGAGTTGCTGTAGGAAACCGTATAGCGTATAGCCAGGGAGAGGGACACAGATTGTGTGCCTTACTTTTAAGCTGGCCTAAAGCTTTTGTAAAATCCTCCGGACTCCAACGAAGCAGGACTGACCAAGCCTGAGCCCCCTCAGCAGAGTGCGGGACCCCAGAAGCAAGGACAGTCCACCTTGACAGCCAAGAACCGCATTGTTGCTATTTGCGCTAGTTGAAACGTAAAACAGCCACTGAAAGTGAAGTTTGCCGGTTGCAGGTTTTGACAGTCCCAATGCATTGCAGGAGTCCCCTGACGTCCGTCCTCCCTCTTGTCCCCACGACTGAGGCCCAGGAACAGTGCTGCACAGAAACAGAAGTCATCCGCTGCTTCTTTCCTTCTTTACCAAGGAACTGTAAAACAAGTCTAAGAGAACTTACCTCTTACTGTAGAAGTGCTTGTAACTGCCACAACTCACAAGTCTAATCAGCTTGTGGTGCCCCTACATGTGATTCTTCCTTTCATCAAAGACTCCTAAGAACTTGTGCAAAGACTTTTCCATTTACTTACCAGAAGTGCTATATCCTATCCAAGACTTTTGCCCATTGACGTTGGCTTAGCCTGTTGAATTGAATGACTCTTCTAGTGAACTCTAAATGTATCTGCACTGCTTAACAATATTTGTGGTCTCTTGTGTTCTAATAACCTTTGCCTTTTTTAAAGAGTGTTCTGAATGCCAACAATAAGATATTAATGTCCCCAGCACCCTTGTCACTGAAGTCAACTGTGGTTGTAGGTTATGTCTGTGGGCCATCCCAAAAGGGTCTTGTCTGATTCAGAAACTCAAAGTGTACAGTAATGAAGAATATTTGTGTGTTACTATTCTATTGCTCCCTTCTAAGGAAGGCTTTATAACTGACTGGTAAATTAATAATTGTTTATGCAAGCAACCTAGAGTGTAAGAGTTTATTTGAATACCTGTAACTGTGAATCTTTGTGCAACTCCACTACAGCTCACATTTCCCCTCTTGAGATAAGCCTGGCTGCTCAACACGCTACCAAAGCTGAGTAGTACAAGCTTATACCAAAGGTTGGGTTGCCTATACCTGTCGTCATAGTTGTTTGTAGTGTTCCCAGAGTGTACGGCATTCAAACTTTGCCTAACACTGGTACCTCACGTGCGCCTGCGCATCCTACCCATGCAGGAGTGGTTGGCGAAACAGTGGTCTCAGGCAAGTGGTCAGTGGGACGATCTAGTGGTTGTTTCGCCAACACTAGTACAAAATCTTCGCAGATGGACAAGAGAAAATCTGTTGAAGGGGTTGTCACAACGGACACCTCACTTGCTGGTTCGAGAGTTCACTACCTTCACCACACAGCTCAGGGTCTGTGTGTCATGCCCCCCGGATTCCTACGGCATTCTCATACCCATGGGGGAAGCCCATGGCACTTGTCCTGGCGATTACATCAACGCCGGCGTTATCGCCGGTAAAAACTACATCTCCCAATGGGACTTGCGCTTGGGAGGAACCCTTGGAACGCTTTTTCCTTTGCTTGCGTTCCACGCCTCCTTCGAATCCACTTCCTATATCTAGTCACGCCCCCAGAAAGCCAGTGCTCCTAAACCGTTGTGTTACGCGAGCAGCGCTTCTCGGAAGAAGTTTTCCTATTTGTGTACCTGGTTGCTGACTTCTGCTTACCTTTTGGACCCCGTTACCTGGTTTCTGATTCTGTTTCGGCGCTCGTCTGATCTGCCTTCCCCTGCTCGACCACGTAACTCGTACCGGACTGTCTTTGGGATTCCGCCTCTCATGTCTGGCTCCCGGCTCCCTTTCTGATTCCTAACCACGTATCCCTTGCCCGCTCCTGGCTACCCGCTCTTCGAAAGAAGAAGGAAATACCCTGCATTCAGGTGTTTGAGAAAGTAAACACCACGTCTTTTCTTCCTGAAACCTGTTTTTCTGCACTTGGAAGAACGGTGCTGACTGCTTACACCTGGTGACATTTTGGCTTGGTTTATTTTTGGCTTTTGGGACGCTCTGCTGTTTGCATCACTCCTTGGATTTTGGAACACTCTGCTCTTTGCATCACTTAGTGGATTTTGGGACGCTCTGCTGTTTGCATCACTCCTTGGATTTTGGGACACTCTGCTGTTTGCATCACTTATTGGGTTTTGGGACATCAGTGACACTATCCTTGGCACTCTCTTAAAGTCACCATCTCACCTTCGCCCACACCCGGTCTTGTGTTCTATCACAAGTAGGTATTCCACAGGAAAAAGGAATACACAGGTAAGCTTGTGGGTCTCGGAGGGTGTAGAGGGTTTGGTTTTTTGCCATCAACAAACGGTATGTAATATTTGCCTTGTTTGTTTCTTCCCTCTAGCTCCGCTGTGCGTTCTGCCTTTTTGCCTGAGCCCTTGGCCTGACAGGTTTTATTACCCTGCAAGCTGTGCTCTCAGGAAGGAAGTCTGAATTACTTCAGTGGCATCTGAAGGTTTAAATATCTTCTATGGGATAAACTACTGTTTCCCAGAGAAAGTAAAGTGAAATTGACTTTACTAGTCTTTCCAAATTCATAGACCCAGCCCACACTTATCTTACCATATAGTGCTGGAGGGGTTACTTAGTATCCCCTATGTCTAGAAATTAATCTAGCAGTGAAATGCTACCCTTTTCTCTCGAAATGGCTTGTGTCAGTGGTTTTACAATGAACTACCATGATTTTTCCCGACCACGAACACCGGTTAGCATTAAATCGCGGGAGCCATGTTTTTCAAAATGACGTTTGAGCCTCCTTTGATTAAACGGGCCCGGTCTTTTTTTTCGCAATTTCTTTTTGGAAAAGTCCTTCTAGAGTTTGGTCCCTTTGTTCCTACGCCTTTGGCATGCTTCAGGACTGAGGGAGGTGCCCGAAACTCCCTGTGCCTAGTCTCCTAGGAGACCCAAATGCACTCTGGCGTGATTGGCTGGCTAACTGTCCGGCAAGGACAGCCACCCTGCTAGGTGAGTGCCAGCTAGGCTGGAATTAATGGGAGGAAACTGGATAAAAGGCGAGTCTCTTGGCTTGGAAGGCAGAGTCGACCACTGGAACGAAAGAACCGAAGACGAGCTGGAAGAGGACGGCTGGTGCAACTCCTGGACCGTTGGTTTGCCCGGTGAAGCCGTGCTGCAGGTCCGAATCGCCAAGTTCATCTCAACAGAGAAGCCCTTCAAGGACAACTTCTCCCTTGGGTTGGAGGGACCAATCAACTCGTAAGCCACCTGGATACCATTCTCGGAGCTGGTTGTATTTTCCTCAGAGTGCTTCAGGAAACTGAATAGCCAGGTAGAAGGACACCAGTTTGTGTGCTTGACTACAGCTACCGGAATTGAAGATTTTCCTTTGCCAGCTTTTTGACCAGTCCCAGTGCAGGGGTCCTCCGACGTCCTCCCTCTTGTCCCCACAACTGAGGCTCAGGAACAGCGAGATCTGCAGGAACTGCCAGGAACAGACGTCTTCAGCTGCATCTTTTTCTTCATTGTAAGGTATTGTGAAAATCCGACCGAGAGAACTTGCCTCTCACTGCGAAAGTGCTTGAAACTTTGGCAACTTTCAGGCCTAGTCAGGTTGTGACCCAACATATGAATCTTTCTTTTACGAACTACTTCTGTGAACTTTGGCAAATACTTTTCCGTTTAACTTTAGAACTGCTTTATCCTATACACGACTTTTAGCCATTGACTTTGGCCTAACCAATTGCATTGAATCAACTACTCTGGGGAACTCAAACTATTTGCACTGTTCAAGAGTAACTGTAATATTTGTTTTTATTAACTTATGCCCTTTTGCTCCTACTTCAAATGCTCTGAGTGCCATGTTGCCCCTCCTTCAAATTAATCTGCCTCAAAACCAGATACTGTGAAGTACTGAAGTATATTGTTGTGTGATATAGATTGCCTCCTTCTAGTGAAAGTTTTCTAACTGACTGGGAAATAAATGAATACGTGTTTTACCAAGAAACCTTGAGTATAAGAGTCTATTTGAATACTTGTAATTATAGACCTCTGTGTAACATCCTTACAGCTCACATTCCCTCTTGAGATAAGCCTGGCTGCTTAGCAACGCTACTACAAAACTGTGTAGTACAGACGTATACCAAAGATGTTTTTTTCTTACACCTCTAGTCCTAGTTGTGTGTAGTGGTCCCAAAGGGTACTGCATACAAACTTTGCCTAACACGGGTGCAGTGGGTACTATTTATACTATCGATAACGTCAGCCTCGAGAGTGGACGGAGGCCCCTGAAGGACATTGAGTCGACTATGATGCACACTACACTCTACCGCAAAATAAATTCTGCTGGAACGAGGAGATATCATATGATGAGCAATGCGAGGGGGGAACATAGTCGAAAGATTGTTACCTGGGGTAAGTAACGTGTTTCTCTCAGGGGATTATTCTCTGCACTGGCTAGTTTTACAAGTTAGCAAGAAAAGACATACCTCCAGGGCGCACTTCACTAGGGGTATGGTGTGCTAGGCAAGAATTGAGGTAGTAACCCTGTGGGAGACTACACAACCGTTGTCCTCTTGGTGTTAGGTAACCCACCTATTGGTAGAGGCCTGTACTACACAAGTTGGTAGTGACTTGTGTAGTACAGCCAGACTGAGCAGCCAGGCTTATCCCAAGAGGGCTAAATGTGAGCTGTAACAACGAAATCCACCAATACAAGTAGCCAAGTAACACTAACACTCAAGGTTTTTAGTTAAAATTATTATTTATTTAACAGTAGTTTTTAAATAAGCATTCTTTAAAAAGGGCCATATATGCTACAATCAAATACACTTCAAAATACTTTTCCAGAATCAATACAAGGCTAGTACATACTCTTTAGAGATGCTTCTTACACACTTCCTACACCCATTTATAAATCACTAATACACTTGGTAGATTCTGAGGTTGGCAGAAAGGAAAGGTTAGAGGAAGGAACACGGGTTATCAGAGTATGTGAGCACTTTAAATCTTCCAATGAAGTCTAGATAAAAACCTTTCCCAGCAATATTAGTTTAAAACCAATGCATCACCTATGAGGGACAGTAAGAATCAAAGTGAAATGGAATAGAAAAGTCTGCAGGGAGCCAGGACAGCCAAAGTCAATTGGAGCAAAGTCTATGGAGCTGAGGCACTTCTTAGTAAAATTCCTGCACAAAGTTAAGAGTTTTTTGAAGAAAAATCACTGTAGGGTCACAAGCTGTCACACTTATGAAAGTTAGAGCTAAGATCAACTCTAGAAAAGCAGCCACTGCAGGTCTCAACTGAGAAGAGCAAGCCACAGACACTGAGGTAAGCACCCCAAGTCAGAACAGTACCCTTGG
This sequence comes from Ambystoma mexicanum, assembly GCF_040938575.1. Taxonomy (NCBI): domain Eukaryota; kingdom Metazoa; phylum Chordata; class Amphibia; order Caudata; family Ambystomatidae; genus Ambystoma; species Ambystoma mexicanum. Next base: position 1,171,976,145 of record NC_090921.1, on the reverse strand, counting down.
TCAGAAGAAGTGTGGTCCAGCTGGCACCCGTCCGGTTGCAGCAATGCAGATCCTGTGCTCCTGGGCCTCCGTCGTGGGGAGAAGAGGGAGGATGTCTGGGGACTCCTGTGGCAGCAATTCGATGGTCGGCGGCAGCTACGGCTCTTTTTGGATCAGCGGCACTTCGTGGTTTCAGCGCTCAGTAAGCAGCACCACTGTGGATCCTGGACACCGGTTGGGCTTCCTTCACTCCTTGAGTCCTGCACTATGGTGAGATGACACAAGCCTGCAACTGCAGGGTTCTGTGGAGACTCCTGGTACTTGTGGCCGGATTGCAGATGTTGCACTCGACTACGGATTTCTCGACCCCTGGCACTCGGTTCCTGCATTTGCAAAGAAGTATAACCAGTCGGGGAAGGTCTTCCAGCAAAGTTCGTCTCCGGGTTAGTTGGTCCCACTAACCCAAGGGAAGAAGTAGTCTCTTCCAGAGCTTCTCTTGTCGATTAGAAAAAGGGAGTTTCAGCACAGCAGCAGGGCTTCACCGGGCAGTTCAACGGTCGAGGAGGATGCAGCAAGCTTTGTTCACGATTTCGTCATCAGGTTGTTCTTCCCAGTGGTCGACTCTGTCTTCAGTCCCAAAACCCTTTCCTTTTAAGCAGGTTTCTCCCATTCATGCACAACCTAGCTGTCACATAAACAGCAAGGTGGCTGTCTTGCAAGGACAGCCAGCCAGCCAATCAGGACTGGGTGCATTCTGGTTTCCCTGGAGACAAAAGGACGGGGGAGTTTCGGGCACCTCCCTCATTTCCTGCCCTTCCAGACACACTGGAGCCAGAGGTGGGTTTCAGTACTGAAGCCCGCTAAAGGAAAAACGAACAAAGGGCTCAAACCTCGTTTGGCACACAGAGTTAAACCCAAGAAAGACCTTACAACTCGGCCGGGGCCATTTTGACACGATGGTCACCCACGCTGCTATACTGCAGCTGAGGATTCACAATGGCACAATAATAGGAAAATTAAACCACTGCCACCAACCATTTAAAGTAGTGAGGGTAACATAAAAATATTACATAAGTAGGAAAACTGGCTACTTAGTAACCCCCCAGCACTCCACATAAGAATGGGTTTGTGCTAGACCTACAAAGAGAAAAGGTAAGTAAAGTCAATTTCACTTTACTATTCTTGGGAACAGTAGTTCTCACAAGAAAAGGTATTTAAACCTCATGAGAAATCTAAAAGGATTTCTCTGTCACTGCACTGAGGGTGTTGTGTGTCACCATACAAAAAAGTAAATGCCTATGGAGTTTGTCAGACTCCAAAAACAAAGGAAACACATAATCCAAATCAGATCAAAATACATGAGAGAGTGAGAAAAAAGGCTCACTCAGTTCAGGGTAAAGATTAAGTCCTAAAGTCCAGCAAAAGAGCTGAGGGTCTCTAAGGTTGAAGGGAATTAGCACAGAAATGAGAATTCTCCCCAAGAGTATGGTGGCCACTTCGGTTTTACAAAGATGAGTTTCAGCCTTGGACATTTGCTAAGCTGCAATTTGGGCACCCCGGCATACTACTTTGAAGTATTATTGCCTACACTCAACGGGCTTTGAGATCGCTCCCCTCAGCTGCGTCTGTTTTTACAGCTGTGGGAGTCAATCTGATCTAATCTGAGGAATCTGTGGGCACAATCCACTAGAACAACACATTGCTTACTCCTGGTAACCTTCTATCGATGGATTCTCCTTCCAGAGATTCCTCATCGCCTTGTCAACTTACCTCACATAGGGAGCGTCTTCAATATGCTTCAGGAGAAACCTTTCTTTGATTAGTTCACTTTCACTCTGCTGAGCATGGCCAGAAGAAGGGTGAACTGAAGTCACAGGCCGTGGTGTGCCATACATTTTGCAAAATGAACACTGTTGCTTATGGGGACAAGGAGTACACTGTTGAAGAGGGCTAGTGCTGTGACATACCTTGCCCCTTGTTGGTGAAAAATGTTCCGGTGCCAGCTGTTACTAGCCACAAAGTATCTACAATGAGGAATCAGTGGTAGGGGAATCCATATAAAAGACTACTATCAGGGCTAAGTAATGTGTTCTTTTACTGCTCTCTGCTGTATGGTTTTAGCCAATTTCGTGCTTCACTAGTCAGTCTCTGCTTTTTGTCCATCCTTTCCTCTATTTCCTTTGCTTATCTCTCTCCGTCTCCTCTTTTCTCAGTCTTTCCTCTCCATCATCATTGTTCTCCATCGGTCCTCCTTTCAAGTTTTGCTCCCCCTTTTCGTATTGGCCTGGTTCTCTCTACATTCTTCCACTCTTTTTCCATCACCTAATTCCAAATATTTAATTTCTGTCTCTTTCCCTTTATCAGGCATCCACAAACTTCACCGCCTGCGCAGGCCGAGATCCAGCAGCGATGCCTTCCCTGTGTCGGCAGACTCCAACTTGCCAGGACTGAAGTCGTGCCGCTCATGTGAAAGCCTGGAGTCAGAGGGTCGCGATAGTGTCTACACAGTGCCAGACTTCAGCCGCAGAGCCTCCATGTGGATGGAAGATGATGAGATGGATTTCAGTCCGCCCTTCTTGGAAGCAGGCAGCCTTGACTTTGACCCACTTTCTTTCCAGTGCAGCCCACCCCGTCGCTCACTGGTTGAGGATTCTGATTCTTCCCCCGAATCCCTCTTCAGAAGGAAGCCGTCCTCCATGCGGAAAGTACCTGACGACCACTGTCACACATCCACCCCTTTGGGGAACCCACCCAGGAGTGCCCCTGTCCTGGGGTCTGATGTCACCAGCCCACTACGGGAGCGCCTCCCTAAATCGTTCTCTTTCACCCGGAAGGTGGCACGTGCACTCTCCCCGCGGGGCAGTCGCTCACCCCCTATGGACATATCTGAACCCATCAGCATCACCATCCCGGCCAAGGTCTTGGAGATGCTGGGCAGTAAAGCTGGTGATGGACAGGGTACTAATGCCACTGGAACCTCCACCCGTGGGCCACAGAAGACCCAATCGCCTCCTCAGATGATATCCATGCTCCTCAAGTCATGTGATATCCAACTGAGTGAAAGCTGCCAGCAGGAAATTCAACGAAAGCTCTCATTGGGTGAGACAAAGGTTAAGACTCAACCTGCAGAAAATACCAGCACCATGGTGGAGTCATCCAAAAGTAAGGCACCTTTATTTCTAATAGTCTTGCCTTCTTAATGGCCTTTATTCAATGTCTTCATAGCTGCCAAGTGGGCCATTTCTTGTGTGAGATACTTTGATTTTCATCCTGAAACATTTTACATTCGCTAAAGTGTTCTTGAATTGAATCAGGACTTGATAAGGCAGTTACTCATGACGTGGAGCAGCTTGATAGTTATTTTTCATGTAGTGGTCCGAGTATTATTTCTGGATGAGTAGAATTGGTTTACCAAAGTTGTAACCGTTTGCCCAGAAGCCCTGATGAGCACACTAACTCTTGAATATAGTTTAAGGTTTTTTTTATTTCAGAATAGAAAAGGGATTGCAAAAGCCTGTCACTCTCTCCACCCTCCACCCCACCCCCTTCGTGCAGCCAGTTCCCTTGCTTTTCCAGTCGTCCCTCAACTCTACGATTGATTATAGAGATCGGTAACCCCTCCAATCGAAGAATGTGTCTGTCTGGTGGTGATGGCCTAAAGGCAAATGCCTTCTCTCTGTCTACCTCAGGGAAACATCTAGGTGATCCTGGACTTAAGTTCCCCAATCTAAGGATATATAAATAATGTAAGGACTGATGACTTTCTGACTGGTCCTTTCCCTCGGCACTCTTCTATTCCTCTCCCTATGACTGTCTTTCCTCCACATCCTACCCTCTACCCTACTACTACACCCACCATTTCTTCTCCCTCTCAATCACACTTCCTCTTCTATCCTTCTGATGGTCTGCTCTTTACTACCTAAGTCCTAAGCCTTAGCTCTGCCTACTCCTCTCTCTCCCCCACACCAGTACTACTCCCCCCTCCACACTACTGCTACTACTCTCCCCTCCTCCTTTCACATTCACTCTTCTTTCACTTCCCCAGGCACCTTCTCATACACTCCCTACTCTCTCTCCATTAGTTCCACTCACATATACCTTGCATGCAAACTTAAACCAACATTATCACTTTCTCCCACCAACCTGTACCTCTCCTTGCACTTTCTTTAAGCAATCCTCCACACTCTTATGCACAGGCTTTCCTTTGCTTGGTCTGGTGGCCCTCCTTATCCTCCCTTGACTTCACATGAATAACCCTCACCTTCCTATTTCCTGTCTTTCTTATCCCCTTCCCTCTTCATTGGCTCTCTCCCTGACTTGGTACCCCAGGCCTAACCTCTGCCTTTTGTTTCCCCAGAGGAGTTTTGAGACCGCTGAAAAGCTGAATGGCATGCCAAGTGGTCTTGCAGTGAGTGACATAGTTTGAGTCCGTGTTGCATGGGGTGCTGGGGTTGCTGGATTGGGGCATGGATCTTTCCCTGCTCTGCAGCTTTCTCACTCTCCCCCGATTGGGTTGCTTGCTCACTCTTCCACGGACAAGTCTTCTGGGGACTGTACTTTCCTAGGGGGAAACAGAAACCGACTGGCCAGCCATGTCCACAGTATGCAGGTGCATGTAGAAGGTACCGAAACTAGGGCCCTCCCAATTGCCACACTTCGCTTCAGGGGCAGGACTAGCTCTGGTGAAAACCCTTATAGGACTCCCACCTCAGGCTGTGAGGAGTCCCCATCCCATCTTGACTGGGCCAGGTCCCACACAGTTCCCCTGGTCTCTGAAGCCAATAACTTCTGCTTACGGCCCTGATGTGCACAGTGCAGTAAGTGCAGTTATACATTTTTGCGGTAGGACTCCCTATATAATGGGTCGGCATGTGCCTGGGAAGGAAAGGCACTTTGATTTGTTTTAAATTGTTTTGTTTCTTTCCGGGAGGTTCATGTAAAGCACAGATAGTCTGTGTATTCGAGTGCTGTAAAAAATGGTTCTAGGACTTCTTGCTGGCTGCTCAACACTGACTTCCAAACACTGCCCCTTCAGTGCTTCCTCCTCACGTTTCCTCATAAATGCAGCAACAGGCAGTGACACTTCTTTTTTTTTTGCCAAACCCTCTTTTTCTGTGCCTCTTACTCCTTAACCCTTCTCTCCCCCTTATACCCAACACGATGCTATTGAGCAGATGGCTGGCACACTCCAAAACTAGATGCCTGATATCACCTTTCCATGTTTACCCATCTCCTCCCTGCTTCACAAGTCCCTTCTCACCCCCTCCCCTCCACTGCTGCCCTAATATTCTCCGTGGGCAGCCTAAGTAGCAGGTGATGTTAGGGAGGGTTTTTCTATACCACCAGTGGTGTGCCATGTAGAGGCCAACCTTTACAGTTTCACCAAAGGTTAGACCAACTCTTATTGCTATTGTGGCTGAGCAGTTGGGCTTCACTCTTAGGAGGGGTAAGCAATGCCATATAGAGTAGAGATCACTTCCAAGGGAGGCTATGCAAACAATTGACCACACAGTATGTACTTAAAAATATATTTACGTATTTTAAAATAGGAATGTGCATTAAGGTTAAGTTCAACGCCAAGTTAAGTAAAACAAATATATATGTCAGTCATCTATCAAAAAGGGACACCACCTACACTTAAAATGGAAAACAGTATAGAATCGTATCACAACCGGTTACTCTGCAGCCACGAGAAAGTGAGGAGGAAAGAAAATGATTAGAATGTATTACAAGCCTTATAGAATATAGCCCCACCATCACAATCGCTAATTCCGACTCCAGAAGTCCAGCTGAAGCACCTAAGCTAGTGTCCAACAAGAGTCACAGGTATGTAAGCAATTTCACTTACTGTGTTAAGAATTCAATTCAATACGAAACATTCTCCCATAGACTATATATTAGGGCAAAGTAAATAGGCAAATGTGGTTAAATGTATTACAGATGATTAAGTAGTTACATTACAGGTTCCTAGAAGAAAAGGAGAGCAGACTCCAATCTGGAAAGCCAAAGGGACCTCACAGAAGATTATGTCCAGGTTCCTCCACGAAAGACTAGGCTAATAGTAGCTGCAGGTGCGCCCTATAGAGATAAATGTCGTCCAAAGGCAAGGAGCCATAAAGGGCATGCATGCACATCTAAGAGACCTCCACTAGGACAGCCAATGACTTAAGGTCATTCAAAAGACTTGGGAAAGACTATGCACACTGATGGTTGCAGTGAAAGTGGCCCCGGGGTCGTGAGTGAAGAAGAGAGTTTCGGGATCTGCAGTGGGTTCTGGTTGGCAGTGGTTCTGATCGCCATTTCAGGTCTCATGGTTACAGAAGAAACCTGTAGCTGGACTTCAGGATCCTGACAAGGGAACACATCGTCAGATGTTGCAGGGTTTTTGGGGAAGGACAGACATTGCAACTGTGTTGAGCAGTCTTCAGGTGATCTAGCAAGGGCTTGCTGGTAATGAGGAGGAGACAAAGGACCGTAGCTCAGATGGACACACTCAGCCTGATGGCCATGAAAAACAGCATAGTCACAAAGCTATTGCTTGAAATTACACAGCACTGTGAGCAACATGTATAGCAGCTTGGTATCCTCGTTACAGATGTGACCCCTCTAAGGATCTGCAGACCTTCTAGACTGGAGAAGATCTCCATGTCCCACAAGAGTATGCCAAGCAAAGAAAAGGATGAATAACCAGTTGCTTCCACTGGATAAAGGAAGGGAGACACCAGTGGTTGGCTTCCCTTGGTCGCTAGAGGCAGAGTGTTGCCTTATGGCGTTTGTTTGACAAGTAGTGATTTCAGCAGCAGTTCTGGTGTCCTTCAAAGCCTCTCCGCTTTGGATGTGCTTTACAGTCGTTCACCGAAGAATGTCCCCAACACTTCCCTGCATATACAAAATGCTGAGCTGCGGGGGCGTCCACAGCCTATGTATCCGGAATCAAGCACTTTTTTAGCTTTGGTTATCTAGTCCTGGATAACCAGCTAAAATGCACTTGCAATGTTAATTAAGTTGAAGATGTGGATTTAGGGTCTCTGCACCATAAACCATTCCTCAACTGTTCTAAGTACATTGCTTGCCTTCCTCGGTTCTGGAGAGAGCCCACAAACAAGCATGCCCATGTTATAGCATTTCCTACTCTTGATCGGGAATAACCCTGCCAGCAAAGGCAGTGATCCTCGAGACGGCCCTTAAACAACAAGTTGGCAATTTTGGCCACTGTAGTAGCCAAAAGGCACATTGGCTGTAAAAATAAAGATACACACTATTGCTGCAGTAAAATATATAAAAATAAAGATACATTGCTAGCAGCCTGTCAGGGATGCAAAAGAGGGTGTTACGAGGGATTTTCAGACCACCTACTAGTGGAGGGTTCTTATAAGATGACCTTAGTGGACTTGACAAGGTTCAACGCTCTCACCAAAGTCTCACTTGATAATGAGGCACAGCAGTATGGATACAACTCCAGGGGGAGGACCACTTGTGTTGGGGACAGTTACAAATACAGTGACTGTTACTCAATGGATTGTATACACAGCGGAGTACCAAAAATATACATATTTATTAGACACACACAGTTTATTTAAGTTAAGATCAGTACAGAGGTAAGTAAAACCATTTTACAACTTGTGGGGTGTTGGGGAGAATTCTCAGAAATGTGCTAATTCCCTTCTACCTTAGAGACCCCCAGCTCTTTTTGCTGGACTTTAGGACTTTTAATTTCTAACCTGGAGTGAGACCTTTTTGCCACTCTCTCATGTATTTTTCTGTGATTTGGACACTTTCTTTTGACTTTGGAGTCTGACATACTTCATAGTCATCATCTTTACATTGTGACAAACAGCACCTTCAGGTGCAGTGGCACAGGGAAGTCTCTTAGATTTCCACAAAGGTTTAAATACCTTCTCTTGGAAAAAAAACTACTGTTTCCAAGAGCAGTGAAGTGAAATTGACTTTACTTACATTTTGTAACTTTATAGACCAAGCACACATTATCTTACCATAGGGTGCTGGAGGGGTTACTTAGTATCCCCTTTGTCTAGTTTCTCATGTAACATTTTTATGTTACCCTTTCTACAATTAATGGCTTGTGGCAGTGGTTTACTTTTTCCTACCATTGTGTGTTTCTACCACTGCCTGCAATTTGTCAAAATGGCCCAGTCTTCTTTTTTCGCCATTTCTTTTGAAAAGGTCCATCTTGAGATTTACTCTGCGTGCCAAACCAGGTTTGGGCCCTTTGTTCATTTTGTCTTTGGCGGGATTCCCTGGTGAAGCCCGCCTCTGGCACCAGCGTGTCTCGCAGGACAGGAAGCGAGGGAGCTGCCCGAAACCCCCTTGCTTAGTCTCCTTGGTTACAGGAATGCACCCAATGATGATTGGCTGGAAGGCTGTCCTCGGAGGACAGCCACCCTGCTGTGTGATTGACAGCTAGGCTGTGAATGAATGGGAGAAACCTGCATAAAAGGGGAGGCTTTTTGCTTGAAGGGCAGAGATGACCACTGGACGAAGGAATCAGAAGTAGAACTTGGAAGAGACACCTGCTGCAACTCCTGGACCGTTGATTTGCTCGGTGAAGCCCTGCTGAAGCTCCGAATTTGCCTCGACTAGAGAAGGCCTGCAAAGGACGATTTCTCCCCTTGGGTTGGTTGGACCAATCGACCCCAAGACAAGCTCATCTGGCAATCCTCTCGGAGCTGGCTGTACTTCCACTGCTGCTGCAGGAACTGATTGCCAGGGAGAGGAACACCAGAATCGAGTGAGTGGCTTTAAGTCGGACCCGAGCTCCAGGAAGATCCTCCGGACTCCCATGAAGCAGGACTGACCAAGCCTGAGCCACCTCAACAGAGTGCTGGACCTCAGATGCAAGAAAAGTCCATAGTGGTATCCGAGAGCCACAGTGATGCTATTTGCAAGAGTCGCGAGGAGCTGAGTTTGCCCGTTACTGTTGCCAACCTTCCATTTGTAATGCATGAGTCCCCAGACGTCCTCCCTCTTTTCCCTACGACTGAGGCCCAGGAACAGTTACATTGAGTATTTGCTTGGCTTTTGTTAGCCTAAATCCTTCTTAAGGCTAAGCTCCACTAGAACAGCAATTGTAAAATGACAAATATAGATAACTTCTGTCAGGAAGTCCTGATCATTTTAACTGTAGATCAGCTGAAAGAAATGTGTAAAATCAGGAATCTCACTGTTACAGGAAAGAAAAATGAATTGATTGCAAGGTTGTTGATTCACCAAAGTTTAGGTAGTAGGCCTATCACACCTACAAACCAAGGAAATGTGGAAATTGATAATGAGGATGATAATTCAGAGTCTAACTCTGTCTTAGAAGAGTCAGAGGAGGGAGAGGAGTCCCAGGATAGGAGCCCCTCTGTGCCTCAGTAGGCCCATCTGACTCAACCTAAATCCCCTGGGACCCCGCAAGGTCCATCACTGAGTCCAGAATGTGTGTCTCTTGAAAGAATGAGACTTGAATGGGAATTTAAAAAGTTGCAAGCTCAAGCTGAAGCCAAACATCAGGACATCAAACTCAGGGAATTGGAAATGCAACATGCTCTTGAAATGAAAAGATTGTCTCATGAAAATGTTTCCCTCCCAAAGTCCTCTAGGTCTTCCAGTCCCAAGAGGCCTCACCTGCCTAAAGAAGCAGTGAGTATGTATGATGTGAAACTTTATATTTTGGATTGGTTGGGTGCTTTTGAATACAATCATGGGATTCAGGGTCTTTCAGGGAAACGGTTGATTCCTTGGCTTTCTCCCCCAGGTTGCAACTGATGATGTAATGGAGGTGAGTGAACTTGAAAGACAGGAGTATGTGAAGCTGGCTTTGATAGCCAGATTTGGGAAAACCCCTTCTCAGTACCTTAAGAGTTTTAGGACCCTCAAAAAGACTGATGGTACTCCTTGGGCTGCTTGGGTGTGTGAATGTTTGAAAAACCTAGATGGATGGGTTAAGGGTTACAGAGTGAACTCCTTTGAAGGAATGAAAAAACTGTTTTTGTTAGTCTATTCTTGATGCCTGCTCCCCTGAGCCGAGACAGCACTTGACTGACTCAAAAGAGATTGATCCCAAGAATTTAGCAAGGGCTGCTAACTTGTGGGTTGCCAACAGGGACACTCACAAAAAGAATGAAGGGAAGCAGCATAAGAAAGATGACAAAAGAGAATTCCAAATCCAACCACCCAAAAGAGGGCCACAAACATAAGAAGGCTAAGCCACATGGGAAACCAGGTCAGTCTAGTGAAACCACTGGTGCTAAAGCAGAGGGAGGACCGCAGAAGCCCCCATTCCAGAAAACATTTGGTACATGTTATGCTTGTGAGTCAACTGACCATGTGAAAGGGGTTCCCAGATGCAAAGGTAAACCTTCAGGGATCCACACGGACTCCTCAGCCTTCATCCCTGAGGATGAGGGTCATATAGTTAGTGGTAACTTTCAATTATTGGCTAAAGACCCCATTGGAGCCTCCGTCAGTGTTTCCTGGGTCTGTGGGAACAGCAGAATGTAGATGTGTATAACTCTATTCCAGATAATACCACAGAATATTACAAGGACAGTGTACTTGTGAATGGACTGGAGACCCCTGCCATTAGCGACACTGGGCCCAGCATTACTGTAGTGGATGAAACTTTTTTTTCAGACCAGATGATGTTGCTAAGGCGCCTAAGGCTCCCATTAAGCTTGCTGGAGGCCCACTCCAAATGATTCCTAGACTACCAGCTCTAATCCAGTGCAACAATATGACTGTGAGGATTCCTGTCAGTGTACAAAGTGAGATGCCTGGGAGAGTCCTGTTGGGGAATGACTTAAATGCTCTTGGAGTTGTATCAAGCACCCCCAGGCTTCCCAGTAAAATGTAGCAGGAGCAGGCGAGATTGGCCAGAGAGGCAACTTTAGGTGACACTCAAGAGGAAGTTTCAGAGGAACCTATAGCTTCCAGTCACCAGGAAGGACACCCTTCCACTTCTATAACAAAGAAGGAGACAAAGGGTATACCCAAGGTCTCCGGAAAGAAGAAAGCTGTCACACCTGTTCAAAGGACAAGGACATCCCAGAGAGACAGTCCAAGGTCACACCTGTGACCCCCTCCACCAGCGGAGGCTGAGTGTGAGGAACAACCAGAGAATGGTGATACAGCTACTGGTGAAACAGAGTCTTTGGCTCTGCGTCAGAGCTCAACTGGCTTACGTGGGTTCTGCGTTCTGCAATATCTCTGTCTCTGGTATGCACAGGGGACTATCTGCTTTCTGGCTTTTCTCAGCATCTCGCCCTCTCTTGACATCTCTCACAATCTCTTGTCATATCATTCCTTTTCAGCATTCACTGCACAGGCCATTGTAGGGACTGATTTAAAAGGATAGTCTTAGTTTCCTGTTGTGGATATTATAGGTTTACTTCATCTTTATGAAATTGATAATGTTCCGTTATGTTAGACAAATTCATATAAACCATCACTTTGAGGACATTAGGGAGTTCCTCACACGAACAGGAGGGACAAGGACTCCTGAGGGCAGGGGGAGTCTCTACTGGTGAGGTCCCACTTGCCTCGACCCCTAGACGGGGTGTTGCGGAGCGGACTCACCTCCCTAGCCTCGCAGGGTGGAGGGGGGGCTCCCCCTTGCTAAGAGGGGACAAATTCCTTCAATTCCTTACACACACTATTTGCATTCACATTTTGGTTTCTAGAGCAGTAACCACACTTCATAATTCACACACTATAATAAGAACACTGTAACCATAACCTAATGTGTGTTGGAGTGGAGGAGGAGAGGTTACACAATATCCTATTTGCATTTTTGAAAGTATACCCTTCATACCGCTTGCCAGTCACTGGGAGATAGTGGAAGCAGCGTAAAAGATTTTTTTTAAAGTCCATGAGAGAGGACGATAAATATTGGAAAATATAAGCATTGATAAAGCCCTATGAGTTGGCTTTTGAATTGAATAATTTTTGTGCCTCCCAATACCAGAGTAATGTCATGTAATGTCTCCTATGCATGGTACATTGACCAAATGAAATGTTCAGCCTCACATGCCCAACTGCTGCCTTCATGCTCCAAGTGGAGCCTCCAATATCCCAATATTTGCCAGTTCTTGCCATGTGCAAGGTTAACACCATGCATGGAAAAGGAGAACAAGAAGCGGCATCGGAAGAGGTTCCGCTCTGAGTGAGTCCACCACAACATTTGTGTTCCTCTTAAAAAAAAGAACCACTGCACCAGGGATTCGCCTGAACGCCCAAAGGAGGTACCTTTTCCGGCTCAGTCCTACATGCTGGAGGAATGGGAGAGTTTCTGCTAGATGTTGGACATCTTCGCGAAGGCGCCAATGGATACGGCCTTGGCGCCTATGGCGCATGTTACTGCGCCATTGGCTTCGGCTACAGTGACACAGGGTCCCACTGCATCTATTGCGAACATCAGGGTATCCTCTGAGGACCATTCCTGCACGCCTGGATCAGAAAAAAGCCAAGGCCACTCGGCACCAGCATGGTTTTCGGGGTCGGCGTGGTGGACACTGCGGTTACACAGGAATATGCCCCTCGCCCTGTGAGGGATTTCTGTTAGAATTTTATGGGAAAGGTGAGGATGTGCTAGCACTAGAGCCAGTGGCCTCGAAACCTCCACTGGGCTGGACTTTTTGCCAGCTATGTGAGAAACCTGAGGTTCTTCTCCCTCCTGATCCCCATGAATCCCCTGCACAGGTGGCCAGAGAAAGGCCATCACTCTTGTATCCTGACCCTGGGACTGGACAAACAAGGGAGGATCACCTGGGTGGAGGGTCTGTGGGGAATGGAAGTGGGATGCCCTTGGGCAAGATATGGTATCCCCCTTTCCTAACACTGACTTACCCTCCCTTCCCTCAGCATTCATGGGCTATTACCATTCATGCCCTATTTTACCCTGTAAATATCCATCAAGTACTGAGAAGAGGAAGAAGCAGCTAGGAGTAATACACAGGTACTATGACAAACACCACTCTAGTACTGGGGCGAAGAAGAGGGATACACAAAGGTATCCAACACTGAAGGTCAGGCATGTCCTTTTAATTGGGTTAAGTATGGTCAGGCAAGGCAAGCCAACCGCTCACTCCTGAAATCCTTTAATAGGGCTAAGGTGTATAAAGGAGAAGTAGAACGAGAGGAAGAAAAGGAAGAAGAACCGCTGTGGTGGGACAAGATCCAGGAGTCTGGATGCCAGCATTGATCCCAGAGGACCTGAAGCTGGTGTGAGCAGGACCGGGAGCCTTCAAACTGGAAGGCGGGCAGCTGAGCTGCCAAACGAGAGAAAGGACGCCCGTCCCAAGACCCAGTGGCAGCTGGAGCTGCAAAAGCAGGCTGGAGCAGGAGCTGCGCAGTTTTGGAGTCGGAGGCCAAGAAATGCAGTCAGGACGTGCCCGATGAAAGTGACGGTCTGCTTCCCTGCTACAGAGAAGGAGTGAGACCCGCAGGAGCAGCCGCTGTGAAGGACCGAAACGCCTGTGAGTGTGAGAAGGTACAGGGAGACCGGGGCGCTCCTGGCACCACAGGCAAGTGACGGTCCGACTGAAAATAAACTATATTGAATGCCAAAATGATTTAAAAAACCTGAGGGAGTATACAAAATACCAAACCACTCGAAATACTAATTGAACATCTTGAACACCGAACATTTAAAGTGAACAAGTGCTACGTGAATAAGATCACAGCTTATCGAACACTGACTGAAAGTGCTTGGTGGTCCAGGCCGGTATAGCTTCACATCCCTTCCACCCGATGGAGAGTAAGAGTTTTGATGCATGGGGCAAGAATGTTTTTGCATCTGTCAATCTGGCACTGCAGGCCATGAATGCCTCTTGCGCCACAGCAAGGTTTTCCTTCAGCCTTTGGCTGGTGGTGGCCAATGTGGCCGAGCACATCCCTGGGAAATGGGGGACGGTTCCCAGTCGCTGATGGCATGGAGGCGGCTTGCCAGATGCTGCAATCGGGGCTGGACATAGCAGCCGCTGTGGGTAGCGCCATGGCCACTAGCACATGGCGAGGCAATACTCCTAGCTGACGAAGTCCATGTCTGCAGCTGGCGTCCAAGCCAGACTGTTCGGCGTGCCCTTTGACAGCAACAACCTTTTTGGAGCTTAGGCTGACAACACCATCCAAAAGGTTCTTGGGACTTGCTGTACAAAAGCCCTCCACACAGCCATTGTCTCGGGGCAGAGGTTTTCGTCCCTTCACGGCCTTCGCCCAGAGGTACCATGTTCAATCTGCCCCGAGTAGAGGCAGATGCTTCTGAGAGGTAGGGGAAGCGGTGCCCAGAGGTGTGGTGTATCCGCGGCCTCTGTCCCTTCCACACACCAGGCACCAAACCTCAGTGATGTGTTTTACCATGCGTCACTGGTGGGGGAAGGTTTTCCTTGTTCAGCATGGAATGGTCAAAGATCACGTCCGACACTTGGGCCTTACCGGTCATCGGACAGGGTTATTGCCTCCTGTTTCTGTAGCCCCCCACACCCCTTAGACCACAGCCCACTTGCTTCTCTCTTGTCTCTGGACCCCGTCCTCCTGGAGGAGGCCTGTCAGCTTCTGGCAAAAAGTATGATCGAGATGGTTCCCTGCTCTGAATAAGGAAGGGGGTGGTGCTCCACCTATTTTCCGGTCCTGAAGAAGGATGGAGGCTTGCGCCCCATTCTGGATCGGCAGCTTCTGAACTTGTTCTTCCGCAAGGACTAGTTCAAGATGGTTACTGTAGCCCAGATCCTGTAATCCCTCGATGTGCAGGACTGGTTGGTTTCCCTAGACCTTCAGGATACCAACTTCCATGTGTTGATTCATCAACGGTACAGGAAGTGCCTGAGGTTTGTGGTGGGCAAACTCCTTTACCATTTCAAGGTCCTGCCGTTCGGTCTTTCCTCTGCCCCCAGGGTTTTCACCAAACTGCTGGCAGTGGTAGCTGCTCGCCACAGGGGGGAGGGCATTCATGTCTTTCCCTACCTAGACGACTGGGTCGTCTGAGCTCGCTTCCGGGACCAGGTGTCGGAGCAACTACTCCTTACATGCACTCTTTTACACAACTTGGGCTTTTCCTTGAATTCAAAAAGTCTCAGGTGTTGCCGTCTCAGTCTCTACCATTCATCTGGGCAGTTTTGGACACTCTCCTGGGCAGGGCTTTCCCTTCTGAGGATCGAGTGGCGAACATCTTTCGGATGGTCAATGTCTTCCAATCACAGGAACGAGTTGGTGCTTTCCTGCGCCTTCTGGACCTCATGGCCTCCTCCATCCTTGTAGTGCCAGAAGCGAGGCTGCACATGAGATCACTTCAGTGGCTTTTCAGTTGCCAAATGTCCCAGTTGCAGGACCGCATGTCAGACCTGGTACAGATCTCGAACCAGGTCGCTCAGGATATTGCGTGGTGGGCCGTGCAAGATAACTTGGTGAGAGAGACACGTTGTTTCGCCAACCTTGGCCTCAGGTGACGGCTGTCACGGACACATTTTCGATTGGCTGGGGCACTCACCTGTCGGACCTAATGGTGAGTCGGACTGTGGTCTCCTGCAGTCTCTCTGGAACACATCAACTTTCTGGAGTTGAGGGCGATCATGCTGGTCCTGGTTTCTTTCCTCCCCTCTGTGAAACTTAAGATTGTGCTTGTTCTGATGGACAACGCAGTGGCCATGCAGTACCTCAACAAACAGGGTGGTGTGGGGTCCTTGCCTCTATGTAGAGAGGCAATGTGTCCGTGGTTCTGGGCTCTAGAAAACAGTGGGCCTCATTACGAGTCTGGCGGTAACTGTGTCGGGAAGACCGGTAGGTAGCCGCCAGACCTGTAAAGATTTACCGGCGCATGACGTGCCAGAATAACCGGGGCATTACTGCCCCGGCGGTCCGGTAAGTCAGGCGCCGGTAAAAAGTTGATCCCCATTTCCGTAGTGTCCCATAGGATTCTACAGGAATGGTGACCACGGAAGCACCGGCAGCAGAACAGCAACCGCCAGCAGACTCATAGTTTGGCGGTCCGGAAACAACGGTTTCCGGACTGCCAAACTTGTAATGAGGCCCAGTGTCTCCCTGATGGCGGCACATCTAGCTGGATGGGAGAATGCCACAGAAGATGCCTTGGGCAGTGAGTCTTTGGCCTCCCACGAGTGTGAGCTCTGTCAGGGAGTTCTGGAGGAGATCCTTTCCCTCTGGGGGACCCCTCAAGTGGACCTCTTCGCTTTCAGTGCCAACGAGAAGTGCGAATTGTTGTGCTCCGTGGAATTTCCTTGTCGGAGAGCTCTGGGAAACTGTCGGTCAAGTGGACTTTCAAACTCTTTATGCATTACCTCTGATCACTGTCATTCCACTAGATCTCGGGAGATTGCACCTGTTCAGAACCACAATGATTCTGAGGACATGGTATCCAGAGTTGCTAATCGTGTCCATCTGCCCTCTAACAATATCGTCACTGCTTCCCTGCAGGGAAGCTTCTCTTACGTAGCCAGAGAAAGGAATTCCCTGGGGGTGGCTATCTGCAGGAAGACCACGTGGGGGAAGATGAACTCCAGGGAGGCTGGATAAGGACACAAGACCAGAATAATTCTTTACCTGGTTTCTTTGATAACAACCATGTGTCTTTTCCCCATTCTTGTATGGTATTTTGTAGGGTGGATAACGAATTGTTCACTGGTCACCAACCTTATATGCATACCTCGCACTTTAATTCTGAGATGACAAAGGGAGATGGAGGAATTAAGATCAATAGAAGTGGCAAGCCCACACCGCGTTTGTCTTTGGAGGATGTTAACAAGTGCTGGAACATTTATACATCCCCCTCGCTTTAATAACACTAAGACAACAAATACGGGACTTAGGAACATACTCGCCCTTTTATTTTTATAAGATTGAGACAAGGAAGAGGGATGGAGTAATGTTTGCTAGAAGCGGCAAGCCAACGCTGCGTTCTAGTCGTTGGCAGGTGCCGGGACATTCAAATATGGAACACCTGAACAGAATGAGGGTCTGCCCTCTCGACGCTGGTTGGGACACGCAAGGGAAGCGAGCTGCAGACCGGAGTGAAGAAGTTGACAAAGCCGGTGTCCAAGTAAGTCAGGCAGAAGAGTGGTTGCTGCGCTGCCGTCCCGAAAAGCAGGAGCTGCTGAGCGAAGGACAAGGCCAGGCGGAAACCAAGAAGCCGACATGGCGCGCTTCCAGGCAGCAGACGGACAGCGGAGCAAACAGTGAGATGTGAGGGATGCCGAACATGCCAGAGAAGACCAGTAATCCCAGAGAAGGAAATTTGGATACCGGGGCGCTTCCGGGCAGATTCCTTGTGCCAGTAGTAAAGAGCACATGGTAACCTGGATGTTTAACACAGTTGGAGAAGGGTCGGAGGTCCCACATATGAAAATATAATTACCTGGATAGAGAAACTAGGGAATGCTGATTTCCAATCGAATATTGAGATGACTCAAAAAGCCCTGGAAAGAGCGTAAACCAGCCATACAGTGAGATTGAGAGTCGCACTGAAGTAGCGAAATAAAACCCTGGCAGGAGAGTAAACCAGTGATTGGAGAAACAGGGCAGAGACCCTCAGGAAGTGCTGAGAAAACAGGGGAAGAAACTCTGCCTTTTTAAATTGTGGACCAAACTGCAAGAACCATACCCCTTTCTGAAAAGGACATGAGGGGTGCAGAGAAAGAAGAACTGTAAAGCGTTGTGTAATCGGAAAAATCTCAAGGGAAGGACCATCCTTGTAATTGTGGAATCAAGCAAAACTGAGAACTCAAGGGAACGGCCATCCCCGTTGGAATTGTGGAGTAAAGAGAAAGGGTTGTGTAAACGGAGAAAACTCAAGGGAAGCGCCATCCTCTTTGGTATTGTAGAAATATCCAAAAGTGACATGGTAAAAAACCAAAAGAACCGTAAGGGAAGGGAAGTAACTTTATTTATTTTTGTCTTTTCTACAACTTAGAGACTCGGGGCCTGATTCACAGAAGCATTTTATAATGGTGTAATACCATAGGAAAAGGTTCTGTGAATCAGGCAGTCTGTGTTTGAAACTTCATAAGGAAGCTGCAGGTGTTCAGCCAAGAGACATTCCCATATCACGTTATATTGAGTTTAGTGTGTGAGGATCAGTTTAGGATTTTGGACACTGAACAGAGAGCTCTTTTAGCTTTTGACATCCTGATACAGATGTTCCTTAGTTTTGATGAACCATCTTGGAGTTAGGGGTTGGTAGGATTTCCCCAACCACTTTTGTATTTTGATAATAAGTCTTTATTCAATACAAAACTTGTTACTGTGTCCGAATTTTACTCTTGATTCCTCACACCTCTCTGGCACCTCCCGAGGAGAGTCGACTTGCTCTCCAATCGGAAGGGCGGGTCCTGCACCTGAATCTCAGCAGTCTAAACCTTCATGCTTGGCTACTGAGAGGCTGAGATACAGAGTGGAACTGTCGGATGACGTCCTCCTTTCAGCTAGGAGTCCCGCTACAAAATCTATTGGTTTGGTGCTGGGACCCAGATCCTTTATCCTGTCCTCTATCTCCTTTGGTGGATTTTTTGCTATCTTTGGCCCAAGCGGGCCTGCAAATTGGCACTGTAAAAGGGTTACCTAATCGCGATTTCTGTATTCTAGCGGTTTCCAGAACAGGGCTCTATTTTCATACTCCCCATTGTTTTACAGTTCTTGCAGGGTTTGTGTAACCAGTTTTCTTCCTGCCAGTTTGTGGTTACGGCGTGGGATTTGAATTTAGTATTAACGTGTCTTATGGCCGCTTCGTTTGCACCGCTTCATTCCTATTTTATTAGATTGCTCACCCCTAAGGCGATTTTGCTGGTTGCCATCACTTCTCCGAGACGGGTGAGTGAGCTGCAGGCATGGTCTGTTTTACCTCTCTAATTGTTTTTTTCCAAAGATAAGGTGATGTTGAGAGGGAGTCCCTCCTTTCTGCCGAAGCTGGTCTCTGATTTCCATCTTTCTGTATTTTTTCCTCCATCTCACCCTTCCAAGGTGAAGGAACAATTACATTGCCTGGACCCAGTACGGGCCCTTGAGTTCTACGTCTCTTGTACTAGAGAGACTAGGAAAGATGACCAGCTTTTCATTGGTTACGCTGGTGCTCGTGCTAGCAGGGCTGTGACCAAACAAACCTTGTCCAGGTGAATCATTCTCTGTATCAGAATGCTAAAATCTGGCTGGTAAGGATGTGCCTGAAGGTCTCGGAACCCATTCTATCAGGGGAGTGGCTGCTAACTCTTCCTTGCAGACCTGAGTCCCAGTCCTGGATAGTTGCCAGGTGGCAGTTTGGGTGTCCTTGCACACATTTGCTAAGTATTACTGCTTGGATTCCCTTGCGAGCTAGTATGCCGTTTTGGTTGGGCAGTCCTTCATTTTCTGGTTTAGGTGGTTGTCTTGCTTCCGCCTGCCTCCTGGTTTACCTACTACTTTGGGAGTCGATAATAGATGAGTAATCCTTTGCAGGAAAGAATCCATTAGAAGAACAAAATACTTACCACTCTGTAATGTTCTTTCTGAAGAATGTTCCTCCCACGGATTACTAATCACCCTCCCTACTTGCCCCTCTTGCAGGAAGCTAGTGCACCAACGGTTCTACAGTCCTTTAGTTCAGAGTGCTAGGGAAAAAGGGTGGAACTGAGTCATGGGGCGTGGCGCCACTATATATACTGGCCTCAACCTGACATCTGGTGCGGGGCGTCTAGCGGCATCGGACGGAGATGACACAGAGCCACACTGCACCCCCTGGCAGTGAAAAAGTTTCTGGAGAACAGCTCAGCTGGGATAGGGATATCATAGATGAGGAATCCATGGGAGGAACATCCACACTAGAGTAGAGCCAGATGTGGACAGAGGAGTTGGGTCATGGCGTCCACAAAAAAAACTCTGTAGTGAGAGCTTTACCGATTCTCCCCAGTGAGAGCAAGGCTCTCCCTGCATACTAAAGAATGGCAGCATACTACTTTGGATGTCCAGTGCTCCTGCCCAGATGGTTGTGTGGTCTGATCATTGTCCCCAAAGCAGATGAGCTAAGAAAGGCAGGTAAAGCAAAAAAAGATTTACTTACATTTTAATTTCTGGTCAGATTCGAAACTACCACAAAAGGTACATTTAATTTCTGGTCAGATTCGAAACTACCACAAAAGGTTGTGGGGTACCATACAGGCCTATAGAGGAAAAGCAGCTAAAAGAAAATCTTTCATAAAACCAACCATCCTTCTGAAAGTGGTTGCACCTTTCTCAGAAAAGTCACCTGCCAGTTTTTTTTTCACCCCGTCACTGACCGGTGGTGAAGAAAATTCCTTTGTTTGAATCTAAAAAGTGCTACTATTACAAGGACTGGAGATTTCAGGAAGGATGATCAGGCAGTCAGTCAGTCAGTCAGTCATCTACTTTACTGGATTCAAGATGGGAAAAGCTGTTCCTTAGCAAACTAGGTGGAAACGACTTTGTTGTATTTTTTAGTGCTATGACCTGGCATCGAAGGAAGTGCAAAAAGGCATTAGGGCACATTCCACAAGGGGCCTAACGGACACTTTTGCATTGGGGGGGGGTGGGAGGAGTGGGGCCCGGCTTGGAAATTCTGTCATCTACTTGGATATCTTTGCACACTATTTCCATACATTACTGCCTAGGCTCGCTGTTTGACCCAGGATGTGTACTTTGGTAGGAATGTTTTGCTTAGTTTTCTGGTTTAGGTGATGTTCCTGGCACCCTCCCTTCTGGATTCAGTGCTGATTTCATAGAAGATGAGACATCTTTGGAAAGATGCAATCCGTTAGAAGAGGAAATTTACTGGGATGAATCTGAGGATGCCGTTGCGTCTTCCCTTTTTACCTTTCCCATTCAGCCAGTGTGGTGCATCCACAGTACAATAGTCCCCATGGGGGTGGTGCACTGAGGGAGGATCACACAGAGGAAGGAGTCCCCCTATGGGATTGGGGACGATCATTACCAGAGAACGTGATATCAACCCACTTGCCCATGCCCAACCCTTGACCTTGCTCTTTCTCTGCTCTATACAGGCTTCTCTATATGTTTGTCTGTCCTGTTAAGTTTCTATGTGCGCCCTGAGGCCTACGGGCATGTTGTCGCTTTATAAGAATTAAAATAAATAAATAAAACCCTCTTGCCCGATCCCTGGACACAGCAAAAATATATTTCTGATGCTTGTTAATCTGCTTAGAATCACATGCTGTGCATATGGTCCGACATCCAGTGGTAACCGCGGAGTATTGCATCTTGTCTTACGGTGGACCGAAAGGGGACGTCGGCATAGGAGTGTCTGAAACGCTATCCCTATCGTGACGTGTGTAGTACCCAAAATCCCTCACGCGCCGAGGTCCCTCAGATTGTTTTTTTCCGCCCAGATAAGGTCGCCCTATAGCGGAGCTCTTCATGAGACATTGTTTATCTTACCGAATTGTCGGTTTAATCCCTGTTAAGTCACTTCGCCTATCAAGAACATCTTCGACGAAGACTACGGGGGAATCGTCTACGGCTGTGGGTTCCGGCACCTAAGATCCGGCGTTCGGACCTCTACGTGGTCGGGCCTTCTGGCTGGCCTACACAGTAGGGAGTGTCGGCTCGGGGTTTGCCATTCTGCTATATTGTCTTCCTCTTTTCCACTTCTTCCTTTTTGGTCTATTCACCCTTCCCTTCTGCTATGGAAAGGACTCCATTTAAATTCTGCCCTGTGTGAAGGGTCAGAAATCCATGGAAAGACGAGCACACTTCGTGTAACGCTTGTCTCCCCCTAGAGCACTAAAGCGGTGTTCGGCGTATAAACTCCTAAACCTAAACCCTTAAGGAGCGCCGGTTGAAGCGGTGGGCCGCGTACGGAATATCACCGTGGAGCCTCCCTCCCCTGCCGCGACACCAGCCGAGAGTGACGGGGTACATCGGATGACCAAACATCCAACGCGGACGTTATAGATCTTGAGGCGGACTATTCTAGAGCCGCCACGCCCGTCCCCGACCCTTCCAGGCTCGACTCCGGTCTTGCTACAGGGACCACACCCGGTGACAGGGGCGTACAATCGCACCGCACAAAGCACACAACCCAAGCGCCCTCCTCGACGACTTCGTCGAAGAAGGCGAAAGCGCCATCGGATCGATCTGATCCGAAGCTTTCCCCGCATCCGCAGCAGCGCATGACGACTGGGCTTAACAAACATAACAAGGGCGCTTCTCCTCAAACTACACACGCTGAAGTTTCTGAAAAAGAAACTTCAACGAGTTTCAAGGTTTCCAAGGCCCGTACAGGCCCGAAAACTACGAGTCGGCCTCTACCCGAGAAGCCATCATCGGAGGCGTTGTCTCACGAAGATTCAGTGACTATCAGTAAGAGCACCATGGGATTGCTACGGCGGTGGGCCTAGTACCGGTTTCGCCCACAGTTATGGGCCAATCCGCCGAAAGGTTTTCCACGGTTTTGGAAGACGATCCCGAGAGCCAGGTACCCCTCTCAAGCACCCTGAGGAGATCCTCTCAACGCTTTAGGGCGGAGGACCCGGTTCCTGCTCAGCTGGGTCCATTTGGGTCATCCAAGTGGACCACGGAGCAATTTGAGGGGTATATCGATCGGCTGGATTAGTTTTTCAGGGCTTCTGATCAACCCCCAGCCGAAAAAAGCTTGGGTAGACCCTAACTCTCAAACACAAGTTGCCCAACACCTAGATGTTCAACACTTTGTTGATTATCAAAACGATGTCCAAAAAGACACGTATAGAGACATCTATACAGAAGAAGAGGAGGCTTCTTTTCTGGACAATTATGGGGAAGATCAAGGCGCAACGGACAACTGGGAGGACACCCAACAGGATGATCACAATTCTGATATCGTTTGCCTCGACTCTTCCCCCATCCACAATGGTTCGACAAGCTCCCCCGGTGGATGATCAAATGGCTTTCAATAACATGTTGAAAAAAGCAGCAGAACTCTTTAAAATTGCCACGCTTGAGGCATTGCCCGAACAGGATTTCACGGAAAACATTACTAATGACAAGCCTCCGGCAAGCCAGTCTATGCCTCTCTTGAGATCTGTAAAGAGACGGCTGGCCCCTTCCTTACTCATACCCGCTCAGACTAGGGCTGTGAACCCAAGGGTCTAAAAACTTTTCCGGCCCTACCCCACCGACCCTTTTTATATCGAAGGGCGCGCAATCCCAGACCCGCTGGTGGTGACCAACACTCGCAAGAGAGCAGGGGTTCCTCTTGCCACGGGAGAGTCACCCACGGACAAGGAGTCCAAAAGGTTGTATGACTTAGGCAAACGGGTCACGTTTGAACCTACTCCAGGAAGGCCTTCAGGAGGTTCCGGAACCAACCAGAGCCAAGCTTTTCGCCATTGTCCCGGAGGGCAAACTTGCCAATCAAAATGTTGTAAAGAATACCCTGGACTCCGCAGAGACAGCAGGCAGGTCTCTCGCACAGGGTACTCTCCTAAAGAGACACGCATGGCTGCGCACGTCGGGCTTCAGGCCTGAGACCAGGCATCCATCATCAACAAACCCATAGAGGCCAACCTCTTCGGGAAGGCGGTAGACGATGCGTTGGAGACAGCCAAGAAGGAGCACAAGACTATTAAGTCGCTGCACCAGATTTCCCAAAAACCCTCTTCACAGAGGGGCAGCAATTCTCGGCGGTCCTTTTGAGGACAAGCCCGCGCCACTCAAAATAATTTCGGCACGGGCAACTTCAACTCAAGTCAACCGGCTGCAAGCCCCACTTACTACCCCCAGAGGGGTCAGAAGCGCAGAAAGAATAGAGGCAGAGGCTCCAATTCCAGAGGTGCGTCAGCCTCGGGTCAGAAATGACCACCAAGTTCAGGTCCCCTCCCATGTCTCCCCGGTTGGGGGGCGATTAACATTTTTCCTCAAGGCATGGGAGGGGATAACTTCAGACCAGTGGGTATTAAAGACGGTCGCCCACGGTTACTGTGTGGAATTCGCCCGACCCCCACAGTTCAGACTGCCGAAACATCGACGCCTTTCACCGGAACATCTGCAGATCTTGGTCCAAGAGGTGGTGGCACTGCTGGGAAAGGACGCCATAGAAGCCGTCCCGATTCTTCAGGTAAACGGGGGTATCTATTCAATATACTGCCTTGTACCCAAAAAGGATCTCACCATGCGTCCTGTTCTAGACCTGCACCCAGCGAACAAGTTCATAAAGCCCCAGAAGTTTTGCATGGTAACACTGCAAGAGGTGATCCCATTGCTAAAACAAAGGGACTTCATGACAACATTGGATATGAAAGATGCATACTTTCATATTTCAATGCTGCCAGCGCACAGAAAATTCCTAAGGTTCGTGATTCAGGACAAACACTACCAGTTCAAGGTACTCCCCTTCGGCATAGCTTCGGCGCCAATGGTGTTTACCAAGGTCCTGGAGGTGGCAGCAGCACACCTGCGCGGACTTTCAGTTCCAGTTTACCCTTACCTCGACGATTGCCTCATCACGGGGGACTCGTTCGACGTTTGTTTTTCGAACACCCAAAAGACAGTAGACCTACTGTTCAGCCTGGGATTTTCTATCAACGAAAAGAAATCCAGCTTAGTCCCCAGCCAAGTAAAACAGTTCCTGGGGGCTCTAATTCGTACGGAAGACGGTCTAGTCTTCCCTTCCAGCGAGAGGGTTCAGAACATGCTCTCTAAAGTTCCTCAGTATGTAGCCAGTCGGGAGGTGACGGTACGCAAAGCTATGCGTTTGTTAGGGATGATGGCGTCATGCATATACTTGGTCCCCCACGCGCTGCTGCACATGCGTCCCATGCAAGAGTGGCTCAACAGCCAGTGGTGTCAGGCCAGCGGACAATGGGAAGATCTGTTAGTTGTCTCGCCAGCCCTCGTACTCTCTCTGCAGTGGTGGTCGAGGGAGAACCTCTTGAAGGGGAAAACCTTCACCAACCCTGCAGTGGAAGCCACTCTGGCTACAGGCGCATCTCTCACAGGGTGGGGGCTCACCTGCTTCAACAGACAGCGCACGGAGTGTGGTCTCCTAAGGTAGCGTCCAACCATATAAACCTACTGGAGCTACTGGCAGTGTTCAAAGCATTGAAAGCCTTTCAGGAGCAACTGCAAGGGAAGACGGTGATGGTCCTAACCGCAGCACAACAGCAATGTATTACCTGAACAAACAGGGGGGCACTCACTCTCCAGGGCTATCCAAGCTGTCCCAAAACATCTGGATATGGGCTCTCAAACACAAGATGTTTCTGATATGCCAACATGTTCCAGGGGAACGCAATCTTCTGGCAGACGTACTCAGCAGAGATTTTCATCTGACAGAAGAATACGAATGGCGTCTGCACGAAGACATTGTATCCAACGTCTTCGCAGAATGGGGGTTTCCAGAGATCGACCTGTTCGCTACTCAGGAAAACGCCCAGTGCCCAGATTATGCCTCCAGGTACCCCCAGAACCGATCCAAGGGGAACGGTCTCTGGATAACTTGGTCGGGGAAATTTGTTTACGCTTTCTCCCCCACCCCCGACTCCCCTTCTGAACAAGATAGTGCACAAGATGCACCAGGAACCAGTCACCATGATTCTGGTGGCTCCCATCTGGGCCCGCCAACCCTGGTTCGCGCACCTGATGGACATGTCCCTCTCCCCACCAGTCAAGCTGCCCTGCCCGTACAACATGTTGTCTCAGGACAGAGGGGAGACTCTGCACCCATGCCCACAAACTCTGAACTTAGCAGCCTGGCTCCTGAGGTCATAGAGTTTGGACATCTGCAACTCCCTGAAAGATGCGTGGACATACTGAGGGAAGCAAGAAAGCCTAACACATGTTATTGCTATGCCAGCAAATGGAAACGTTTTGTCATCTAGTGCAGTTCCAAAGGCATCAATCCCACCGATTGCTCGCCTTCACACATTGTGTTATATCTAACCCATCTGTTGGACTCTGGGTTATTCTTCAATTCCTTAAAGGTTCACCTAGCGGCGTTGTCAGACTACACCACGTCACAGCGAAAGGTGTTGTGGTGGAAAATACCTGTGATTAAAGCCTTTATGGAAGGGGTTAAAATCATTTATCCCCCCATCACTCACCCAGCCCCTAGGTGGGATCTAAATGTGGTTTTAACTAGGCTCATGGGACCCCCTTTTGAGCCTATGCATAAAGCTAGTCTGAAAGACCTGACCTACAAGACAGCCTTTCTAGTAGCTTTCACTTCTATCAGAAGAGTTAACGAACTATAGGCCCTCTCGGTCTTGCACCCCTTTGTTACAGTCCACAAAGATAAGGTAGTTCTGCGCACTCATCCCAGATTTTCGCCGAAATTTATTTCGAAGTTCCATGTGAACCAGTCAATCGAACCTCCCACGTTCTTCCAGGGACCTACTAACATAGCCGAAAGAAGCCTTCACACACTAGATGTGCGCAGGGCAGTCATGTTCTACATGGATAGAACTAAACCACTGAGTAAAACTAAAAAATTCTTTGTTTCAGTGGCAGCTGGTAGAGAAGGGGACCCTGTCTCTAAATCAGCAATATCAAGGTGGATTGTCAAATGCATCACACTATGTTACACTTTTGCAAAGAGAGAACTGCCCTTCAAAACTAGAGCACATTCTACTCGAGGCACTGAGGCATCAATAGCATTCATTGCAAATGTTCCCCTAGAGTCCATTTGCAAAGCGGCAACCTGGAGTTCTGTACACACCTTTACAAAACACTATTGCCTAGACACTCATTCTAGGTCTGATTCTCAGGTGGGACAAGCAGTACTAAGACATCTTTTTTCTACTGTTCCTTCTCACAACCCACCTCCAACTCTGGTTACTGCTCGCTAGTCTATACACAGCATGTGATTCTAAGCAGATCAACAAGCATCAGAAGACATGCATTACTTACCGTAAAAGCATTTCTGATGATTGTATCTGCTTCGATTCATATGCGCCCTCCCTGCCTCCCCGCTCGGGGAAGGAACAGACTTCTTACTACTTTCTCTCTTCATGTACTCACTCACTATAGCCTTGGGCTCCCTCATGGCAGAAAAAATACAAACGGAGGGACCTCGGCGCGTGAGGGATTTTGGGTACTACACACGTCACGATAGGGATAGTGTTTCAGACACGCCTATGCCGACGTCCCCTTTCGGTCCCCCGAAAGACAAGATGCAATACTCCGCGGTTACCACTGGATGTCGGACCATATGCACAGCATGTGAATCTAAGCAGATACAATCATCAGAAATGCTTTTACGGTAAGTACTGCATGTCTTCTGTCAAGTTAGCCAAACGAATCTACCTGATAACACGGATAAAACAGGTAATACAAAGTATTATACATATAGCTAAACGCACCAATATCATAACACTGAAAGGCTAGATAATGCAAAATGTGATTCATATAGCTTTAAGGCTGATACTGTGATGAGGAAGAGTGCCGGGAGTACAAAGATCACTTTTGAGAAGCTGGGCGAGCAGTCTAGTTTTCCGAGGCCAGTGAGAAAGGGAGAGCCGTCACCCGAAGAGGAATAGCAGGAGCTTGGCACCGCCATGAGATGAAGCGTGGAGAAAGCAGAACATGCAACCGGAAGAAGCCTCAATCTGCAGGAACGCTACTGACCTCGCTGGACACCCGAATGCTACCAGAGCCTCCAGGGAGGTTACAGCTGCCCGGAAACAGTTGGTAGCACCAAGAGGGAACCAAACGGGTACGCCGGTTGCCCGGGAGCTGTGGGAGGACCGCAGCAATGTCTGTGTGAACTCAGGAACTGGATAGAGATGGTCTGGGACCCTGAATCAAAGGAGAAACAGTTGTATAATTGACAGGAGAGTGAACCAACTGGATGCAATGCATAAGTACGAGTCTGGGACCCGCACCAAAGAGAAAGAGGGCTCTGGGACTGTTAGGCAAGATTCTATGTAGTAACCCTGTGGGAGACTACAACAGCCTTGTCCTTTTGGCAGTAGGTAATCCAACCTTTGGTATAGGCCTGTACTACACAAGTTAGTAGAGTGACTGAGCAGCCAGGGGTCAATGTGAGCTGTCAGGTTGCAACATAGTTTCGCAGTGACAAGTATCCAAATAACACTTAAACTTGAGATTTGTTTGTTAAATTAATAAATAATTATTTAATAGTCAGTTTTAAAATAAGCCTTTAGAGGGGAGCAATTGGCAACAATAAAAATACACTTCAAAATACACTAAGTAAGTAGATAACCTTTTGGGATGGCACACAGATATTCCTACATCCTGAGGTGACTTCAGTAGTTGGGACACTGTGGACATTCATATTACTTTTCACACTTATATGGTAATACTGAAGTTGTGGCAAAAAGGAAAAGGTTAGGTAAGGAAACAATGATTAACCAGTTTCTCAAACAGGTAATCACTTTTTAACCCCCCCCCCCCCCCAATGCAATGTAGATTAACCCTTTCCCAGCAATATAAGTAAGGTATGTACGACTTTTTGGAGGGATAGTTAAACACAAGGTAAGAGGTTACGAAGAGTGTTCAGGGAGCCAGGACAGCCAATGTCACTTGAGCAAAGTCTAGGGGAGCCGAGGCACTGCTTGAAGGTAGGTAAAAGTCTTGCACAATGTTAAAGAGAGTTTTGTTGTAAAAGAAATCACTGTTGGGCCCCAAGCTGGGAGGCGTGTGAAAGGCAAAGCTGCAAGTAACTCTGCAAAGGACAGCCAATGCAAGTCTCAACTAAGAGCAAGCAAGCTACACACACAAGAGGTAAGTACCCCTTAGTTCATAGTACCTTGGGTCTGAAGAAATGGTTCCAGCTGGCTTCTATTCCTGTTGTAGTTCCTGCAGATCCTGTTGTTCCTGGGACTCAGTCGTGGGGACAAGAGGGAGGATGTCTGGGCACTCCAGCACTACGATTCGAAGGTCGGCGGCATCAATGGGCACAGTTCAGATCAGCAGCACTTCGTGGTTTCAACACCACCGCAGTTCTTGGACACCTTGTAGACTTTCCTTGATTCTGGGGTCCAGCACTCTGTTGAGGTGGCTCAGGCTTGGTCAGCCCTGCTTCAAGGGAGTCCAGAGGATCTTCCTGGAGCTCGGGGTCTAGCTTAAAAACGATGCACTCGATTCTGATGTTCCTGTCCCATGGCACTCGGTTCCTGCAGCAGCAATGTAAGTACAGCCAGCAGAGAGAGGGGTTTCAGTCAAGTTTGTCTTGGGGTCGATTGGTCCCACCATCCCATTCGTCCTTTCCGGGCTTCTCTAATCGATGTCGAAATAGGAGCTTCAGCACTGCAGCAGGGCTTCACCGGGCAAACCAACAGTCCAGGAGTTGCAGCAAGCTTCTCTTCCACTTTCTTTCTTCGGTTCCTTCGTCCAGTGGTCGACTCTGGCTTCCCTGCAAATGACCTCGCCTTTTATGAAAGTCGTTCCCATTAATTCGCAGCCTAGCTGTCACTCACACAGCAGGGTGGCTCTCTGTTATGCCTTGGGGGAGATGGCGTATTTGGAATCGCTGGCACTGCGGTCCTACATTGAATGTTCCTTCACATCTCCCCTTGCAACACGTACGGGTCTAGTTCTTTTGCTTCGCGCGCAAAGCTGGTAGTATTTAATCAGCTGCTTCCGGTTCACGGGCGCGTTGCAACGTTGCCTAGGTTTCGTCTGTGTTGCTATTGCTCATGTGTTTTTTTCTTGTGCGGTTCACCCGCTTCCTTCTAGTCCTCTCCCTGGCTCCCTTTTTTGGTTTCCTCTTTTGCTGCCGCCAGCTCGCTCCTTTCCCTTCTGTGTTTTTCCCCTCCTCGCTCTGTTCCTTTCCCTTCTTTTCTGGACCTCCGGTCTGCCTTCTATCTCCCGTATCTCTTCCCATTTCTTCCTCCTTAGTTTTCTCATCCCTCTTCTGCTTTTACCATTCAACTCTCCTGTGTACCGGACCCTTGCTTGCTTTTGGACTGCCTTTGCCATTCGACTTGTGCCATCCTACTCACCTGTGTACCGGAATCCTTTTGCCTGTTTTGGACTGCCACTGCCTTTCGCCTGAATGTTGGGCTGCTCGCCAGTGTATCAGTATTGCTGCCTGCCTTTGGACTGCCTTCTGCCAACGTCTTGCATCTTCCTGCCTTCCTGTGAACCTAAGATGCCCCGCTACAGACTTTGGAATTCTCATAGGGGTTTTTTGTGCCACTGGCTTTTTCACCCTCATTGATGGTCACGGAGGATTGCCCACCGCCCCACCTATACGGTGGCGCTGTGGCGTCCTTTTGTGGACGCCCATACCTGCATTAAAAAAGGAGAGACCCGGGAGCAAAGAGAAAAGGAAGCCCATGAGAAAAGACAAAGGTGAGGAGGAAGGGGAGGGGGATGAGACTGAGTCCTCTTTCGAGGAAGAGGACATTGCAGACCCTTGTGACACTGTCCTACAAGGACAGCAGCCGGCCATTCGCCTTTGGGTGCATTGAACCCTGCCAAAGAGAAATCGAACAAAGGGACCAAACCTTGTTTGGCATGTAGAGTAAATCTCAAGAAGGACCTTTCCATCAAGAAATGGCAAAAAAAAGGAAGACCGGGACCATTTTGACAAAATGGGCACCCATAGGTGCTATACTGCAGCTGCGAACACAGCCCGCAGTAAAAACACACAATGGTAGGAAAAAGTAAACCACTGCCACCAGCCATTAATTGTAGAAAGGGTAACATAAAAATGTTACACAAGAGGTTAGATAAAGGGGATACTAAGTAACCCCTCTAGCATCCTATTATAAAATAGTGTATACTGGCTCTATAGATAGAAAAATTTAAGTAAAGTCAATTTCACTTTACTACTCTTGGAAACAGTAGTTTATCCAGGAGAATGTATTTAAAGCGTTGCAGAAATCCAAAGGATTTCTCTGTGAAACTGCACTGAGGGTGCTGTGTGTCACAATGTAAAAAGATGATGCCTATTGAGTTTGTCAGACTCCAAAACCAAAAGAAACGGTTTTCAGTTCAAATAAAAATGCATGAAAGAGTGGGAAAAAGGTCTCACTCTCTTCAGGATAAAAATTTAAATTCCTGAAGTCCAGCAAAAGAGCTGAGGGTCTGTAAGGTGGAAGGGAATTGGCAAATTTCTGAGAATTCTCCCTAACAGGGACCCTAATGAGAGTGAGGGTCTGGGACCCTGAAGTGAATAAGAGGCAGTTGTATACTTGGCAGGAGAGTGAACCAAGCAGAGACAACACTATACTTTTTGCTTTAAGAAGGAACCACCCTTGCACAGTTACCTTGCATTATTAGTGTTAGGGAAATTAGTAGGTTTTAGCACACCTCAGTGACAGATTTTTCAGTTTCTGACTTCCTGACCATTTCACCGGTTTTCTTTGAGGCAGGGCAACCCCTCTTGGCTTTAGGGATGGAGAGGCATTTTTCCCACCCCCTTTTTATTAATAAATGTCTTTATCCAAAAATCTACAAACCTTACTTCTGCACCTTTACATTACCTTCTGTGGTGTTTTCTGAAGGATTCTCCTCACAGAGAACTGGCCCTTCATGTAAGGACATTACACAAGGTAAGTAATTTGTTTCTCTCTCGCTCAATCATCTTAACTGTGCATTTCTTTCAAATGGGTGCACTTCTGGTATCGCCTCTTCTTTTTTTTTGGTTTTGCCTCTCTAGTTTTGGAATCCACTCTTGTTTAGCCCTCCTTCACCCCCTCTTCTTTCCCACCTATCTTTAGCTGTGCCTGCCATTGCTCTGTTTATTTTTGTTTCCTCCCTTTGTTTGCTCCATCCCCATTTCTGATTGTGTACCCTCTATCACTTTCCATTGGTTGTTTCTTACTTGTGCTCTGTTCTTACCCTTCTGCAATATGGCCTTTATTATATCCCACTCTCTACGCTTCCCTTCTCCCCCGTTCCCATTTTCTCCCCTCTCCCCACCCATGTTCCCATCTTCCCCCCTTCCCATCAACTGGTAACCATCCACAGAAAGGCCAGGTGCAAAAAATGTTCTCTTTTTTTACTGCTTGATTTTCCTCACTCTCTATTCATCTTTGTCCTATCCTAACAAATGGAATTCTGATATTGCAGCTCCTGAAGCAGAACAGCACCAGGACCAGCATCCGGTGCTGTCTCCAACTCCTGCATCTATCCTGCGGCATCTGCCTCCACCTCCACCACCAAAGAACCCAGCAAGGCTTATGGCACTAGCCCTGGCTGAGAGTGCCCAGCGTGCCCTC
Organism: Ambystoma mexicanum; assembly: GCF_040938575.1. Classification (NCBI taxonomy): domain Eukaryota; kingdom Metazoa; phylum Chordata; class Amphibia; order Caudata; family Ambystomatidae; genus Ambystoma; species Ambystoma mexicanum. The sequence goes on along the minus strand of NC_090921.1, from coordinate 1,171,944,046 downwards.
AGTGCACCAGGAATGGCTCCACTGGAGCGGGCTGTGCCACTCCCTTCTCAGTTCCGGAGATCTCTGTCGTTGGAGTGTGGGGAGACACTACCTCCAGGGTCTGCGTATTCAGCAGTACGCCCACAGACAGGAGTTGGGAAGCCAGGAGGAGCAGCCCCCTTACAAAGGCAGCATAGTGAGAGTGGGTTGAGGTTGTCCACCCATCATCGGGAGAAGAAACACCCACAGGTGAGAGCATCATTAGAACTGCCTCTTGATTGTCCTCCCTACTCTACATTCCCTTGAGAGCCCCCGTTCATAGTCTTCCTCTCATGTTTCTATGTGTCTTCTATCACCTCATTTCTTTCTCATGCCTTCCCCTTTTCTTTCCCCCTTTCCAATTATCTGATTCAAATAATCCACATAAGCACTCCTAGATGCAAGCACACATATCCTCCTTTGGTGGTAATGACAGATGTGTGAAAGGTGTCTCCAGGACAAGGAGCGCACACATTTCAGATTGAAAATGGCAGAATATGGATCCCTTGCACGGTTGCTGTGATATAACTCTTCTCCCCTTAGCCCTAGATTAACTTTTTCATTTTCTTTAACCCTTTAGGTGTCCGGGCCTACTCAGAAGTCATCTGGTCATAGTAGGAAGGTGGCTGGTGAAACCCCTGTTGGTGGTCGATGCCATGATGGGATGGGCAGCAACACCACAACCCACCCTGAGCGCCCCCCTGCATACCAAGGCCGGCCTCAGCCTCCTATATCCTCTGCACCACTGCCACCTTGCCAGCTACAGGGAAAGGATTCCCTACATGCCTCTGCCAACCTGGTCCCTTCCAGAACATCAGAGAACCTTACAAGAAATTCTACAGTTCAAGATGGGCGTGGGACCACCCACCAACTAATGGCACAACCCAAGCCACCACACCTACAGCAGTTTTATCATGCTAAGTCTGGAAGCCTTCCTTCTTCGTCTGCCAACCTCCCTTTCCGTGCAATGCCTGCATCAAGGCATAGACCACCCTACAAACCTTCAGAATCTGTGGGGAAGGCCATGCATCCGATCTCTGCAGATCGAGGTGATGGGGTTTCTGGCAAGCCAGCAGAGCTGAACTGGACTACTCAAACGACCAGGATGCCTGGGCTTCCAAATCCAAATTTTCCATTCCTGGCAGAAGTCAGGCAGCCTTTAAAACATCGCAACAGTTTTCCAGCCTATAACAAAGGGTCAATGCCACCACATGCACCACTGCCACAAGATGAATCCCCGCAAGGCAAGCAGGAAAATCTATACTATGAGATAATTTCTGATTCACCAGGATACCCGCAGAACCCGCGCAGCACCACTACACACTGGGGCAGTCCCCTTCGCTTGTCAGGTTTTCCACCCCAGCAGGGAAGACCTGGCAATGAGTATCTTTCAACAATTAATGCGTCCTATGGAGTTCTAGACCAGCCATGGCGGGAACCTCTCTTTCCATTTGCCACACCTTTCTCTGCCCCAACACATGACATGAGCAGCCCTTACCCTACCTGTTTTCCTAGGCAATCCTACCCTCCCTTTAAGAGCCAGCCCTCATGGCAGCAAGTAGCTGGAAGGCCCACAACAACACGCATGGAAGTACCACCTGATCCTGAGGCCTTGGCATACCAGAGACTGACTGCCGCTCCAGGTGGGACGCCCCCACCAGCATCTACCACACAACTGCAGCCCTTTTTTGAAAATGGAAAGGTGTGCTATAAGTATGTGACTTCATCAAACACCAGCGGATTGCCAGAGGTGGTAGACCGGACTTCGTCTGTGGGACCACCATCTATGGCACCGGCGTGCACACCTTTACCCGAGGTTCGTGAGGTGGAGGAGGTGCCGGAACCCATCTATGTCAATTTCCCTTTCTACTCTAAGCTGGCCGGGATACCACCCAATTCGGAAAGTCAACAGCAGCAACATGCACTAGACGGGAATGGAGCCCAGGAAACCCCTAAAATGAAGAGCCCCCAACCTGAGATTACTAAAATGGAGCAGAACTGTCTCCCATCACAGCAAAGGCTGCCTTCTAACTCTGGGATACAGATTGGTCAGGTGGTGCAGTCCCATTATGACAATGTTTCCGGCAGCAAGTCAGAAAACTCTGGGAGACCAGAGATTGCCCACACAAAGAGCAGGTCTGATCCAGGTCTGGAATCCCACCAACGGCCAATAATGCCACCCCATCCGAGAAGATCAGCCGGGGCCACTTTTGAGGCCCAGTCACCACCTGATCCTTGTGTTCAAGACTCTGAGAGGATCACTCAGCCTCAAATGTTTCAATTGGCTCATACTGCCCCAGATCATCTTACAGACCTTGGAAGGCCCAGGTGGCCCCATGGTGCTCCTTCTCCCCACCAGCCAACTTTGTGGCAAGAGTCCAACAGAAGGATGCCCTCTCCTGGCCTATACAAGCAGATGTATGATGTACTGCCCTGTGGTAACACCATCCTCAGGTTTTACAGGCCCCCACCAGCATACTGGGGCCCCTCTGGAGGTCATACACTTTCTGCCAGCTACAGCTCAATCATTCCAAACATGGACTATGACATCCCTATTATAACATATGATGCCCACTTTGAGAACTTGCCTTCTAAGCCCAGTGTTATCCCACGGGACGAAACACATTTTGATGTGAGAGCAAGGGATGCTGTGGGCAAAGCCCTTCAAGGTGGACCAAATGTAGAATGTCTACCTGAGAATTTTCCTATGCCTAACAACCCTTGTGTACCATATGGCTACCAAGTGTATGGTAACCAGCCCAATAATATGGGGTCTGCAGGGGGACATTATGGGAATATTGACAGAAAGGAGGATGCAGTGACCCCTGGATTTCCTTCTGCCATCCCCAAAGGATCTAGCCCTCTCAGGCAGGGCCCCTGTTTGGCTCCAACATGGACCAGGAGCTACTGCTGAGTTAATTTGGAGGACTGGCATAAATGTTTAGAGCTGAATCTCTATGGTAGAAAGTCTGCCTGTTTCTGGGTAAGGAGTCTGTAACTTATCTGATGTTTCTGAAATGTCAAAGGATAGCATCAGAGATGGAGGCTGTTTGCTGATTAGCAGGTGCTCTGGTGATGTAGTATCTGCCATTCCAGAAATGACTGGTAAAGTGTGGGCATCCTGCAGAGTTTGCATGCAAGACCGCACCGCCCCAGGAGTAGAATTCAAGTTCACCTGTATAGATACATCTGTCATCACCCAAAGCCTGATACCCTGTCCTCAAGGTAGAGACTGCTAGACTGGTGGAAGCCTATGTGCAGACACAAACGGGTTTTAAAGAACATGTTGACTTCTGGAAGATTTCTACCACTAATCGCCTAGTGCAGTGGTTTTAAGTATCCAGTCTAGTGCGTTTTTCTTAAGTAATTTGCTACAATTGCTATGCGAAGTAATGGTGCATTTTGGGTGAAATGGACATGTCCCAGTACAAAAACGAGCACAGCTCTTGTGTCCGGCGGGGCATCTGTACAGAATTTGTAACTGTGTGGACTCTTTAAATGTGTAAATGTTGCCTGTGCTGGTATTCCACATTCCAAGAATATCCTGCTCTTTTGTTTTGTTCATTGCATCTATGTAAATTTGGTTTCCTTCCATAACCGCCCCCGACCTCACAGAAGTTGAGTCAAAATGACTTGTTATAGGGTTTACAAGAAAGAATGTTGGGCTTTGTGGTCCAAGACCACAACCTCCACAATGAACTGCAGGAGGAGGTCAGCATACCGCCCCACTTTCCAGATCCTTGGGGTGTTTGGAAATCCTGGATGGCTGAGTGACCTTGGAACGTGTGCCTCTTTGCTGGGATTCTGAGTGGTAGATGAGATCTCTATCAGTATCCAATGGATGTAGCTGTCGGGGCAGTCACAACCACAGCATTCTGGAACATGCAACTGCACTTGCATAGGTAATATCAGCACATGTTTTTAATAGAACTTCAGCAAGTTGCTGGGACCCTCCATGAGGGTGATTTTTTGTTTTTCTTTTGTTTTAAAGTTGTTCCGATATTTAGGTGATTGTTCTAATGGGTCTGGAGACCAGTTGTCACTTCAGAGTAGTATGTTTGGATCTTACGGCGGGGGTCTGTCTTCCAGCGAAGAACAGATGCACTTGCACCAGGCATGCACTGATAACTGCTTGTTTGGAAAACATTGGTACATTTTGGGGCATTAGGATCTTAACATTGAGGAGTGGAAATATTCAATCCAGGTGTCGGCCATCTCTGTAATATTAACCGGGGGCTATCGTCCCGCCAATGTTCTTGCACTTAAAAATGGTGACCAGCATGTCGGAGGATTCTGAGATGGAAAGTGTTGTCACTTCACGCTGTGGTCCATATGAGACACGTGCTTGGATCATGGCACCCAGATTGAAAGTTGTATAAAGAAAACCCCAAAAGGTTTTTAGTAATTTATCTTTACGTTAATGCCTGTACGAATTCCTCATTTGTAATGCATGCAGTGAACTTATGTGGACAGAGGTAACTTGTGTTCAGTGAGAATCGTATACCTCCTATTGGGTAAAAACACAATTTCTAGGATATTAGCAGGGGCATAATTTTTTGCTCTTGGGATTAATACAATCGAAGCATCCAAAAAATAAATTCAATTTTAGCCAACACACCTCAGTGAAGGCAATGCCATCCATTGTACAAAAACGAGCACCAACAAGCCTTTGGAAGAACTATTCTAGATCGGCCTTTGGGAGAAGCTGGAAAATTGTGATTTCAGCCCTTCAACTAAATGGTACCTGATTAGGAGACACCCATTAAAAAATGTCACAAAGTAAAATTGTATTGGGTTAACTTCAGGGATTGGACCATTTGAAATTTGACTAAGTGAAGGAGGGTATATTGTGAAGCTATGTAAATTGTTTATTTAAAGATACCGTTCCAGTATTTTCTGACTTTTTATTGCTAAAAGAACTAGCACAATATTTTAGATTACATTGTATCCTCTAATATTTGTGTGCTGAGGGTGACGCTTGAGATCTGACCTGCCAGGAATTTGGTGCTTGGACAGAAATATTTTCACTTTGTTTAGTGCAAGACGGGCGGCAATGGTTGCTCAGTAATTGTAGTTTTGGTTCAACATTCCAAGATCACATTTTTGCAAAGTACAGGTAGGTTGGGGAGATCTACTGGGGCCTCTGCTGATGAGATGTGGCCGGCTTACAATTCCTGATAATACAAGAGTGCAATTGCACTTGAGCAGACAACTTAACCGAGCCACTCATCTCATCTTCTGGACAGTGTGCAACAGACATTATCATCAGCTGCCAGCTTAATTATTTTAGTATATTTGATTTGCTCCCATGATCTTCCAAACCACCCACCCAATATATCTTCATGAAGAATAGTTTCGGTGAGCAACATGTCATTGCTTCTGCTAAAAATCTGGCCTGCTACCAGTCTGTTTCCATGTCTGGTCACCATCACAACGTTTTCTTCTCCTGATTGTTGGTTCCAAGGTGTGAGGAAGCATGAACACACATTCCTAGTAATACTTTCATATGATCGTTTTTAACTGCAATCCAATATTTGTGCGCCATATTCAGCAAAAGAAAACTCTGATCTTTGTTTGGTCATTCTGATTTAATTATGGTTTTACCCATTTTATAGTACGTTACAGGCCACGTTTTATTCCAGCAGTTTCACAACTGCATTTCAGGGATCCTTACTCACAATTTTCTTTTCCGCTGCTTGTCTTCCATCTACAGGAAATGGATCTTCATCCTACCTCATCAAGCCACACACTCTCATAGACCAAGAGCCTTGGGACCTTCACATCTGCAATTCGCCCCTCCAGTCCAACTTGACTATAGATATACAACAGAAGACTTTCTATATGTGTGGTATTTGTATCACCAGGCTATGCTTCGCAATAAGAAGCAGGATGCTCACTTGCGAAAATGAGAGAGATCCCCTGAGACAGGAAGCTCAATCTATGCCCTAAGCAAGGGGGCACCAACCGAGATCTGCTTGTGGTACACTACCTCAGACTCCACATTAACCATATAAGTACCTTTAACATAACATAACATGTGACTTTGTTACACCTCTCCATCCCCTACAAAAAACAAGGAAGTTTGACCTAAGCGTTGCATAAGAGCAATTCACACACTTCTATGGGTTGATACTTGAAACTATCAATGGTAGTAGGAAACTGGACAAAAGATGTGCAAAGTTTCACAACCCTTCGATTCAAATTAGAAGCCCATTGAATTATAAGACACTGGTCTATACTGGTGCTAGTTCTCCTAGTTAGTTACCTTTTCTCCATTCAGTTCCCAGTTCTTTGGACCACTGTGCCACTTTGTGGTCAGAGACTGACTTTGCAGGTTAAAGGTTTAAGCCCAGAGAAGACACTATCCATTCATGGGCCACTCATTCAGCCTGCAAGCACCGGGAATATCTACACGGGGAGTTGACGCTTCATTGGTGCCTTCTACCCATACTACCATTTAGCACTTGAGATTAATAGCTTTGCTGATCCGCGCGATACAGGTCTCATTGTTCATTTATTCAGAGACATCATCTTGCAGGTATTTGTGGATTATCCTCAATAACTGGAGGCCTGGCATAGTTCACAAATATTAAGTAGCAGATACTGCACCAGAGTTGGGATTGAATCCTCCGCCCATGCACTAGGGCCATATTACAAGATGAATCACTTGGTTTCATGAGATGGATTCTGTACATGCACAATATTTGGATCTCGATCATTGGGAGAATGAGACTGGTGTGAAAAGAAAGGTGCCTATTCGCCCTAATGTTTACCAGACTTCATCAAAGTGATTTTTATCTTTGGTTGGCAATTACAAGATGGTACTCTGGCTCCCACTATACATTTCATGTTATGTTATTACTGCCTTGCAACATACTTGCTATCACTGATTGGTGGCTTTGGAGCTGCCAGGTAGTGTTATTTGACTTCTAGTGTGATGGCTCCTCAGGTGGTTTTCTCCACAGTATACCCTGTACTACCTCATGCTTGTTCCTCGCCCAGGGCCTTTAAAAAGCAAAAATCTCTCAAAAGTTAAACTTTTCATTGTCACAGGAAGGAGACGTGATCCAAGAAGCAGCTAATGGTACCAACATTTATCTTGACCTGGATGAAAAATCCACGTAATCCAAAACCATAGTTTCACTGCTGTTGATGGAATGATATGTATACATGTAGGTCTCCTGTATAAAACTGTAGTCCTTGATATTACACGTGCATGAGGAAAGGACCTTTAAAGACTTCTTTCTTCCTGTTACCTCCAACTAGTCACTAATGTTGCTCTGCTACATTTATGGCCTAGGCAGAAGAACTGGACTCATAGGATTCTCTGATTTGGGATCCTGCATTGCAGGTTTAAGCGGCTCCAAATTTAGCACTTTTAGTGGCGCTGAAAGCCACTGAGAGTGAAGATCCATTGATTTGGCTCTCCTCACTCGGATGTATCTCCTGCCTGACATGATAGTCGTGTATTCAAAAGCCCAAGCATGGAACAATTGGTAGGGAAGGTTTGTGTTGACAACTACTGATTAGGGGAGCAGCTGCATAATCCACCCACCAAAGCTGGCCAATGATTGCATACATGAAAATGGCATTAACAATGACTCCATGGAGCACACTACAAACTCAACTGGCGTGAGGCACTTGAATGATAATAATCAAACTGGCTGAAAAGCTGAGTTGGACCTACCAGGTCTGAAGGTACTGTGGTGAGCCATGGGTTTCTGGGCAAAAGCTCTGCTCACTTTGCCCTCTTTACAGTTTCCTTTAACTGCTGCACTTATATAGCATGTAGCACTCTCGTGAGCGCACAGTTTATTGTCAAAGTTTATTGTATTAATCTTGTAAGGATTGGAGGATGATTCTGCCCTGGCATGATTTCATCCTGTGATCTGCACTTTAGACAAATCTCTAGAAGGCATGCTAACCCGCTGAGCTGAAATTAGCTTAAAAGGTACTCTTGTCTCTTCGTTCTGCCAACTGTTCTTCTTTGTTAATGCGTTACGATCAAGTATCATCTGCAGGACTGTCCCACAAGAGGATGCTCTTCTGCATCTTTGAGAACGTTGAAGGGAGCATATCATTATTGTAAACATAGGACAAATCGTGACACTCGTAAACAAAGCACGCACATTAAAATATGATGTCAGCTTTCCTTCATTTAAAAAAAAATGTCAGCTGACGATTAAGATAGATTTTCGGAGCCAACCCTGTGGGAGGGTTTAGAGAGGCCAACTTAGTGAACATGCTATTTGGCACTTATTCTAGCCAAACTCTATCAAAGTAACATAGAATGTGCAGTAAGGTAGACTTCAGTAGATATTTGTGGGAGTTGTATAACTGCAGTTAACCAACACAGCACACAATAAGCAATCATATAGTAGAGTTTACACACAGAGAAGTAAGAAAAACACTAATTTATTAAGCCTTTAACTCACTGAGCAGGTAAAATCCAAGACATATATATACACGAATGGCTGAACTGTGGAGATGGGCAGAGCCTCTGCATTTGCCCACAGAGGCCTTTATCCGGGGGGGGGGGGGGGTGTTTGTGTGTCTTTGTCTTTGAAACCACTAGCAATTGAGTCGCAGTGCCTCAAGGTTATCTTGCACGAAGATTGGCCTGAGTCCGGATAGCAAAAATAAAGTCTTCATTTAATTAATTGTCAAAATCTCAAAGTGTAGCCAAGGTATGGCGGCATCACGACGACGTGTTTCGCAATGAACCCATTGCTTGTTCATATATACACACACATATTTCTGAGTCTTGTGAATCTGCTTTGATTCACATGCTTTGTACGGGCCGCCATCTTATGGGGCAAAAAAAGGGGCATTGCCAGGGGTGTATCCTTTGCCCTATCCCTGTCCTACATGCACAGGTACTAAAGATCCCTTTTTTTTCCACCATCAGGTTGGACGCAATACGCAGAGTTCCCTTGACTAGACTTCGAATGCACAAGTTTCCGTCAAGCCCTTTTCAAGGCTAAAGAAGTTATCACCGGCATAGTCTCATGACAAACAGCATAGTTCGATATCTACATGCCGGGGGCGCTCCACGGCGAGAAGCGAACAGTAGGAAAGTGGGGGAGTGGCATATAAGATTACATACCTGCCCAGTTATAGAATGTGTCTATACCCATATAGTTTACCTAGTCCAAGCTTGCTCTGGGTTTTTGGCTCCCAGGGATACTACTCAGTTTATAAATTCTGTCCTTCATGTAACACGAAGTTCCCTTGGAAGGGCACGCACTGTGTTTGCAATAATTGTCTTGCAAGGGATCACGACAAGTCTCTGTTGCGAGTGCAAGCCATTCAAACCTAAAAAGCTGAACGAGCATTATACTAAGCATTGGGTAGCCTATGCTATGTGGGGAGAGAAAGCAAGCGTTGGGTGAATCTACCACTACAGTGGAAGATTTCAAAGCCAATGAACCGGGCATCTGCTTAGAAATAGACAACAAGGAGCGCAAATAAGGGGAAATGTTGAGTGTCCATATGGCCGATGTCAAGTCTTGCTGTGGAGGTATCCCCTGGTGTCCTTAATGCTGCTCAAGACAAAACCTTGCCCAAAGGCAAACCGGACAACGAATGCCCAAGACCAACGTCCAAGGCATTGGCATCTTGACCTAAGCCTACAACCGAACTACAGACTAACACAGCATAGGCTGCCAGACCAACATGCCACTCATACACCAAAAATGCACACGTACACAGCTCAAAGCCGAGCTGCGAGCCCAAGGACGCACATAACAAAACTATACATAAATACATTTAAAACTTCATGAAAGTCCTTCTCAATAATGTCTAGTGAGGAGGAGGAGGAGGGGACAGTTTCTTCTGCCATGAGTAAAAAGCAGAATACCATCTCTTTTTGAGACTCAAGATGGGGAATTGGAGGAAGAATAAACACCCAATAGGTCCACCCCATTACAGCAGGTTAGAGACCAACGGAGGGCATGGTTTAAAGATATATTCAACACAGTTATGAATTAATTTGATTCTGTTATGGACCCGTTTGAGTGCATCCCATTAAAAAGAAAATGGATATATAAGAGGAAACACATTCTCAAAAAAGGGGAGGGAACATTTAGATCAACTCCCTGTAGAGGATGAAGATTTGGATCAGGAGGATCCTTATACAGATTAGGTAGTTTCACTTGATACAAGACGATTTAGACCCATCTGTCTATCCTATCCCGTCCCCAGATATTGTTGAACCTCCTATAACTTCGCCTCCTACAGAAGACCAGTTTCTTTACATTGATATGTTCAAAAGAGCAGCTGAAAAATATAAGATTCAGACACACCAGTCAGAGGAGGAAATGGATTTTATAGAAGGCATTTTGCAGGAGAAAAAATCTTTCTCACAGTCCATTCGTCTGCTAAAGAGTATTCAGAAGAGGGTATTGCCTTCTCCAGATAATCTAGTCAAAACAAAACCAGGTAACTTCGGGATACAGAAAAAGTATAAGCCTGCCTTCAGTGGACCCTCTTTACATTAAAGGGCATTTAAAAGACGACTCTGGTGGTCACTAATGTTATTTTACTCTGCCTTTGTACTGGGCCAAATCGCCACCATAGCAGTTTTTAGAATGCTTGGTCCTTTTCCGTGGCGTATTGTGACCTGCCTGGGGTACTCCAGATTTTAGTCTGCTTGGTGAATAGTGAGCAAAACTGAGGATGCAAGAACGTAGAGTGGGAAGAGAAGAGAGGAGGATGTTTGGGAAATGCAAGCACAGTGAGACACCATTGTCCACGAATGAATACCATCCTAAAGAGACATACATGGCTCAGGGAGTCAGGTTTCAAACTTAGAGCGCAAGCGAGTCTGCTTGCCTAACCGTTAGAGGGTTCCTTTTTGTTTGGAAAATCAGTAGATGGGGCTCTGGGGAAGGCTTAGGAATACGAGACCATTAGGGATCTAGGCCAAATTACAGGAAAAGCTTTATATCAAAGGGGTTTTTCGTCTGATAGGGACTCATTTCAAGGCCAAACACTGAGCCATTCAGCAAGCCAACACAGCTACCCTTCAGGAGGTACATGGTACACAAGCTCTGGCGATCAAAGACCAGGGTACCCTGGAGCTCCACGCCAGCAGCACAGGGACAGATCACGGGGCAGCCGCTGCTACAAAATGACTCCCCAGTAGTGGTCCCTTCTCATGTTATCCCAGTAGGGCGCCGAATAACATTCTACACCCATGCATGGGATGGAATCGCATCAGACAAGTGGGTCTTGAGTACAGTCAATAAGGCTACCGTTTGGAGCTGGTGTCAAGTCCGCACAATCTGCCACCAAGAAACTGGAACCAGCCACTGGAGAACTTCACGTTGCTATAAGAAGACATTCAAGTTCTCAACTTGAAAGGAGCTAGCAAACAAGTCCCTCCACAACTGGTAAATACAGGAATGTATTCTTTATATTTCCTAGTACCCAAGAAGGAATGAACAAAAGGCCTGTTATAGATCTAAGGCCGGCAAAAGTATGTGAAACCCAAATGTTCAGGATGGCCACCCTACAGGTGGTCATAACTCTATTGAAGAAGGGAGATTCCATGACCACACTGGATATGAAAAATGCATACTTTTGTATTTGAATGTTCACAGGTCAACCCAAGAACCTCTGCTTCAAAATAGATCAGACATTTTCACTTCAAGGTGCTTCCTTTTGAAATAGTCAGCACGCTGTGTATTCACCAAGGTGTTCAGTCGTTGCAGTCCATCTGCGCTGCAATGCAATTCCATTGTATCCTGTTCAAGATGACTGGCTGGGAAAGTGCAAAAGAGTGTCTTCAACGCACAGAGAAGATGGTCAGTCTGCTCCACAGTCTAGGATTCTCTATCAATTTAAATGAAATCCAGTCTAGCCCCAAGCCAAAACAAAACATTTTTCGGGACAGTTTTAAACACTCAAAAGGCAATGGCTTAACCATCACTAAAAAGAGTACAAGCCTTGCAAACACAGATCCCTTTTACATGGCGGTAAGGAAAGCAATTAACCTTTGAGGCATGATGCATTTATCATTCCGTAGGCTTGCCTCAACATGTGCCCAATACAGCAGTGGCTGGCGAAACAACGGTCTTAGAAAACAGGCGAGTGGGACGAGCTGGCTTTAGTCTCGCAATAGGTAGTAGAAAACCTTTGGTGGTGGCGAGTACCAAATATGTTCAAAAGGAAACACTTTGTGGCACTGCCAGTACAAACCGCAATCACCACAGATGCCTCACTGACAGGTTGAGGGGCACATGGTCAACACCTTAACACGCAAGGGAAGTGGTCCGACAATCAAGAAAAGCACCACATAAATTGGTTAGATTTGTAAGCAATCAAGATGGCACTCGATTCCTTTCAAAACCTGCTGATAGCAAAAAGCATGCCAATGAAGACGGATAACACCACAGTCCTGTTTTACATCAACAACAAAAAAGCTGCCCTCACTCAAAGACGCTATCAATGCTTGCACAAACGATTTGTCACTGGTGCATTCAAAGAGGCATTCTCATCCAAGCACAACATGTTACAGGGGAACATAAATGTTTAGCGGACAGTTTAAGCAGGATCTATGTAGTGAAACACAAGTAGAAGAGCAACAACCGTTCGTTAAAAACACATCTTTCTGAAATGGGGCCACCATCAGTGGACCTATTTGCAACAACAGAAAACAAAAAATGTCTAAACTTTGTATCCAGATAACCATAGCAGGTGCCCTTAGGCAATGCGCTATGGATCAATTAACAATTCTATTTCTTAATCCAATGTGGGTGAGACAGATGTGGTACTCCCGCTTGCTCAACAGGTCTCTTTGTCCACCAACCAAACTCTAGCCATCTGACAATCTGTTAAGATTGAAACACCAATAAATAACACACCGAGACCCTCAAACTACCAGCTTGGCTCCTGAAGGCATAGGGTGTGAAAGCGTAGTTATCTCATTATGTATGCACATATTGCATGAGGCAAGTAGCTGAACACCAAACATTATTACTATAAGTGGAAAAGGTTAATCTGGTGTAACCAGAAAAACGTCAATCCCGTTAATTGCTCAGCAGCAAACATTGTCACCTACCTGCTGTACCTTCTTGATTCAGGTCTGGTATAAAATCCACTCAGTGCATTTGGCTGCATCTGCAGCATACACCACATCTCAAAACAGGTTTTCTTGGTGGAAGGTTCTCGTAGCTAAAGCATTTATGGAAGGAGTAAAACTGATCTACCCTTTGGCTGCACAAATCATCTCCTACCTCACCCGGTTGGAATTTAAATACTGTTCTACACAAATTATTTAGGCCGCCTTTTGAACCAATGCTTAAAGCCCTGTTATAGTATGTTTCATATAAGGTGACTTTCCTAATTGCTATCACATCAATAAGACCAATAGGTGAACTGCAGGCTTTATCGCTTTCTGAACCATTTGTTGCCATTCACAAGCGCAAAGTGGTCTTAAGAAGACATCCAAGGTTCGCACCAAAGTTTATATCAAATTAAAATGTTTGTGTTAACCAATACATTGTGTTACCAGGATTCTTCCATTATCCTCAGAGCAGGGGAGAAAGGGCATTGCACATGATGTTCGTCAAGCAGTAATGTATTACCTCGCTAGAACAAAACGGGTAGAAAAACTGGTTAGTTCTTTGTATCAGTGGCTGCTGGCAGGAGCAAGAGAGACCCTATTCCCAAAACACCCATTTCTAGATGGATTGTTGGGTGCATTCAGATTTGTTATACTCTACCAAAAAAAAAACACTACCATTCACCCCTGGAGCCTCTGATTGCAGGCATTACCAGTAATACTCTTTCTGTGGCGTGTATCTGCCTAGAATCACACGTGCCTAGTAAGTGTAATATATGAAATAAATAAAATGCATTTGACTATCTTAAACGCTTCATGACAGAAAACAACCAATCTGAGGAGATTGACGCATGAGGGGCGATCATGGGCACCTGTACACATAGGATAGTGTAACAGATAAGCCTCTGTCCAATTCCCCTTTTTGAATTAAAGATGTAACGCTCATACAAATCACTAGATGGTGGCCTATGCAAAGCATGCGATTTGAAGCAGCTACAAGCCACATAGAACATCCTCTCTCGCTTTATTTAAACAATATATATATAGGCATAAATATGTATATATAAAACAGTTGGTAGTCTCAAGTCAAGACTATCTCATTTCCACTTGCGGCAGTTCTCATTGCTTTACTTTATTGAATTGCTTTTTTGGGTTATTAGTGTAAAGTGAAAAGGCAGATGCAATAAACCAATAACCATATATGCTGCTTTATAAATGATAACGCCAGCAGTCCTTCCTGATCAGGTAAATTGGCCGAGTGCCTCAACAGAGTCTCAAAGTTCCAGGTAAGTACCTGAGTCGGGAGGAAGTTTACAGCATTCCCCTGCACAAGTTGTAGTTCAAAAGCATCATTGCAGATAACCAGGGACTAGTGAATCCCCAATTTAGAAGAGTTCAAAAGCACCTTTGCGAATAACTGGTGATTAGTGAATGCCCCACAATAGGGGATACCCTGGCAGCGATCCTTGGGTAGAAATCCGTAATAGCGTCAGGCCAGAGTGTGTTAGGTAGTGGACTTTGCACCCATACACAATCTATGGTGTAAAGGAGGCACAAAAACAGGTAAGTATACTTGCGCCCCTTACTCATGATTTTTTTGAGTGACCAACCTGAGTCCATGGGGACACTTACTTTTGCTGTTGGTCAATGGAGGTCATGGGGTCACAGGTGCAGTGGCTGAAGACTGTTGAGATTGGGTCCAGTTTACGCAGTGGTTCTGATCTCCAGTTCAGGAAAGACTTGTGTAAACTCGTAGCTGGACAGGACCTCAGGACAGCAGCCACATTGGCCCCTCTCAGTGCAGGAGAGCAGCAGCAACGACAGGAAAGGTGGCTTTAGGCAGCAAGTCGCGCGGCAGCGGCAGGTGCTCAGGATGGTGATTGGTGCAGTGGTGATACCTTTGCAGAGGCTGCACAGCTAACAGGATGGTCCTAAGACACTTCTGACAGCTTGTAGCACCAGCATTCTCATGCAGAAGGCAGGTCTGGGTGGTCCCACCAGTTCAAGGGTCGAAGCATCAGCAAGGGTCTTCTAGGATCGCAGCAGGGGCTCACTAGGAGTTGCCTTTGGCAATGCTGGTTCTCTGTAGCAGCAGCCTTCTGGGACTTCACCTTGAACTCCTCTTCTTTTGGGTCTTGGCTCCAGTGGTCGATATGACAAATGTCTACAGGGCTCTATTTCTACTAAATCTGATCTGGGGGCTGCCACAGCTCACCAGCGGCAAGAACCTGCACCCATAAGAGATGAGGGGTGCCAATTATGGACACGCTCCAAACCCCACTTCTGCCCAGCAACAGACATGCATTGGTGTTGACTGGGACCAGACAGTCACAACTCCCTTTTCCGCCACGTAGTACACATGACACCTTTCCCTAGTGCTCCCAGCTGGATCCAGTTAAAGTACATACCATGCATGTCATTTTGAACACCTGAGGGGGCAGGAAGATGGCCAAAGAAAAAAGATGGCCAAAAGACAGTGCTTAACCTGTATGTGGCAAAAAAGACATGGTTCCCGAAAAATGAATAATACACGATTCACTGCCACATGCCTGTCGCAATTATATAAAAATGTGAGAAAAATGTTACAGAAAACAAAAAAGAAATGCCCCTTCAACATTTCTCTGCAAAGTAAAGCGTGCTGCATTAAAAGTGCAGCAATCACGAAGGACATAAAGTCCCCTTGCACGGGCTGACCACTGCCCCCAAAATGAAGGAGCTCAGCAAGGTAAGTGAAGTAAAAAGGATTTACTTGAGTCCAGGATAAGGCAAAGGTTCGGGACTTAGCAAATAGCTGGGGTTCCAATGATGTCCATGGAAGGAAAGTTGCAGAAAGAAAAATCTTTCCTAACACTGAGACTCGTTGTTTAGCCTTTCACATGCAATAATCTGCACTTTTTCAAGGCAGTCACAAATGATATGATATGATATGGCATTCATATCCCGCCTGTACACAAGTTGTTTCTAGGCCTAACCGTTATATTCACTAGCTGCAAAGTAAACCTGCATTATAACTGAAAGGCCTTTATTTTAAGATTTATTTGCATATTTAAATGCATATTTGTCTGAAAAAAAGTCCCTCTGTTCTTGAGTAGGAACTAAAATAGTTTATATTTTTTTATTGTAAAGATTTCCAAAGCATTACACTGGAGCTGCACACAAATTCACAGCAATTCTATTTCATATACACCATTGACCTTACAATGGCACATCAAGTACAAGGACAGTTTTTCTAAACACATTAAACAACAGGGAGAATCCCATGAATACAAAAAGGTAGCATGCGCCCCTCTCTAGAAAGAACATGGCATGATCAACTGTTCTGTGTTTTTCCCCCCACTTTTAGAGTCCACAGCCATCACTTTTTGCTCACTGTACTTTTCACAAAGGAGGACTATCCAATTGCATATCTGTCTTTGTCTTGCCCACAAGGGCAGTCCTGCACTGAAATGCCTGGCAAACCTCCTTTGCAGAAGAGTGCCAACAACACCCCAGACATGTTTCGGCCTAGTCGTGCCTCATTAGTGAGGTGGAGCTGTGCCTCTCTGAGCACAGTGAGCAAGGGGTCCATGTCTGGGTTCCCCGGGTAACTTAGGGTGACCAACCTCAAGTCCATTGCAAAAATGCAGAATCCCATGAATAGTTTTGCTAAAATTGGAGACTTGAAGATACACATCTACAGCACAAATAAGGCAGGAAAGCAGACCCTCATGAAGAGCAACTGTAGGGGAGGTCAATGTTTTTGGGGTACGTTCTGTAAATCCTGGCATGTTTTTATTTTTTTAGTGGTGGGCTCGAAGTTTTAAGATTTAGGTCGCTGTTAGTGTGCAGTACTCTGAATACAGTCGAAAGAACCTGGGCAAATGCTTCAAAGTTTTGTCTGCAGCCTTATAATTTCGAATGGGGCACAACCAACTTCTCAGTCCTCTGTGGTCCTTGAGCCCATTGCGTCTGCTCTATAGACTACCCTGGAACCTTTCCTGACCTTGACCACATCGTTTAGAGCTATCCGTTTCCATGTGCAATTAGATCTTATTTGGTGGCAGTGCAGCACTCTTAAGTCGGAGAATCTCCACCCTGACGTACACCGGGCTTATTTTGCACAGGGGGTTAAGGTACAGAATCAGTTTCCCACCTTTTGATCAAGCGCACACTGCAAAGGCAACACTAGAAGTGGAGGGGGAGAAAAGATTTCGAAAAACTAATCTAAGCCTTGGCCAGCACTAATTTCATTGATATGAAGTTCAGGTCCCCTACGGATGAGAGTTAGGCCTCTTGTAGGTCCCCGGGTGCTGTAAATAAACAGTACATGTGTGTGAAATAGGGGAATTTCACTTCCGCCGAGTTCATGGTATTCTGCCTGAAACTGCAAATGTTTGGAAATTGGCTTCAGATTTGGCAACAAAAATACCAGTATAAGTGAGATTTTCTGTAACAAAAGTAGGAAATGAAGTTTTAAAAGTGCTAGGTTTCTTGGAGGTCCGTGCTATTCGTCTGCACAATATTTTTGAGGAATTGTATGCAGAAAAATGTCAGTGGAATGTTTTTCCCTACATAAATGTTGCACATCTTGGATTCATTCTCCAATCATTTGAAACAATAAAGTTGCATAATGTTTCCATGCAGTACTCGGAACTTGTTCAGTTTCCCACATTTTAATGGAAGTGAAATTATGCAGCAGAAAAACACTTATAAAAACCTTACCAATGGCATCTTTGAGTTACAAAAAAAAACCAATACTAAATTTCATGAAATGCATAATTTTGAGGCCCGCACAATTTCAGCAGCAGAATTGAAAATTCATGAACCTCATAGCTAGACTATGATCTTCGACACATCCGTGAAGATAGTGTCTCACAACGATGGCCTGGTGCTCCATCCAGTTAGCACAAAGGCTGCATCTAGAAATAACCTTCCCAGGGGGAAGAGGTTCAAGGTTGGGGAATACCCTCATTGCAAGACGTGGGGGGCCTCTTCAGCTGTCGTGCTGTCTACAATGCATATTTGCCACGGTATCTTCCAATCTCAACACGTGCATACAAACCTTGGTCCCTAAGCAAGGAGACTCATGCAAGGTCCATGACCAATAGCTTTATGGTACCACCCTCTTTACTCTCACAACTAGAAGGACTTTTATAACGATAAGAGGGGCAACTTGGCAACAAAGACCTTCAGGGATTGGCATCCATCCAAAGCTGGCATCCTTTGATCGCGAGTAACATGAACAGTGGATTCAGTCCCAAAGCTTGCATTTCTATCCTGTAATTTCCAGAGGTGGTGTATACCCTCGCCTGTCGCAAGGAGCATGTTGCCAATGGTAAGCATAAGCTCCGGTTCTTATCAGAGTAGAGTCCGTTATTCAGAGCACGAATTTCACACTAACCTCGGGCATCCATTTCCCCTGAGTTCTTATGGCACCTGCTTACTTTTTCCAGCAGATTAGAAGCTTCTGGGACTTGCTCGCAATGAGTTTCTCAACGTTATTTCTATTTTATTGTGCACAAAACGAGGTTAAGGCTGGGTGTAAATCTTTTCAATATAAACCAGTGTTTTACTCTTAGAAAATGCAGAAGATGGTGATGAGTGCACATCCTAGCCTCAGTATAAATACTGGCCTACCTTCTTGGTTAATGCACACATTTCGATTTCAAAAGCTTGCAGGTTTAGGTGAATCTCTGTCTGCACCTGCAGATTGATATGGAGCCTTCCCTTTCTCTGATTCCTAGTGCACATTAAGATTTTTGGGATGGGCTCCCTAGCTTGCCATAGACACATCTGTGACCACCTGTTCTTGAAAGCTTCAGAGATCAAAGTACTTCTTCCACACTCATGTTCTGTTGTCTGCTCCCTAGCTAAAGTAATTTGCTAAATCAGCAGCCGGAGGCAGTTCATCCTCCAAGGCCTCAGTCGAGACCATCTGAATTTTATCTAGTGTCATACTTATGTGAAGCCCAGCAACCTCAAGGACTGCCGGGATGCAACCAGGACCCAAACCAGGGCAGGCTATATCAACTCTGATTGCCCGGATACCTCTTTGAAAGTGGAAAAGCCTTTATTTGCATTGTGTCCAGAACTATTCCTATCAAATTTATTTTCAAGAGCAAATATAGATGTTTTCATCTTTGGGGAGAAACTATGAAAGAGCAAAAGCCTTGTGGTCTGTTGGAGTGTACAGAGCACCCCCTCCTGACTTACTTTACCAACCAGTCGTCAAGGTAGGAGAATACCTGCGCACCGGCCAGTAACAAATGGACCACTGCAACTCCCATTAGACATTTGGATCTGCTTGCCACCAGTGACAAACTGCAGTGTCTCCTGGTGAATCTTTTCTTTTTTCTTAAATTTGTTTATGTCCCTAAGACCTCCAATTTTCCTGGTCCGCACTTTGGGATTAAAGAACACAACAAGTCAAGCCCAGTAAGGCATTCTCTTTTGGTTACTTTTTCTATGGCTCTTTTGAGAAATATTTGCTCCCTTCTAGAAGTAGGTTTGCCTTGTAAAGTTAATGTCGCCACTGTTGTGGTAGTTAATCTGAAATTGAAGACTGTGTACCCATTTTCTACAATCTGCAGGACACACTGCTTCAGGGTCCTAGTCCTCCATTAGACAAATACCCAAGTATGCTACCCCCAACACGTGAGGACAAATCAAAGTGACTTCTCCTTGGCAGTCACCCCCGAGTAGCGGTCTTCTGACCGCTTCCCTTCGCTGGTCTACTAAAGGACTGCTTTTTCATAGTTTTACTAGTTACACATTTCTGCTTCTACAGGTCTGCTGCCATTGGCTTGTATTTATATGCCATAGAAAACAGTTTCAGGCTAGCTGATACTCCCAAAGATCTGGATGGCTGTGTCGACTGCTTAAACTTCTCCAGAGTGAGGTCAAATGTATCCCATAAAAGATGCTCTTCCTGAAAAGGAATGTCCATAGTCTTGGCCTGGACATCCAGGAGAACTTGGATAACCTGAATCAACTGTGACACGTAAAACCAGCTAATATTGCCCTTCCTTTGGCCTTGGAATCCTTTGTCCAGACATGCCTGAATTATAGCTTCCAAGTCCTCAGAAGCCACCTCTTTCATTGCTTTGCAGTGCTTCAGAGGTAAATGGTCAATAGTCTTCGTGACCACGTACTATAAGGCATGTTGATTCCGCCTCAATGTGCTATAGTCACTGATCTGCGAGACAAGGAGACTAAGGTGAAAAATGTCTTTGCCATGGGCTCACTGTTCTTTAACCCCTTGAGGGGTTGAAGCCCGAAGAAATTAGGTATGCCTTTAAAATCTGCGGCATGAACCACCAAGGAGTCTGCTAATGGGTGTTCTAAAAGATCTTGCATAACCTCCTTCACTGGTCTATACTTTCTGAAGATGTTTGTGTCGAGCCGGGCCAGAAACTGGCTTCTCCCATAGATATCCATCCATGGGGTCCTTAAAACATTTTCTAAAAAGCGAATAGGCTGATCCTCCTTCAGACCTTCACAAGAAGGGTGGGATTAACAATTATAGTGACTCGATTTTTCATGCAACAGTTGTTTTTATTTTCAAGCTAAATTCTACAGGGTGGACCAAATGAGCTAAAACTAGGCAATAACTCACTGTGTGCTGACTGGCTCTTAAAATTGTCATTGCTTGTCTTTAAATCCATTCAAGCCCCACGCCCTGATGCACTTTCCTGTTAGACACTATCTCCCACTGCTCTCCACGGCTCTTAACAGACTCCTGATTCTCTGTCTCCTGCCCACTCTGCACATCCTCTTTCTTTCTCTCCGTTTGTCTCACAACTGGAATGTTCTGCCCCCTCGCATACAAATAATTGCTACCATCCACTCCTTTAACTCTGCACTAAATCTCCACCTCCTAACCACTGACTGAGGGCCCTATAAATAGTAGTCTCTGTATACATTGTTCCTTGTATGGCCTGCCCTGTTCTGGTCCGGATATCTTGCATTCTCTCATCAACTAGTCCCCTAATCCTAAAGGCCCTCTGACAGGATTGCCCTGTATACTGTCGTGATATTGTAAAGGATATCTGGTTGATGCCTTGATCCCTCAAAAAATAGAGATACAGTGTATGTTCAGGTAACTGCGGCTCCATAACGCCTGCATCTCCTAGCCACTGCGTCAGCTTCTTTCATTTTCTTTCCTAGAGTGAAAATTCTTCCGGTGCTTTTTGCATTTGGAACCACACAATGGACTCCCTCCACTCCCGCTGCCATTGTGAGTGCTCTGAATAAGTCTGCTCCAGTTCTGCCGAGCCACTAGGACATGCATAGCATGCACTCTAAAATGCCTTGACCTCCATGTCGCACACTGGCAAGCCTTGCAATTGTTTTTGTCGTGAAGCTTCCCCCCAACACTACATCCATATGTCCAGGGCATCTTCTAATGACCTTGTCCTGAAGCATTTGTCACTGATCTTAAAACCTGTGTCCCGTTTACATAGTCTTGATAGAATGCTTCATGACCGTTCGCATCCAAGACTCTAAGCGTGCTACCCTCTGCGCTGTGAGCGTTAATCAATGTCTAATTCTCGGTCTGACAGTCGGACATTCCAAATATAAGGAATTAGCAGAAAGGATATTTTATCCATTGGAGCTTTCTTTTAGTATATTCAAAAAGAAGCACCTTAAACCCAAGGCACTGTACCTCTCATAAACTCTTACCACTCTTTGTCCTGGTGTGCTGAAGCAAGCAACTTCATAAGGGTAAACAGCTCACCACCACGATGGGCCAGTGTGTGTGTGTGGTTGCTTGCCACTCTGAATTATTTAGACCTGCGCATTGCTGGCACAGGTTTAGCAGTGTTTACCCGCATACTGGAGCCCAAGTCCCACTTGCTGGTCCTTATGTCCTTTGACTTACCTTTTGTACTCTGCCAACATCGTAACCTTTTTTTTAATTGTTTATTCAAATAAACCAGGGGTATTCACTGTTGTATTCTTTTGGGAGAACATTAGGCTTCCTGTAAATTGACATATTTGACATGAAAGTTATCTTATTAGAGACCATTATCTCGTTTTACCGGGTTAGTAAAAGAGTGCCACTGTTAACTCGTAGAGATCCTGTGATAGCTACTGCATACTCTTAATTCCTGGCTGGACAATCAGTTCTACAAGCCCGTGTTTTCTTATTGCATTGTTCTGTAACACAAATGACTATTGGATAAGGCAACTACACTCCTGATAGTGATTCATTGCCACCCCTGCAAAGACTGACACTGCTTATGTAGCTCCTATTTGAGGACTGTAGTGTGGCCACATACGTGCTGCAAACTTTTTTATGGCAGAAAGCTCTGAAGATCTTTCTAACTTTAGCTAAACAGTCAGCCAAAGCTACCACCATGTTTCTATTTCCCGTTCTAAGGAGTTGGGAATGGAAAGGAGCTCAATGTCAAAGTAAGTTACTTTTTCCCACTTCACTTAAACAGGAGCACAACATTCTGTAAGGGGTGCATTTCTGAAATGCACCTGACGAGCCCTGCCTTACCAAATAGCAAATAGGTGTTCTGTAATGTACACTGTTTGCCTTGCTTATATCCATGCCGCCATAGAAAACTGTGTGTTAACCCTCATAAGACAAATTCCTTTGATTTACTTCTTCAGTCCCTTCCTAGCCAGAAAAGACGTTATTCCATAAGGAATACAGTCCTATTCTGCAACTGACCTGCTCATTTATCTTCACTGGAAATATGACCTAGTCATCCAATAAGGAATTCAGTACTGGCCTTCACCTCAGAAGCCAATGCACACTTTTAGACAACACTACTAATCCACTTAGTAATGTATACATTGCTGTAATCCGCCCTCACCAACTCTTCCACCATGCTGGAAAAGATTGAATTTCCTTTTTCTAATTGCAGTGTATCTGCAATTCCACCATTTTAGGCAATGGGACCTAGTTGCTCTATCTGCTATACCTATCTGCTATCACACTGCAATTCACCTGATGTCCCTGCACTTGTGTAATACCCAGGACCTAGGCAGTCTGTAAGCGATACATTCCTAAGACCTCACCATGTGCTCCATAAGATAAAGACCTAAGACGTCCAATAGAGACTTGTACTTCTGACGTTGGGCACGTCATGTCCTGGCCTTTCTGTAATGTACACACCTGAAATTGTTCCTAGCAACATCTGTACAACCATAGGACACAGCACCCTATCATTCAAGGATGGAAGCTGCATGGAATGCATCTTGCTGTCCCCAGGCCCTATTTAGGAAACGGGCCATAGGTCTCCAAGAAGGGATACAGCACTTTGGAATGTCACATTGAACCCAGCACACTAAGTGGTGTGAACAAAAACTTTCCTAAAATGTGTATGTGAAATAGATCTTAATTGAGCCACCTCTGCTGCAGTTCCACTACCACAGGCTGGGAAGCCCCTGGATTGTGTTTTGCGCTTCACCCCTAGCGTGGTAATTTAAAAATCCTCCTTGTTTGCCATGGGAACCTCCGCTGTGGACCTCTGACTCCCATGTAATATATAACCAGGGTCTTTCTGTTAAATCCACCCATGGATACTTTGAGGGTCTGCAACCTGCAGTTCGCCATATGTTTTGGACTACAACTCCCATTATCCCTCACCATTGGATATGCTGGCTATGGTTAATGGCAGTTTTAGTCCAAAACATGGGGAGAGCCAAAGGTTGCAGACACCTGGGTAGAGAAATGTGTGGTACATGGTGGTTTTGGAAATCATCAACAGGTGATTCATTCTTTGCTACCAAGTGTAATTTCCCATGTCTAGTATCCACAGATCTTCATCTTGTGTTCTACTGCCCGCATTATCTGCTCTTTGAATCCGGAGACTGGAGTTGAAATCCAAGCTGTGTCCCTTGACCAGAGTCCTATGATTGTGAGAAGAGCATTGGCTCCATTACACTATGTTTCCTTAGTTGCCAAAATTAAACGCTTTTGAAAACAGACAAAACGCTTAAGTGTTGACATGGGTCTTGTTATCCGACCACCATATGCATGTGCCCACAGCTTGTGAGACACTAACTGGGATGAAGAGGACTATCCTTTACTGCTAGGCTACAAATATAATGACCATTATGAGATTGCAGAACCCCACAAGTGAGTTGATGGATGAGCCGGGAGGATGGGACGTTGGACAACGGTGCATAGTAAATGGAACTCAAGATAGAAGCAGGTGCACAAGTCCTACAGGGATAGATTTCAAGCCATGTGATGAGATTGAAGTCTGCTTATTGGTTTCTCTGTGAACTAAAGACACCAGGGCAGCATTCTGCAGGATACAAAAAGAAAGTGTTTTCCACCTTTGCCTGTTGATCAGATATACTTAGTTTCCCTCTGCCTCATGTAAAAATTCTCTTTTCTCCAGAGACAAATCAAGTGGTAAAATGCGGCTTAGGAAAATTGATTGGGCTTTTCCCCAGCAGCTGTTGGGCTTGTGGAGAGCCAGTCTCTTGGCGAGTTCTGACTTCTCCGCTCCCACTGGCCTCTCAGCCAAACCACACTGATAATGACCTTGCTGGCAGATACAGAACAGCAATGAGCCGGTAGGGAAATCTTTTATAGGGGTGTTTAGGTTGGAACACGATTTCCTGGGGGCTCTCTGATGCCTTCCTTGTGGCAACAGAGTGCCTCATCTTTATCACTAGCTGTTTCTTACTTTCATAAAGTATGTACTGCTCCCTGAAGCCACCCTTTGCTGAGCCTGGTACTGTCTCCATATATGTAATATTTGTGTACTAAACTATTTTACAAAAAATGGTACGTGAAAAAATGAACAAAGAAAAACAAATTAACAAATAAAGGACTGTGAAAGGTTCTGTTTTGTGTATGTGTTATTGAAGTAACCTCTTTTGTGTGCACCGTTGTCCAAGGAGGAAACCAGTGGAGTAAAAGCTCTAATGTTAACCCTCTGTACAACTGTTAATGAAAGGATTGCATTCTCCCACAGATTCCTCATCTTGGTAAATATCCAGCATTGCCTGCTTGAAAATAATTTTGACACGAAGCTTAGTACCGCTCGATATTGTTGTTGACGACTCCTTTGTATACGACTATGCCATTCCTGGATCGGAAGTGACATTGGCCGTCCTATAAAAGGATGACCACACCCCCACACCTCAGTTCCTTTTTTCCACACGCTCCACACACCATTTGGAAAACACGTTTGATTTTAGAATTCGATAATGCGTCGGTATGTCTGGGCCTAAGCCGTCCTGGTTTAAATGCTGCAAGAACTGCAACTCCAAAATGTCCGTCACAGACCCACACAATATCTGTGTGTGGTGTCTTGGTGTTGGGCAAGACACAGAGTAATGTGGTTCTTGCTTGGCGAATAACCCAAAAGCAGTGAAGGACTGCTCTGCTAAACTGGCGCTTGGCAGACCGCCATCCCCGGCGAAACCATTTCCTAGATCAGAGCATAATACTGAGGAGTCGACGCCCGAGAAACATTGACAAAGACCTCACCATGAGAAATTTAAAAAAAAAAAACGTTTGCAGTCCTGTAGCGAATCTCACCACTTGGCGTCCTCGTCACAAACAAAAAAATGCAGACACAATTCTGACTCGTCGGACGAAAGGGGCAAGTGCTACCATGCAAAGGGGGCTTCTAAGGAGGAGTGGGAGGATTGCAAAACGCATATGCTCAAGGTTTTTGAAAAGGCCTCAGCTAGTATGGCTCACACCATGGTGGTGCAAGTCGTTACAGCTCCAACTGTGCCCCGTTCCATGCGGCCCAAAGGTCGCCATGCGGGTCTAACCCTAAGGAGAAACCTCCTTTGCGTGCTGACAGTCGGCTGCCCCCTTAGGCCAAGAAGCCCCTTGAACGCCCCTGCAAGATCAGAGTTTTGTGCCAGACACTTGGTCTGTGTAATTCGACTCAATGCAGTCAATTTCTGATGAGGGCAACCCCATACCGTTTTTTGTTCGAGCCGATGGGAGGTGCACCTGGGATCTGTTTGATTTTATGGAAGACCAAGCCGGATTGCTTCAACTGGGGGAGGGCCACCACCATACCAGTGGTCTGAACACTTCCCTGGATGTGGAATACCAGCAATTGAACCCATGCCCGCACCCGAACATGCAATACTGCAAGTCGGTCGGGAAGGTTACTGTGGCCTTGGGGCTTGGTGCTCCGTCAAAATCGTTGTCACAGTATGACCTCACTGACATCCTCGACTATGGCCCGCAAACGGAACATGCTTTGCTGTTCAATGCGGCTATAGCAGACCCGGTCATCACCTTGGGGCAGCGTCCATGCAAGACACCGGCAGTTGACGTGGAGCTTACGAAGAAGTATACGCCGGCAAGAAGGGACCTCCCATTTTTCACATCCCACCCAAGCCCAGAGGGGTTAGTGGTGCAGACCACGACAGTAGCGCCCAGGCCCTCTACGTCAAACCTTCCCACCGACAGAGTTTAAAGAGGTTGACGCTTTACCGCAAAAAGTATTTGCCTCAGGCAGCATGGCCCTCGTGCTAAAAATCCCTATGCTTTCTCAACATTTTCCCACATCCTCTTGAGCACAATTACGGAGGCAGTTGATCAACTTCCAGAGGGGGAAGTCAAGGCTGGTTTACTGGATGTTGTAGCTGATTACAAGAATATGGCCTATCGGGCACGGCAAGCAGTTTTTGATGCTGATGACTGTAGGGGTTGTGCTATGGGCAATTCGACAGTCTTGCACTGGTCTGCGTATTTGAGGGACTCTGGGTTTTCCCTGAATTTTCAAGCAAATTTGCTCAACCTAGCTGTAAAGGAGAGTCAGGGGCACTGTTATCAGCTACCTCGATTACCAGCAAGAGGGTACTTGGGGCCCCAACTCAATCCCTGCCACAAGAATAGAAGACTCGACCATAGGGCGAAGTTTACTGTCTTTATTATCAAACAAAGAGACAGGGATTACACTAGAATAGCATAGTAGTCCAAAAGTTCTTGTTCTCCAAACGTATGTCACACCAATCATAAGTGAAGTCACAAAAACAAGTTGCATCCCCAAAACGTATCCAGGAAGGGCATTGGTTAGTCTAGGAAAACTATTTGTGTAATACATAGGGGTTAGTATAACCATTGGGTAGCCATATCTGGTGCCTCCTGTAGGACCACCTCTAAATGTTGCAAATACAAAGTTGCAGATTAACAGGGAAATTATTGGCCTCTGCAACATAGTGTGCCTTAATGTGAAAGATAGCTAAGAATCAGACACAATGTGTCTTCTCATCCTTGGGACCTTGGACAGCTACCAGGCTGAGTGAAACTATTCAAGGCAATGGGAACGATCACAAAGGTGAGGTATGTTCCCATCATGTTGCCATCTCTGATCGTCTAAGCCCTGAGACCATACATCCAGCTTTGAACCTGTGTAGCGATTGTACCTTTCCACCTCTGGTTTGATGGGAACAGCTTTCCTCCACCTCCCTTAAATAAATGGGCACTGTCCTAGTCTTCCAGGTAAATTGTCTGTGGACCACAAACTGGAGCTCTCCTGCTGGTAATTATGAGGATTTTGAGCTATGTTCCAAGCAGGTATTTTATCGCCTTGGTAAACTGGAAACCTTCCGTATCTGCTCGTCCTTGGCTAGGATGTGCATTGTATCTGTTAGAAGCTCTGTCTGCCTTCAGATGAACCAGGCTGTCAGCTTCCCCATGTATTCAAAGTCTGTCTTGTCTTCCCCATTCACTTCAGTGTACCTATGGCTTCCTTCATTGCTCTTATGGCCATCCATGTTTTTCGCAGTTAAGCATGTGCAAGCTAGATATATGTATTATTGGCATCTTGCTGTTTCTGCTTAGCTTAAGATTTACTGGTGTAAGTGTATCAGTCCTCTAACTACCATGAGGCATAAGCGTGTGGTTGATGTCTATCTGCAATAAACTAAGTGTTTGTGTAGATTTGTGCATGGATGCCTGTATGCTTCATGTCCAAGTGCAACTACATCGTGATGTCAATAGTGACGTCATCAGCTTTCAAAGTTCAAGTCAGTTGATTTGTTCGATCAATGACAACTCTATCTCCTCCATATTGTCAGTCGAGAACGATTTGAATCTCTGTCTAAGCGAGTAACATTTCTCACATCTGCGATGCATCAACGATGGTGACGAAGGGTGCAGGAGTGATGTACATCTCTCATTTCTCTGCCTTTAGGCTGCAAGTCGAGTGGGGGTCACGAGGGCCACACTTGGACCTCAGTCTTCAATGCCCCCTCTGGTTGACAAGACTACCACACTCCCCAAACAACCCTCCCTAGTCACGCATAGTTTCGGAACCCAAACCTGTGTTACTCCTAGATGTCCATGATATTTCACATTGTCGTCCAAACTCCAGGTCATGTAGCTGCAATCTCCTTCAAGGATGCACCATACCAGTTTTCCTTAATATTCACAAGAGTTGGCAGGAAACTGAAACGTTGTGCCTTGTAGGAACAGAGGACACTGCATCAGCTGTGACTTCAGCGCATTACGTATTTTCCTGTCCTCGCCTTCTTCTGTCTCTACGTTCAGTAATACTTTCATCCCAATAGTCTTTTCAGTAGTCTTCCTGTATGGTGATATTGCTACTCTGATAATGCAGAAGGCCAATAACACTAGTATCAATGCTGCTATCAGTACTTTCAATCCGTTGTCCATCCATGATGGTATCCAGGAAAAGATGTATGATAACCAGTCATCCTTTCCTAAAGCATTTGTCTCTGCCTCCATTTTGGTGTGCAGGCCTGATAGTTGAGTGATAGCATCTGTCTGGGTCCCATTCTCTTCATCGTGGGCTGGTAGAATGTACAGCAAGAAGGCCCGATTGTCATGACCGCAGCCTCCAAGGAGTCAGGTTTAGCCCAACTGCCTCGGAAGCTGGGTCACAACTTCATTTCCAGACACCCATCGGCTCCCATAGGGGCCTTATGGACCTTGTCCTGGCGCCAGTGGCGCCAGGCTCATAAGGGGACCCAGTCCCGGCACAGGACGTGCCGGGCTCATGATGCAAGGAATGGTGCTTGGGTGGACCTACCTGCTGCAGACCATGCTGCTCACTCACCTGCAGGACGAAATCCTCATCCATCCATGGCTGGAACTACTTTACCTTCTGGGTGTGGCCAGCACCACTCCCTGGGACTGTATACTGGAACTATTCTGGAAGCTGGGACTTCTTACCTGGGCGAGGCTGCTGTGGAAGGAGACACCTAAGCACTCCAGTAAGCTATTTAAACCACGCCCGATCAGAGCAACGTGCTTCGCGTTATTCTGCAATAGCAGCAGGACGCTCACCGTGTCAGCTCCAGAGAATCTTCAACTTCTGCATCTGGGGAAGAGAAATCCGCAATCTTACCTTCCGAAATACCATCTTCGTCTCCAGCAGCATCTGAAAAGGGAAAAGAACACCAGGTTAGCACGAGATAAAAACCAGCGCAGCACTTACCCAGTCCATCGGTGCATCTCAAGCCACGGGCTGAAGCTTTCCATTTTTTCGGGCACCCTGTGGAAGCAAAGACATTGGTTAGTAAACCTCCGTGAAACTTTCCTTACCTGCGCTGCATTCTTCTCGCCTCCGCCGACGCTGCTACTCGCATCTGCAAAACAAAAGGACATCATTAAGAAATACAAAACTCCATCTATACGCACGTGTTTTGGGCAGCGCTCATCTTTCTCACTCCTCGGTGCATTCCTCGACATCCATTTTTCTACCCAGCTGCTTCTGCGATCTGAAAAAGGAAAAGAGACATTAAGAAGTGCTTTTAACTTCGAATTGACATTTTCTACTTACTTGCCTGCAATACCTTCGCCATTCCATCGCTCTCCGGATCTCCATATTCAAGCAACCGCCGTTTGTGCTGCTAACAAGGGCCTAACTCCAAATCTTCATCCTCTGCAACCAAGAGGCTGGACAATTAACCAGTGAAGTAACTGGCTTCGGCGCCCCTGCACAGACGCAGGATGGAGAGCTCCGCTTTCACCTACATAAGGTGAGCACATTTAGCCTATGAACTACTTGGGAGTACCAGGAAGGGGAGGCAGCTTACCCAGTCAGGCTTATATATCCATAATAACCCCTTGCTCTCATAATTGCAGACACCTCACCCTTCAGATCAAGATCTCAGTGAGGAAAGGGCCTTTCCAGGGTGGCATTCGAGGCCTGCGCGTGACCCTAGAAGACTCCGAGAACCCCCAGACCTGTGCCTCCGAGGGATTCAGGTGAGCGTTACACCGATCTAAGCACAACGCCTTCCTCCATAGCTGTGAGAAGATCTAGAACATATCGATTCTGTAGGGCCATTACTGTGACAGCTCTCAATTCTTCTTTGATGGCGTTGAACCCCTTAACAGTTGAGTTTATCATCTGATTCAGCTCCCGTTGCGTGAGCTGGAGCCATTTGGCATTCGTATTAACCTGGACTGCTGGAATAATGGACGTAAACAACCTCTCAGTCCTGCTGAACAGCCTATGCTCTGGTGGTGTGGCATTGAGTGCATCTTCCATCTTTCATGATGCATAGTTCCCTCTCTTCACTCTTATCAGCTCTACAGAACTCCTCTTCCTTTGAGTATCCATCCTGGGGAACCCGTCCACTTGGATGTTTTTCTGTGGTACTACTAATGCTGGTGTGTTTAGCTGTATGAGAGGGCATATCCCTCCACAGATAGGTGGCAATTGCATGCATGCCTTTGACCGTTAGGGCCAATAGTGGTCCATTAGTTCTGCGGTGCCAACCTTCATGCCTGGTATCTTCGATATTTGCTTGCATCCTTTATTTTCTCCAACCTTCACTGGACCATCGTTCTGGGAACACAATGAGGCACTTTCGAGTGGTAGAATTGTCATAGTTTTGCACTTGCGTCCTATTCTCTGAGGCAGTTTTTGTTTTCTTTTCGTACCACTTCTACTAGAACTGTTGGGAGCGAATGGGCTTTGCTCTCAACCATTCCCTCTTTCCACCCCTCAGTTGTGTAGATTTGTCCATATGCTAATAGCTGTGGTCTTTCCCAGCATCCTGACATTCCTCCTATTGCCTTTTTTCCTGTCTTGGGGTACTGTAATTCCTTTTGCGTCACTATCTTTGCTTCTCATTTGTGCAGGCCATTACAGATGTACTTGTATTGTCAGCGCTCCAGCAGTAATCTATCATGTCTTGAGTCTAGATATAACTATCTTCATACGGGAACGTCTTCGACATCCATCTTAGTGTAGCCCATCTTCCTTGAAAGCAGCCTCTGGTGGTGCAGAGCGTCAAGTGCGTGGTATGATATTGTTTATTTGTAAAGCGCCCATACACAAAGCAAGTGTTTCAACGCGTTCAAGGAGGGAGGGAACAAGGGGGAAAAACAATTATTCAGAGCCCTTGAATTTCTGAACGATATAAGTCTGCATGGGCAGAAGTGGGTGCATGGAACAAGTGCATATAATACAATTAAGAGGTGTAGATAGCAGCAAATGGGTCTGACGACGATTCTGCAGTTTTTCCAAGTGCATTGAGGCGCCACCTTGCAGGAAGGGGAGACAAATGAAAAACAGACAATCTTCAAGGCATGGTGCATTCAAATCGTGCATGTGCACAGACAGATACAGGGGAGTGGGGGGCAAGTGCAGGTGGTGGGAGAGGGGACCAAGTGCAATCAGTCAGAAGCTGGGGTAAGTGCTGAGGCATTGTGCTCTGGCAGTTGGAATTTCAGTGGCTACGAATGTTCTGGATGTGCTCATGTCATAGGGGATGAGAGAGCATACATAAAAGCTCTCCTTCGTAGTTTTTTGCCCCACCTTGGTCATGTGCTTGTACCACATGTTGTTGGAAATATGGACAAATCGGATACAAAGTCTATGTCTGCACTGCGTTTATTCTTTTTATTTATCTGCATTTGTCATCTGCCCAGATATGGTTTCCGTAAAACCATGGATAGGGGTTGCATTAGTAGGAGTCAAAGCAGGTGCATGCAAAAACAGAATCCTTTGTAGTGCAAAGAGGGTAAAGAAGTAGACACAACACAAGGCACAAAACATAAATACAGCACTTCGAATTACAGTTCCATTTTGTGTAGTACCGTATGTCCTCTGTGTTCTGAAAGTCTGTAAAAATCACCTGAAAAGCCTCAAACGTGTGATTATTGTTTTAGCTTGTTTAATGTCTTCATCTAAAATACTGGGCGAGTGCTGCATGAAACAATCGTTCCCACATTATACGAATCCTAGCTCTGCTCAACAGAGTGATGATGGATGGATGGATGGATTCCTGTGGGTGAGATGTGGGTGAGTTTGGGCCTCATAAAGAGAATAGGCATGAAAGAACAATCTAAGTGGGATCACCTGCTCAGTCTCGGTTTCTATTATAAATATAATAAAGTGCTCCTCAAAGGTTGTGCAGGTATCGAATAATGTATTTTAAGCAGTCCTTTTACTTTCACAATGGATACCTAGTGTGAGAAAAGGTAGTGTGCCTCATCTAATTCTGCTTTTTTTTCCTTCCCTAACTATAGTCATAGACCGAGTCAATCTTTGTTGTGGTGCTTCTCCTTTGTCTTGTTCTTCTTGCATCAAATTGTCTTCGTTCTGGTGGGAGGAGGTCTCACCTCGGGAGGACTTGACTTCTCCAATGTCATTCCAGGCTTTTTTGCCACTCAGCTTCACAGTGCGATCAGTGGCCTGCTCTAGAAAATAGGGTCCCTCAACCTAGGTTGGAACCAAGGTCTGACAAAAGTTCGCAAGAAAACCGAGTTCCCTGGATAAAGTAGCGGTTGCTTTAATAGTTCAGAGTTTGTTTCCTTTGTGTTGTCTTCCTCTGTCGTCTTCGACCTCTCCTGCCGGGTTTGAAGATGTTGAGCGATAAGAAGCACTAGCCATCATTGAAGCTAGGTAATCATGCATCTCATCTCCTTAGACAACAGCAGAACTATGGGCATCTATCAGTGCTCTAGAAGGAGGAGCAAGTGGAAGTTGAATGAGTCACCCAGTCAGCACCTCATGAGGGGTTAAATGGTGGTCGAATCCAGGCTGATTGCACAATACAAACTAAGAGCAGGCAATTAAGCCATCCCTTTTTCAGCGTGGCTTTGATTTTGGCTTTGTTTCTCTTTAAGTAGGCCATTGAGGCGATTGCATATTCCATTTGCTTGCAGGTGATACTCACAGGAAAACCTGTGCTTAATTCCCAGTGGAGCTGTTATATACTTGAAGGTCTCATTTACAAAATGAGGTCGGTTGTCAGGCCTCAGGACCTTGCACACCCCCCATTGTGGGAACACCTATCTAACAAGGAATTTAGCAGCTCTGAGGACATCAAGGTTTGAGCATGGACCAACTTAAATCCAGCAGCAAAAGGGCAAACAACTATCATGTAGCGGTAGCCTTGGCAGACCTGGATCATGTCTACATAATCAACGTTAAGATGTTGGAAAGGCCCAATTGGGTGGGGTATTGCTCCTGGCAAAGTATGGCCCGCATCTAACTTTTTACAGACAGTACAATTTACCATAAATGCGGCTATATTCTCTGCCATATTTGGATGGAACAACGCTTCCCAAATGTGTGCGGTAAGTACATCTACTTAAATGAGTGGGATGATGCAATTGCATGAGTGCAATTTGCAACAATGCTACTGGAATCAGTAGCTTGCCTGTACTCTCCTGTCGCCATAGTGCATCTGTAGGGTATATTGAACAACCCCTCCATGCCCATAATTCCTTTTCTTCTAATGGTGCCTTTTGTTGAAACTCCATTATTTACGTGATAGGTATTGAACTATACCCTTTCTTCAATATCAAATTGTGCACGCGTTTACGTGTGTTGGATGGAGTATCGTATGTATTTATTTCTGCACAATATGCTGCATGTTTCACTTCTGCGGCTTCATTGCCACGGGATACTAAGTCCTCCCCCTTTGTGTGTGCTTGGCACTTCATGATTGCTTTGGCTGATGGGAGTTATAGCGTATGAGTCAGCCCAGTATGGGAACCGGTGTGCCGTCAGCACGTTGGAAGCCCCTTCTCTGCCATCGTGACAGTCCAGCATGTACTGAAGACGTCACATAGGCTGAATCTAATACACTGTAACCGCCTTGTCTTTGCACTCTTCTAATGCCATTATGAGAGCCTCTAATTCTGCTGCCTGCGCTGAAAAATGTGTAGGCAATCTCGCAATTGCTACTACTTCGGCTGTTCGTCAGATTTCATATTCACCACTGCTGTCCCAGTATGTCTTTCTCCCGTTGTCTGGTCTATAGCTGATGACCCGTCAATAAAAAGGCTCTGTTCGCCAACATGGGGGTTTGGCATGGATTCACATGGTCATGAATATTCTCCGTCCTCAGGCCGGGAATCCTCAGTAAAGGAAAAAACTGTTTCACTTTCATTTACAAACTGTATTTCTCTTCTAAACCAATCACTGTACTGTGGGTCATACTCCCCTTTCCCTAAGCCCCCCCTCTGGCAGCTATCTTCAGATTTTTACAGCAAGTTCAAGTGTTGGGAGTCCTTGAGTTTTGCTCTGTGAGCTATGCTACGGTTTTCAAGCTTTTTTAACGGAAAAGTTCTATTTTTGTCAAAAGAGCCTGTGTGCTTTTCTCTCCACCTGCTGACAAACAGGGATCCGTCTGTCTGTAAATTTCAACGCCCCTCAAGGGCAAGGATCGTCAAGTTTTTTCATCGACGTTTCCAGAAAGGCCATCGGGCCTACCCTGCACCTCCAACCAGGATGGAGGAGAAGAAGGAAGGAAGTTCTCTTTTGAAGATCTGTACCAGATGCGGACTGCAGAAGGTGTTTGTGGAGGACAAACACATTCAATACCTCTACTGCCTTCACCCGGACCACAAAGGAGGAGATTGCAAGATCTGCCTCGGCTTCTCCAGTAGAACGATGAAGAATCATCACAGTAGACTGGCGATGTGGCTAGGTGCCAAGGCATCTGCCCCATACCCCAAGCAGGGTCAGGCCTCACCCAGGACTGGCCGGTCCAAAGAGCAGGCTTCTAAGTTTTTTAAGGGTGCTGCATCCGTGGGGGCCCAAAAAAGGCCAAGCACAACGAGTCTGCTTCCGTCGCGGTGGGTCCCTCGATGGGCAGGGCGCAATCAACGTCACCATCTGCCTCCATCACCAGCCATCCATCGAATTCCTCCTCAAAAAAGAAGTCGCCCAACTCGGCTAAGCTGCAGGAGAAGCCTAAGAAGCCTAGGGTGAAGGAAAAGACAGTGGGCCTGGCCAAGAAGGCACAGGCGGCGCAGGAAAAATCGTCATCGATGATTGAGCTCTTGCCAGCCACTCTCGCGAAAGCCAAAGAGGCTGACCCCGTGAAGGTAGCCCCTGCTGCGCCCAGGGTGTCCCTACCCCCGAGGCGGGAGGCCACGGTCAGGGAAGTGGCAAAGTCTGCTGGCACACCCGAGAAGAGGATGCCATTGCTGAGCCTGGCTGAGACCCCTCAGAGTGCAAAAAGAGGGGCGCGGGGGGGTGATGAAGTCCCAGGCCAGCCACAGGCCGTACCCCAAGACATGGATGTTTCGTCTTCGGATGACGAAGACCGGGAGTCCCTGCACATGGTCCACGAGGATGTGGAGGACGACAGTGACGGCAGTAATGCCAAAGACAACGTTGGCGTGGGGCCTAGAGTGCCCACTCCGCCCGCTCAGCCGAGAGATGTATCCCTGGACATCCTTTCGATGCTGCACACGCTGATGTCAGAAATCCGGTAGATCCATGCCCTGGCGGCTCCGGATCAGCCTCTGGCTAAAAAGAGGAAGCGCCATCTGACGCCCCCACATCAACCTCCATACCTGCGCCAGGTGCCCTCCACCCCGATGGACATGGCAACCACGGATGACGATATTGTCATGGCGGGTGGATCACTGCAACTGAGGGTGCAAGACTGAACCAGTCACGAAGTCGGGCCCCCACCCATACACCACGGTGGGAGGCCACCTGACGGGATTCGTCAGTGAGTGCAAAAAGATCTCCGCCCACAGATGGGTGCTGGATGCTCTCTCCCATGGACATAACGTGGAGTTTCAGTAAAAGTGTCAGAGGATCCCTCTGGTGTCCCGGCAGGAGCAGCACATCCCTCAGCTCCTGCAGGAGGTATGGGCCATGCTAAAAAAACGGTTGATCAAGCTAGTTCCAAGACGACTCCGGGGCTCCGGAGTCTACTCAAGAAACTTCTTTGTCAAAAAGATCGGGGGCTGGAGGCCCATTCTAGACCTGCAGCGTCTCAACAAGTACCTCAAGTCCCAAAAATTCAGCCTGGTGACGTTGCAGCATGTAGTCGCCCAACTGGAGGAGGGAGACCTCTTGATGTTGCTGGATCTGGAGGATGCCTGCTTCCACGTCCCCATTCACAGAAAGAATCGAAAGTTCCTACGCTTTGTGCTGCAGAGAAGCCACTACCAGTTCAAGGCTCTCCCCTTCAGCCTAAAGTCAGCTCCCATGGTGTTCACGAAGTGCCTGGCACCAGTGGTGGCCCATCTACGTCTCCAAGGGATATACGTGTATCTATACCTCAACGACTGGCTCATCCGGGCCAATTCAAAAGAGGTAGCCGCCGCACACACACAGACGACAGTCCAGCTGCTGACAGATCTGGGATTCTGCATCAAATATCCGAAGTCCTGCTTGACACCATCGCAGAACACACTGTTCCTGGGAGCCAGGCTCAACATGGTCCCCTGCCTGGCGTCGCCCTTGGAGGAGAGGATAGCGGCCGTCATGGAAATGGTGCAACAGCTGTTGTCAATGAAGACTACCATGGTGCCGACCATCAAGTCGCCGCTTGGCAGGATGTTGTCGTGCATCTACCTTATCTGACTATGCAGGTTGCGGATGCAGCCTCTTCAGGAGTTCCTGGATGCTCACTGGGTACAGGTGTCCGGAAGCTTCACAGACAAGATCCCGCTCGACGAGGAGTTCCGTGAGGTGGTGGGACTTAGACTCCGAACATCGCACGCAGGGCACAGGGTTTCAAAACCCCCATACGCTTTTCTGGAGGGCTGGGGAGCCCACACCGGACATGTGCACACCAGAGGCCTGTGGCTGCCGGAGGAGAAAGATCTCCACTTCTCCAGCATGGGGTCTGGCATGGATTCACATGCTCATGAATATTCCCCATCGTCAGGCTGGGAATCCACGGTAAAGAAAAAATCAGTATCAGTTTTGTTTCTGATCTGTCTTTCTTAGTAGTAACCAATCACTGATCTCTGGGTCATACTGCCACCAGCCAATGACTGCCTCTCCCCAAGCCCCTCCCCTGACAGCCATCCTCAGATTTTTACTGCACGTTCAAGTGTTGGGAGTCCTCGTGCTTTAGCTCTAGAGCTTTTACAGCGTTTTCGCGCTTTTTCAGGAGATTTTTCGGTTAATCCAGCCACAAGCTCCACCGTTTCTACTTCCTATAACTGGGACCCGTTTCGGAATTCTTCTACGCCCCTCAAGGGTGAAGTTTTCGTCGAGTTACGCTTCTTGGAGGATTCCAGAAGATCTGTGGCCTACCTCAACGGACATGGCCCAGGACAAGGGAAAGCTCAACGCCCGGATTCAGGAGCTGCCCAGGATGCGGATTGCAAAATGTTTTCAAAGAGGACGAGCATTCGAGATGCCTCTACTGCCTTCATGAGGACAAGATGCACGTGGAGAAGGACTATGCGAACGGACCAAGCAAGATCGTCGTTCCCGCCTCGCCGCCTGGATGGAGAAGGCCACAGCAGGTGAGAAGGCGAAGAAAAAGTCTGAGCGGTCTTCTAAGACCTGTGAGGGCGCCCCGGCGACGGGGGCCCAACAGAAGGCCAAGCACCGCAAGTCCGCGGGCACCGGTAGCGCCGGAAGGTCGGGCTCCTCGGCTGCCAGGCAGGGCGCGACTTCCCCAGCACGATCAACCACGAGCCAGCGCTCTGGTTCGGGGAAGAGGAAGTCCGAGAACCCGGGTAAGCTTCTGGAGAGGCCCCGGTCGATCTCGAAGGGAGCCGAGGGGGAGCGAGGCAATGACCCTCCCCCCAAAGCGAAGGTCCAGGACGCACCTAAGGTGGTGAGGGCCTTGATCCAGCCGGCAAAGGCCTCTATCAAGGTTGTCGCAGCGGCCCTGGCGAAGCCGGCAGAGGCTACGCCAGTGGGGGTGGCCTCGGGGCCCAGAGTTTCCCTGCCACCGCGGAGGGAATCCTCTTTCCAGACCATTGTTAAGACCCCCGTGAAGACTCCGGTGGAAAAAGAGGGGGGGGGGCGGTGGCCATTACGGACTCTGATTCAGCCTCCGAGGAGGATCCGATGGAAACCGTGAAAGGCCTCAACGAGAGGTTCATAGGCCTCAACGAGCGGTTCGAGAAGGTTTGATCCCAGAGGAAGGTTCCCGTTGATGTGATCGAAGATAGCGACAATGGCGGCGACGAGGGCCCAGTGGAGCAGCCAGCCCATCCGTCGCAGCCATTACCCGAGCCCCAGGATAGCTCGGCGGCCATTTTGTTGGCGATCCAATCCTTATGTACTGAGATAAGGACGAGGTTACCACTGACCCCGACGGAGGATCCAGAACCAGGACCGTCGGGAAGCCCTCCTAACAAGCGGAGGAGAGTCCACCCCGCTCTGCCCTTACTGCCCGCGAGGCCTGCGGACCCCTCATCCCTCTCGCCGGACCCTCAGGAGGATACGGCGACGGATACAGCAACGGGACGGACGGCGGCGATGATACAACGGACATCCCGTCATCACCCCACCTCGGGCCCCTCTGTCCGACGAAATTGGCTCTTTTCACGCCATGATAGCCAGGGCATCCGAGCTCTTCCAGCTCTGCCGTGAGGAACAGAAAAAGGAAGGTTTTCTTTACCAACGGCGGGAGGCCAAGAGAAAGACGGTCCTCGCGGTGCCGTTGCTCGGCGACATCTGGGATGACGGCTGGCTATCCGCAAGAACCTTTCCACGACACCCGTCAAAAGGAACAGGTACGAGAAAAAGTACTGGGTCCCCGATGCCGCCCCCTTGTGCCTCAGGGCCCAGCCCACGCCGGACTCTGTCGTCTCGCCAGCGGCCAAGAAGAAGGCAGCGAGTGCGGCGGCTTCAACTTCCACTTCCCCGTCGGACAGCGTGGGCAAGAAGTTGGACTCCATGGGACGACGAATCATCTTGTCGGCGACGACGACGATTAAGGCGGCCAATGCCTTAGCGATTGTGCCCCGTTACGACAGGGAGCTTTGGTTCAAGATAGCTCCGCTATTAGACTTCCTACCGGACGACAAGAGGGCAGAGGCCCTACAGATTCTGCAGGAAGGTGAGGTGGCGTCGGATCACGCCATAACGGTGGCAACGGACATTGCCTATACTGGATTTCGCCAACTGGGCAACGGGTTTTGCCTCCGACGACAAGGATGGATCAGGGCGACGGACTTTCATCAGGACGTCAAGACCAGAGTGTTGGACATGCCGTTCGACGGCAACAACCTGTTTGGAAAGACGGTGGATGAGTCCCTCCAGGCCATCAAGACAGACACGGAAACAGCTCAAGCCCTAGGAGTCCTTCAGCAACGGCGGCCCTTTTGGAGCTTTGGAGCTCTGGAGGCAGATAGGGAGCCTCCAAGGGATCCAGCGGTGGCTCTTCTACTTACCGCCAGGCAGCCCGCTCCTCGTCCCAGGAGGCCTACAAGGGCCGCGGCAAGCAAGGAGGGTCTTGCCGCCGTCGGCAAGGAGGCCAAGGCGGCAAGGCCTCTTCCAAGCAGGACTGAACCGGCCGTAGCGTCGGGGCCCCCACCGAAACACCCTGGTGGGAGGCCGGCTGACGAAGTTCGTCAGCGTGTGGGAGTCCATATCCACCGACCGTTGGGTGCTGGACACCCTGGCCCTCGGACACTCACTAGAATTTCAAAAGAAGTGCTGTTGCATTCCTCCCGTGGCCAGGAAGAAGAATCACGTCCCTCAACTGCTGTTGGAGGTAAGGGCGATGCTCAAGAAAGGTGCCATCGAGCTCGTCCCCAAGAGGCTCCGGGGCTCCGGAGTATACTCAAGATACTTCCTCATCAGAAAGAAGACAGGCGGTTGGCGCCCCATCCTGGACCTGCGTCGGTTGAACAAGTACATCAAGGCACAGAAATTCAGGATGGTCACCCTCCAGCACGTGCTGGGAAAGCTGGAGGAGGGCGACTTCCTATCGTCACTGGACCTGGAGGATGCTTACTTCCACATCCCCATTCTAAAAAGACACAAAGTTCCTCAGATTCGTAGTCCAGGGGCGTCACTACCAATTCAGAGCCCTGCCGTTCGGATTAAAGTCGGCACCCAGGGTGTTCACCAAGTGCCTCGCGCCTGTGGCAGCGCGGCTGCGCCTGCAAGGGATCCATGTCTGCCCCTACCTGGACGACTGGCTAATCCGTGCAAGGTCAAGAGAACTCGCCGTCGAACACACGGCGAGGACCGTCCACCTGCTCACGGAGCTGGGATTCGCCATCAACTACTCCAAATCCCATCTGGTCCCGTCGCAGGTGGCACTGTTTCTGGGAGCAAAGCTCGATACAGTGAAGCGATTGGCATCTCCGTCGGAAGAAAGGACGAAGGCCATTTTGGGCAAAGTGTAGCGCCTGTTAGCCATGCATGTGGCCAGAGTGAGGTCCATCAAGTCCCTCCTCGGGATGATGTCCTCATGCATCTACCTGGTGCCCCTTTGCAGACTTCGGATGCGTCCGCTACAAGAGTTCCCTCGACGCCCGCTGGATTCAAGCGGCGGGCAGCTTCGAAGACAGGATCCCGCTCGACGAGGAGTTCCGTCGGGCGATTCTATGGTGGGGTGCCCGTGCGCACCTCATGGCAGGCATGGACTTTCAGGCCCTGGCGTATCAGGAGACGGTAACGACGGACGCATCCTTGGAGGGATGGAGGGCCCACACCGGAGATCTCCACGCAAGAGGCCTCTGGCTCCCGGAGGAGAGGTCCCTCCACATCAACATCCTGGAGCTACGAGCCGTGTTCTGGGCACTCAAATCGTTCCTTCCGTCCCTCAAGGACAAAGTGGTGAGGATCTTCACCGACAACACCACCACGATGTTCTACATCCGGAAGCAGGGACGTACCAGGTCCCCAGCCCTGTCCAAGGAGGCCCAGGATCTGTGGCACTGGGCCGTCGCCCAGGGGATGTTTCTGGTTCCCTTCCACCTGGCAGGAATTAAAAAACACCATCGCCGACTCACTCAGCAGGGAGCTGCGCTCGTGCCACGAGTGGGAACTACACCAGGACCAGGTGGATCGGCTCTTTCAACGGTGGGGCAAACCCCATATCGACCTGTTCGCGACAGCGACGAACTCCAAGTGCCAGAGGTTCACCAGCAGGTTCGCACAACCGAGGAGCATGGGCGATGCTTTCTCGTTCCCTTGGGATGGCCTGTTCCTGTACGCGTTCCCTCCGTTGCCGTTGCTGCTCCGTCTCATCAACCAGCTGAAGAGGTCCAGGTGCAGGATGATCCTCGTCGCACCGGCGTGGCCGAGACAGATCTGGTTCCCGGACCTTCTGGACTTGTCAGCGTCCCCACCTATCAAGCTGGCTACGGACGCAGATCTTCTCTCCAGAGAAGGAGGCGCCATTCTTCATCACGACCCAGAGTCGCTGAACTTGCAGGCTTGGCTCCTGCATTACTAGAGTTTGGAGGATACGATATCCCGGCTGACTGCAGAGCGGTTCTTGCAAAAGCCAGGGCGTCCTCAACTCTCAAATGCTATGGACATAAGTGGAAGAGGTTCTCTGTCTGGTGCCGTGCACAGAAGATTAACCCTCTGCGGATTACAGCCCCTCAAGTATTGCCGTACCTACTGTCGCTGGCCAAAGCTGGACTGGCTCACGCCTCCAAGATACATCTGGCTGCCATCTCCCAATACACCAGAACTACAGGACGGGCGTCCTTGTGGTCTCATCGCCTGGTGAAGGAATTTATGAAGGGACAATTCCGATCGTTCCCGCCGGTGAAGGCCCGTGCCCCAGCGTGGGAGCTCTACGTGGTGCTGACCAGGCTCATGGGGGCCCCATTCAAGCCTATGCATTCGGCGCCGTTGAAGTTCCTGTCGTGGAAGACAGCATTTCTCGTGGCCATCACCTCCGCACGACGAGTGGGAGAGATCCAGGCCCTATCTTGCAAGCCTCCATACTTGACTTTTCACGACACGAGGGTGGTGCTGAGGATGCACCCCTCCTTTATGCCCAAGGTGCCGTTGGACTTCCACCTCAGCGAGCCCTTGGTGTTGCCAGTTTTCTTCCCGTCGCCTTCGTCTCCGGCTGAGAGGACTTTGCACTTGCTGGATGTGGCTAGAGCGCTGAAGTTCTGCGTGGACCGCACAAAGAGTTTTCGGAAGACATCACATCTGTTTGTGAACTTTGGACCTGTGAATCAAGGGAAGGCTCTCTCGAAGGCTTCCAATTCTAGATGGCTCTCCGGCTGCATCATGCACTGTCACCGGTTGGCAAACCGACCGCTGCCCAGCCGTCCGAGAGCCCATTCGACCAGAGCGATCGCTGCTACCACGGCGTTCCTGTCTGGTGTGCCCCTGCTGGACATCTGCAGGGCTGCTACGTGGAGGTCGACGCACACTTTCACAAGATTCTACTGCGTCGATCGGGACTCCATGGAGGAGTCCAGGGTCGGCCAAGCAGTGCTGCGCAAACTGTTCGCTTAAGGTGAGCCTGGTGAGGAGGTAAGAGATGCTTAATGTTGAGTTGTTGTATTGCTTAATGTTGAGCCTGTTGCCACCTCCCATGGTTGTGCATGTGTATACTGCTATGTATTCTTATATTCATGAGCATGTGAATCCATGCCAGACCCCATGCTGGAGAAGGAACAAGTTACTTACCTGTAACAGTTGTTCTCCAGCATGGGTCTGGCATGGATTCACATGCGAACCCTCCCTCCTTCCCCTCTGTGGCTCTTCACTTGGTCATACTGCCACTTTACGTGCTACCAAATCTGAGGATGGCTGCCAGGGGAGGGGCTTAGGGAGAGGGCAGTCATTGGCCGGGGGCAGTATGACCCAGAGATC
Source organism: Ambystoma mexicanum (assembly GCF_040938575.1). NCBI lineage: Eukaryota > Metazoa > Chordata > Amphibia > Caudata > Ambystomatidae > Ambystoma > Ambystoma mexicanum. Next base: position 1,171,901,035 of record NC_090921.1, on the reverse strand, counting down.
AGTGATTGGTTACTGCTAAGAAAGACAGATCAGAAATGAAACTGATACTGATTTTTTCTTTACCGGGGATTCCCAGCCTGATGACTGGGAATATTCATAAGCATGTGAATCCATGCCAGACCCATGCTGGAGAACAACAGTTACAGGTAAGTAACTTGTTCCATCAATATCCTGGAGCTGCGTGCAGTGTTCTGGGCCCTCAAGTCATGAAGGGCAAGGTGGTAAGGATCTTCACAGACAACACCGCCACAATGTTTCTACATCTCGAAGCAGGGGGGCATCCAATCCCCAGCACTCTCCAAAGAGGCGCAGAACTTGTGGCACTGGGCCTTCGGGCAAGAGATGGTCCTCATCCTCTTTCACCTGGCGGGAGTCAGGAACACCATTTCCGCCTCCCTCAGCAGGGAGTTGTGCTCCTGCCACGAGTGGGAACTTCAGCAGGACCCGGTGGGGGCCCCAAATCAACCTGTTTGCGACGGCGGCAAACTTCAAATGCCAGAAATTTGGCAGCAGGTTCTACCAGCCGAGAGCATGGGGGATGGGTTCTCCTTTCTGTGGGAGGGCCTATTTCTGTACGCGTTTTGCCCCATTGCCTCTCCTACTGAGAGTCACGAGTCAACGCAAACAGTGCCGATGCAGGATGATACTCGTCGCCCCGGTGTGGCTGAGGCAGATTAGGTACCCGGACCTTCTCAGCCTGTCGGCGTCACCTCCGGTCAAGCTGCCAGTGGTCGCGGATCTGCTCACCAGAGAAGGAGGCGCAATTCTGCATTACGACCCAGGGTCGCTGAACCTGAGGGCTTGGCTCCTGCAGCCCTAAAATTTGGAGGATACGAGTTGCCCTCGAACTGCACGGAGGTGCTTGCCAAGGCCAGAGCGTCGTCAACTCTTAAATGCTATGGTCACAAGTGGAATTGTTTTGCTACGTGGTGCCGGTAACAGAAGATCACCCCTCTGGGTCATGGCCCTGCACACCTCTATCAAGGTGCATCTGGAGGCTAACTCCTGCTACACCAGGTCTCCTGGAAAAACTCTTCGGTCCCACCGTCTCGTCAACGATTCCTCCAAGGACCTTTTCATTCGTTCGCGCAGGTGAAGGCTCCTGCGTGGGAACCCAACATGGTGCTGACAAGACTCATGGGTGCCCCCTTCAAGCCTATGCATCAGGCCCCTCTCAAGTTCCTCTCATGGAAAACGGCTTTCCATGTGGCCATCACATCTGCCAGGAGGGTGGGTGAAATCCAGGCCCTATCCTGCAAGCAGCCATAACTGACTTTCCACGAATCGAGGGTGGTGCTACGGACGCACCCCTCCCTCATGCCAAAAGTTCAATCGGAATTCCACCTCAACAAGCCTTTGGTGTTGCCTGTGTTTTTTCCTAAGCCTTCATCAGCGGCTGAAAGGGCCTTGCACTCGCTGGACGTTGCTCATGCTCTGAAGTTCTACGTCGCACGCACGAAGAGTTTTTGGAAGACGTCTCAACTGTTTGTGTGTGAACTTTGGTGTTGCGAACCAGGGGGGGATGCCTTGTCCAAGGCTTCCATCTCAAGGTGGCTCTCCGGCTGCATTGCCCACTGTCACTGTTGGCCAACTCGCTGATGCCCGGCCGTCTGAGAGCCCATTCCACCAGTGCGATTGATGAGACAACAGCATTCCTGTCTGGTGTGCCCCGGCTGGACATCTGCAGGGCTGCTACGTGTAGGTCTGTGCACACCTTCACAAGGCTCTGCTGCATCGACAGGGATTCCAGACAGGAGTCCAGCGTTGGCCAAGCAGTGCTACGCAACCTGGAGAGGGCAGTCATTGGCTGGGGGCAGTATGACCCAGAGTACAGCGATTGGTTTGGAGGAGTAATACAGTTTGTAAATGAAAGTGAAACTTTTTTCTTTTACCAACGATTCCCAGCCTGACGGGGAATATTCATGAGCATGTGAATCCATGCCAGACCCATGCTGGAGAACAATAGTTACAGCTAAGTAACTTGTTCCTTCTCCCCTCCCAACGGCTTTCTCCCCCACTTTAGGAATGTCGACATATTGTTCCATGTACGTAGTACAGTTGTGAACATAGTCGACCTCCTCCACTGGTTCAGCTATAAATGTTGCTGGGTTTACAATTCTGCATCTCATTACCTTTATCGCTGGATTCGAGATAATCGCCTCGAATCCAGATGCTCTCCATGGGTGGTAAATGTGCTTTTGGGCTTTTCTAGGATCGCAAAGAGGGCATGCTCCACATAAAGTTGGTGCTGCACCATTGTGATACTTGCTTACTTTTACACAATGAACACAGCAGCAGCCAAAACTTGTTCGCAAGGGTAATGTCCTCTCATCACTGGGTCTAAACATCCACTATAGTAGGCTATTGGTTTGTGTCCTAAGGTTGTCTTTTGTGTGAGCACTGCATGCATCATTACTCCGTTGGAGTGTTATAACAAATAGAATTCACCCTTGTAATTGGGAATCCCTAACACTGAAGCTGTGCATATTGCCTTCTTTAGCTCCTCAAATGCTTCAGTCATTTTGTGTGTCCATGATAGGCTACTGTCTGCTCTCTGTGCCTTGTGCACTTGCTGTAGTAGAATACCTAGGCTGTGCAATAATTACAGACGCCCAAGAATTGCTGCATCTCTTTCACTGTCTTTGGCAGCGGCGTTCTAAGGATTGCCTGCGCCCTTTCTGGAACACTACATAGAATTGTCATGGGATTGGGAACTAACGGAAATTCTGCCTCAACAATTTGGTTCAAAGGGCGTTAATCTTGGATAAAACGCCATGATCTCTCTGTCACCTTCTTTACCGGGTACACATTGGATTGGTATTATACTGTGACTCCGAAGGGACTGAAATACCTTGCTTTACAAAAGTGGTGATAGTCTCACCTTCGTCTGCCTCTCTAGATATTGTCTTGCCCTCTGTAAAATATCCCCCCACCTGGCTTGAGCTTTATTTTGACAGTTCCTATCCCCTTTAAAAGGTCCACGTCATATGGACTGCTAGTGCATAGAACACTGGGTACTTGCGCCAAGTCTTCGCTGAAAAATGGTGGTAGTGTCTTTTTCAGCATAACCATTGTTATGTTAAATAATTTATTGAGCGCACATGCGCCCGGAGGCATCTTGGCGCTGATTGCATGAAAGGATTTCCGTGTATGAGTGTAGCTAGAATCATAACGTTTTCAACATCCGACGGAAGGTAATATGATCCACAGTCCCGCGGAGGGCGAGCAGCAAATCATTCCAGGCTTTGCAGCAGCCACTGAGAAAGCCCGTCCACCTGTCCGTGAGAGTCATATCTGGGGAACTGCCACCAAAAGGGCGGATCGAGAAATTGCAAAGCGCAAGTGGGGGCATACGGCACAAATGTCTCCTGCAGATATTCCGCCCCTGTGCCATAAAAGGCACGATGTACAATGCACATGGCCTTAAAGAGAATGCGGTTTTCAACAGGAAGCCAATGATGCTGTCTTATGGATGGAGACATATGGGCTCCAAAAGTGGGGCAAAGAATCGATCTGGCGGCAGCATTTTGGAGTAACTGAAGCCGGTTAATTCGATATCAAGGTTGTGCCAGATAGAGAGTGTTGCAATAATCAAGCCCACTCGAGACCAATGCAGCCACCACCGGAGCCTGGCACTCTACCGGGATAAAGGGAAGAACCTTCCACACAATCCAGAGCTTAAAGTGACCAGTTTTACAACCTGCCACCACCTGCTAGTCTATTGCAAGGGATGCAGAGATTTTAACTCCCAAGTTCTTGGCAACGAAGTAGGCAAGGGGAGAGGGCCAAGAGAAGTGGGCCTGAACTCCACAGTCCAGAAACGGAGGGGTGAAGTGGTCCCAACAAACAGCAGCTCGGTTTTACTGCTGTTGAATTTTAACAAATTGGATCTCATCCAAGCTCCTAGTAGATCCTCAAGGCACTTTCTGAGCCAGACCGCTGTGTCAGCTTGAGTAAGGTCCAGGTGGACCAAGAGTTGGGTATCATCCGCGTACGAATAATAGCAAAACCCATGAGACAAGATCAGGAGCAGGAGAGGCCTAATGTAATCATTAAAATAAATGGGGAACAGAGCAGAACCCTGGGGAACACCAGTACCATTCTCTGTGATACTTCCCTGTAATGTATCCTCGCCCTCCTGGTTAATGCTCATGGAAAGCACTGTCTCATGAGCTGAACGATCATCTCAAAATAGTTCCTCATCTGTCAGGTTGGTCAGTCTGTGCCCTTCTCCCATCACAATGACTGCCCGCCATGCGCTTACCGTGTTGTCAGTCTCATGCAATACTACTCTCTCGTCCTTTACTATAACCGCCTCCAGTTCTATTGATATCACCTGTCTATCTTTTTCATCTAAGAGAACCTCTGGTATGAACAACAACTTGTTGGGCATACGTAGCAAGTTGCCTTGTAACCCTGGAAGCCATGCCATCAGCACTTCCACTCCATATTGGTACAGCTTGAAATTCGCTGGCAACCCCCTCTGTACAGTCTGCCCGCAATATGCCTGAATGTGATAGGTATATTTATGGTGCAATTGAGGACAAGGACAGTTTATCTGGGAGAAGGTCAGCGTTACCTTCCCAGGGGTGGTTGCACAGCCTGATGTACAGTGAATCTTTAGTAATGAGAGCTACACCTCCTCCTTTCAAGAGCTGTCTGTCCTGTCTGAGAATAGAGTATCCATGTGGGAGAGCTAGAGAGATGGCTGGGCCAGACGCCTCATGGAGCCAAGTCTCTGTGATGGCAAGTAGATCTCAGTCATGAATGATGATGAGGTTGTTCATCTCCAGGGCGTCGGTGGGGAGAGAGCGTGCATTTATAAGTGCACATTTGAGCGCGGGAAAGGGAGTGGTGTTCTTAGTGAGGGGGGAGGAGAAACAGTGGAGTGATGGGTGTGGGGGATCACCGGAGGGGAGGTCGAATAGATTTGCTTGATGGTTTGTGTTTTGAGCATGCAGGCAGGACATCAGAGTCCTTGACCATAGTGGTGCATGTAGGTGCATTGGTGTGGAGAGTGAGTGAGAGAGCCCAGTCTGAGATTCCTCCTAGCCGTGTGGCTGGGGAGGCTGGGGTGTAGTGATGGTTCAGTGCATGTCCTAAGCCTAGTGATCCTGGATACTAACTGAGCCTGAGAGCAGAGTGAGGCCGTGGGGCTCCTCAGGGAGGCAGTGTTGGCTGGGGTAGTGAAATGATGGGGAGTGTGAAGGGAGTGGATCATGTTGGAGGTAGGCATCATAGATGGAGCAGCTTTTGGGTAGGTGGATAAGGCGAGTAATAGCGCTAGCAGGAGGTGCCAGGTTGGGGTGGTGCAAAGTGTGTTCTGATGCGTGTGCATATATGAGGCCAGTGGCTGCGTAGTGGGGTACATTGGTGAGCAATATGTAGGGCCAGTGCAGTTAGCGGGCAGTGTATCGGTGGCAACTGGTGAGCACAAAATGCAACAATAACAATGGGTAAGGCTAGTACAGTTTAGCGGGCAGTGTATCAGCGGCAAATGGTGAGCACAAAGTGCAACAATGACAATGGGTAAGGCCAGTACAGTTCAGCAGGCAAGGTGGCACCGAGAAGTATTAGGGCAGGATAGGCAAGTGTACAGGCAGAGACTAGGAGGTTAGGGAATACCTCGAAGGTGATCGGATACAGGAGGGGTGGTTTCGGCTCTGCTGCATGCCAAGGCTCCAGTGTTTAATTTGAAAAGTCGTTGCCTCAAGAAGATGTAGATAAAATTGGAAGGAGGTGGAATACTTTTTCATAGCATATGGGTTAAGGTAGTAGGCAACCACTAATAGCGTAGAAGCCGTAGGATAGGGCTGAAAGAGGGGGTACTCCTGGAGATGGTGGCCGGTAGGTGTAGCAGCGTCTCTGCCCGACAGCAAGTACGGCTATGGACAGGCACAGACAGGCCCTTAATCAGTGCCCCTTTGTTGAGCGGCCGGCTTCCGTCTGACTGTGGCGGCTATTGGTAGTTGTTTCTGCGCTCAGCCTATCAGGAAATAGCTTAGGTGAGATGGAGGAAGCGGCAAATTCGAATTTCAGCAGATTTGCTCATCGGCCATATTGGAGTCGCCTGATGGCTAGGATAATGCTGTGTCAGACGCAGAGAACAAAGCTACAGTACACTAACTGTACAGTATAGTTGAGTCTATACTTACTCTGCCATCCACTGAAGCCCCTCAGACATCAACTCTCCCAGAATCTGCCACTCTGCCGTCCGGTCTGCTTTGCGTCCGACAGGGAGCAGGCAGGAATTCCTCCAACATGGCCCCTGACAACCTCTTCAATTATTCCAATGCGCAGTCTTGGGGTCCGATCCTCGCGGGTCGCTGCGCATCCCTTTAGGCAAGTAGCGGGACGGGCGGGCTTAGTACCGGAAGGTCTTAGCAACCATCCCTCTGCTACCTCTTGTAAAGGAGCAGCAGGGGCACTCTTAGCAGCTACCCCCATTACCAACAAGAGGGTACTTGGGCCCCAACAAAGTCCCAGCCGCAAGAACGGAAGACTCAACCATAGGGCAAAGTTTACTGTCTTTATTATCCAACAATGTGACAGGGATCACACTAGAACAGCATAGCAGTCCACAGGTTCTCGTCCTCCAAATGTGTGTCACACTGTTTTAGCCATAAGTGACCTCACAAAAACAAGTTGCATCCCCAAAAACCTATAAGGGACGGGCATTGGTCAGTTTTGGAAAACCTATATGTGTAATACATAGGGGTTAGTATAACCATCGGGTGGCCATATCTGGTGGCTCCTCCAAGGACCAACTCTAAATGTAGCAAATACAAAGTCACAGGTTAACAGGGAAATTATTGGCCACTGCAACATAGTGTGCTTTAATGTGAAAGATCGCCAAGGATTGGACAGAACATGTCTTCCCAGCCTTGGGACCTTGGACAGCCACCAAGCTGAGTGAAACTATTCAAGGCAATGGGAACGATCAGGAAAGTGCTGTATGTTGCCATCATGTTGCCAACACTGATCGCCTAAGCCTGAGAAGGTACATCCAGCTTTGAACCTGTGTAGCGGTTGTATCTTTCCACCTCTGGTTGGATGGGAACAGCTTTCCTCCATCTGTCTCGAATGAATAGGCACTGTCCTAGTCTTCCAGGTCACGTGGGTGCGGACCGTGAAATGGAGCTCTCCTGCTTGTAATTATGAGGATTTTAAGCTATATTTCTTGCAGGTATCTCATCGCCTTGGTAAACTGGAATCTTTCTGTCTCTGCTCGTCCTTGGCTAGGATGTGCACCAACCATGTCTGTGCTAGAAGCTCTGTCTTCAGCTGAACCAGGATGACAGCTTCCCCATGTATTCAAAGTCTGTCTTGCCTTTCCTATCCAACCCTAACCGAGTGTCTAAAAGAAGTCTTCAACTGGATGGATGCCAACAACCTGAAAATCAACCCAGGAAAGACAGAAATCATGATCGTATCCAAAGACCAAGAGAACGAAACCACCATCCCATGGCCTACGGAAATGGGAAACGCATCAACACCATCGAAGGTAGTAAAAAATCTGGGAGTCCTAATGTACAACAACCTAACCCTGGAACCACAAATAAATTCAACAGTGAAGAAATGCTTTTTCCTCCTCCGCACGGCAAGAAGAATTCTACCTTTCCTCTCCTTCGCGCACAAAACACTCACTATCGTCGCCCTAATCATGTCTAAAATCGACTACGCAAACAGCCTCTACCTCGGAATACCAGAATACCTCCTGAAGAAACTGCAACAGATCCAAAATGCAGCAGCAAGACTACTCCTCAAACTATCCAGGAAAGACCACATCACTCCAGCCTTAAAAACATTACACTGGCTCCCAGTAAAACATTGCATCACCTTCAAAACAATGTGCATAACGCACAGGGCAATCAGCGGACAAGGAGCAGAATTCCCTCAAATGAAAATAATAGTCTACAAACCAACAAGACCCCTCCGATCAAGCAACAAAATCCGCCTGGAACTCAAACCATACCATAAGAAAAAACTTGGAGGCACCTCCTTCTACCACTTATTCGCAAAAACCTGGAACAACATCCCAAAAGAAATGAGAAACACTGAAGATCACCTAAAATTCAGGAAATCGCTAAAAACCTGGCTCTACAACACCACAAACTAAACCAGGAAACCAAAACTGGAAAAGGATGGCTAAACCAAAAAGACACGGACATCCCGGACCCAAGAGAGCAACGCCCACGACACCTGGACGGGGACACCGGATAGACTGGAACGCAGGCAGTTAGCACAGAGACTGAGTCAACTACCCCAGACAATCCCACCAACACCTTCGCCCACCCCTTAATTACTACCAAGTACCACATGGGTGTGGAATTATCAAGGTATTGGCAATCACCCCACCATCTGAGAGGTTGTCATTGGCAGGTGCAATGTTCAAAGGAGTATGAATGGAAGATAAGGGGAGCAATGAGAGAGCATGTTAGAGGCGGGGCTAGAGGAGTAAGGAACCTATATGCCAGTCAGACTCAGATCAGGACGGAGCCACAACAGGGGAGACTATGCAAGCCGAGCGCTTCTATTCAGGATAGAGACGCAAACTAACCAACCCCTACTAACAATTTCTCTTTCTGCATACACCTCTCAAACTCCAAACCAAACACAACCAAAACCTACAGCACAACAAACCGCACAAACTTCACTACACTGCAACAACAAAACAAAAAACACACATAGCCTTGCACAACAGTACATGACGACAACCGGCCGCAAACACCCCAGGCCCAGTCAACGGACCCACCGGGCTGAGGCCGACAACAGTACATCACTGCTCTTGTGCACTTTTCCTGCTTCCTCCCACTAACTCAACCTCCCCTCCTCTTTCAGAGCCGCCAGAGCGCCAAGGGACCACTCCGGTGGTGATAGTACGCGGTACAAATGTCCTTTAACATTAACATAAAGCTCACCAGACCCGAAAGTAGCAGGGCGCCGAAGATATGCAAAGCTTACACGTGTTACATAGTGTGCAGGCAATAAATGAAAAGTCACATTATACAGGTAATAATACAATATACAGGCTTAAATTACACAAAAAGGCAAAATTAATTATATCTTAGTAACTATGGATGTACACAAATTAACAAATATACAGTCTAGCAACAGTCAAGCTAGCCTAACACAGGTTCAGAGGAGAGCTAGTTATCAGTCAGGTTGAGGTGAATGATAAGGTTTTTTCTGAAGGCAGAATAGGGGAGGTCAGCTCTCAGCTGGTGTGGTAGGGAGTTCCAAAGTTTGGCAGCCTTAACAGGGAAACTGTTGCCGTCAATCTTGGAGGATTTAAATCTGGGTACTACCAGGCAGTTTGTGTTGATGGTTCTAGACGGTCTACTGGAAGTTCTTCTAGAAATTCTATCAATTAGGTAGCTCGGTGCCATGTTATGCAATGCCTTATGAGTCAAGGAGGCGATTTTTAGTTGTATTTTGTTGTGGGTAGATAGCCATTTGTGGTGACGTCTGATGGCAGAGATATGCACTCTTTTGTTAATGCTTAGAGCGGCTCTAATGGCGTTATTTTGTAGTTTTTGGATAATGGTTTTGTTAGCACTGCTGTAGAGGGCGTTGCAATAGTCTAGTCTTGTTAGAATTAATGCTTTGGCCAATATAAGGCAGTTGTCATTGGAGAGGAAAGGTCTACCTGCTCTGATCAGCTTACAAGTGTAGGCTGTAGTGGACACCAGGGAGTTTAGTTGTTTGGTAAAGGACATAGTTGCATCAAGGTAGAAACCCAACGTTTTTACCTCTTTAGAGACACTGGTATTGTTACCATCGATGATGAAAGAGGCATAATCGTGCCCTAGTTTGGAGCCGAGGATTATCAACTCTGTCTTATCATCATTCAGGCATAGGCTGTGTGTGGCCATCCATGCCTGAATGATGAGATAAATTCTATTCACCAAGGCCAGGTCCCTGCCATGATCCCCAGAAAGCGGGAGGAGAATCTGAGTGTCATCTGCATAGTTAGTGTAGGTGACACCCAGAAGGTCCAGATCATCGAACAGTGGCTTGGTAAATATATTATAGAGAGTAGGGGACACGCAAGAGCCCTGAGGGACTCCACACATAATATAGGGGTAGGATCTGCAGCTGCAGAGGGTGCGAATACTCTCCTAGTTGTATCACTCAAGAATGATTCTATCCACTTAACAGCGCCTATGGAGAAGCGGGCTGCTGAATCTAGGTGCTTACAAAGGACCTTGTGGTCGACCAGGTCGAATGCAGCTGAAAGATCAAGTAGCAGCAATAATGCTGTTTTCCCTTGATCTCTCGGCTCATCGATCTGAGTTTTCAAGTCTATCAGTGCGATCTCCGTCCCATGCAGTGGTCGGAAACCCGACTGTCGCACTCCAAGAAGTTCGTTTTTTTCGAGGTGTTTCTGGATCTGTAGATAAGCAATTTTATCTAAGATCTTGAGTACAAATGGTACTGTTGTGATAGGGCGGTAATTGGTAGCGATGGGTGGGTCTAATGTTTGCTTCTTGAGAGCGGGAGCACTCAAGATTGTTTGAGATTATCTGGGACGGTGCCGGAGGCGAATGAAGCATTGATCAATTTGGAGATAAAGGCGGAGAGGTCTCTAGCATCCTCTTTCATGATGTGTGCTGGGGAGATGTCTCCTTTGCAGTTAGATGGTTTGAGAGAGAGGATGTTTTTTCCTCTTCCAGGATTGTTGTTTTGGTGAAACCAAATGTGGTGTTTGGGTCAGAGATATTTACATTTGGATGGGAGTGGTAGATGGCGGGTTGGGATAAGTTCAGAGAATCTTTCTTGTTTTTTATTTTAGTTTGGAGAGTGTTGATTTTATTAGTTAGTGCTTGTTGTATTTCTGAGCACCAGTTCTTGTCTTTGATGCAGATATCGGGAGGAGAGATAGGGAACTCTAGTTCTTTGAGGATTGTAAATAATTCTTTCATGCTCGAATTAGTTAGCTATTCGTTCATTGTAAGAATTTCTTTTAGCCTGGCATATTTCTTTTTTATAGAGTGATGCAGTGGTCGCTAACTTCTTTTTGTTCTCGTGGAAGGGGCAGGCATGCCAGTCTGTTTGACATTTTCTCTTTAAGAGTCTCATGTCCTTTAACTGTGGGGTGAACCATTTGTTAAGATGTAGTTTAGCTTTACTATCTCTCAGTTTGAGGGGGGCGACTTTGTCCAAGGTAGAGAGCATAATCTTATTACATTCTTGTACCAAGGTACTTGGGTCAAGGTTGTCTGCCAGGGAATTTAGGGTAGGCAGAATGTTGGGGATCACACTGTCCACTGTTATATTCTTTTTTAACCTTGTTAGACAAGTCGCAGTTAAGTATGTGCAAGCTAGATATATGTATTTTTGGCATCTTGCTGTTTCCGCTTAGCTTAAGATTTACTGGTGCAAGTGCATCAGTCCTCTAACTACCATGAGTCATAAGCGTTTGTTTTGTCTCTATCTGCAATAAACTAAAAGTGTTTGTGTAGCTTTGTGTCTATATGCTTCATGTCTAAATGCATCTATATCGTGATGTCAATAGTGACTTCATCAGCTTTCAAAGTTCTAGTCAGTCGATTTGTTCGATCAATGACAACTCTATCTCCTCCATATTGTCAGTCGGGTACGGTTTGAATGGCTGTCTGAGCGAATAACGTTTCTCACATCTGCGATACATCGACGATGGTGATGAAGGGCCCAGGAGTGATGTACATCTCATTCCTCTGCAAGTCGGGTGGGGGTCATTAGGGCCACACTTGGACCTCTTTCTTCATAGCCTTCAATGGCCAGCATCTTTTTGGCCCCAAAGCTAACAAGTCTCTAGAAAGGTTTAAAAACTCAAAGCTTGCGGCTAAGACTCTGGTAACAGCGGTGCAGCAACAACCCCCACAGCAGAATGTTGCCTTTGGATCCAGAGGACCTCGTTACAGGAGGTAGTCCAACTTTCCCAGAAGGGTGCAAGTGGTCGAGGACACACAGGGGCAACGCAGGTTCCCCCGGCCTGGTAGAGGTAGAAGAGGGACGAGACAGTCATTAACTACAGTATTGTGGACTTTGGCACTTTGAGGTCTCATCATATTTCACCAGTTGGAGGGAAAGTGTCTGGATTCTTGGGCAAATGGAAGGAAATTACCTCTTGACGCCAGGGACCTTCAGCTGGTCATGTGGGGCTACTGCCTCCCATTTCTGATGAGACCACCAGACCCAGACAAATCTCCACCGAAACCCCTTCCCCGGAAGACGTAACAGGAATTTACTGGAAGACCTGAAAGCCCTTCTTTAAATGGAAGCAGTAGAGGTAGATCCAGCCAAGGAAGTAGGCTCTGGCTGGTACTCTCGATACTTTCTGGTTGCCAAGAACGACACATTCAGGATGCTGTCATTGAGGGGCATTCTCCAGGTTCTGCAGTTCCAAGACAGGCTGGTGTCCCTGAACCTTCAGGGCACCTATTTGCACATGCCCATGCACATGAAGCACAGTTGCTTCATAATGTTAGTCATCTGGGATGCACATTACAAAATCAAAGTGCTCCCTTTTGGCTTGACCTCTGCCCAAGGGTTTTTGCCAAGCTGATAGCATTAGTGGCGGCCCACCTCAGGAGAGTGGGCGTCTGTGTTTCCATACTTGAATGAGTGGCTGATCTGAGCAATGTCGCCAGAACAGGTTTCAAGGCATCTTGAGAACACATGTTAGTACTGCACGACTTGGGTTTCTCCCTGAACTTGAAGAAATTGCAAACTTCATCAGTGCAAAAACTCCAATTCATTGGGCAGTCATGGGCTCCTGAGAAGGGGAAGCTTTTCCTCTCGAGGAGTCACCAACTCAAGGTCAGTCTTTTTCAGACCTCTAGCAGTCTCACGGCATAGTCTTTCTTGCTCCTGCTGGGCCTCATGGCATCCTGTATTTTCTTGGTGCTGCAGGCAAGACTCCAGGAGCAATTGGTCACAGTATTTCGGCGAGATGTTGGATGTGCTCCATGTGTCAAAGTCTGTAGCGAATGATTTGGCCGGGTTGGGCAACAGGACAGAAACAGAACCTTTTTGGGTGCCATGGCGGAAGGAATAGGTAATCACGGAGGCCTTGCAGAAGGGCTGTGGCGCTCATTGCGGCTCTCTCCAGATCCTCATTGTGGCTCTCTCCAGATAAGCGGTCATTGGTCTTGGAAGGAGAAAGGTTACCATATCAATCCCCAGGAGCTCAGGGGCAGTGGGTCTGGCACTGACAGCTTTTGCACCAACCTTACAGTGAAACATGTCCTGGTGTTGACGAGCCAACACAGTGACCATGCACTACCTCAACAATCAGGGAGGTGTGGGATCACGACCCCTGTGCAGGGAGGCCATGCAGCTAGGGTTCTGGATGCTGGAGAACAACATCTCAGCCTCTGCAGTTCCTCTGGCAGAGTGGGGAATGGGTTGGCAGACACTCTGAGCAGGCAGAGCTTGGTCTCCACCGAGTGGGAGGTCTGCCTTGTGGTCACTTCAGTGATCTTCGCCCGGTGGAGCACTTCGATGGTGGATCTGTATGCAAAGTTGGACAACACAAAGTGCAAGCAGCTCTGCTTGAGGGAATTTCCCCCACAGGAGTGTATTTGGGAATGCTTTTTTAGTGGAGTGGATCTTCAACCTACATTATGTGTTCCTGCTGATAACGGTCATCCCTTGGGATCGCAAGAGGTTCAGGGCTCACTTGGTCTGGATTGCCCCAGACTAGATGAGGAGGACATGGTACCTGGATTTCCAGGAGAACTCTTCGACTTCCATGGAGGCCAGATCTCTTGCCACACTTGAGGGGAAAGGTGCTTCACCCAGACCCTCTCAACCTGCATATTTGGCTCTTGAGAGGCTGAGGTACAGGGACTGGGACTTCAACAAAAAGGTGGTAGAGGTGCTATTGACTGCACATAGACCGTCCAATAGGTCTCTTTACGCGTGCAGATGGAGAAAGTTTGTGACTTGGAGCCGGGCAAAAGGTGTGGGCCCCATGTCGTGTACCTCCTCACGGTGATGGAGTTTGTGCTGGCCTTAGCTAAATTGGACCTGTGTTTTAACTTGATGGTCGTGTAGATTATTGGAACCTCCGTCCCCAAGTACGACACGGGAAGGTAACAAGAAACTGCCCGTGCAATCTTTGAGGCCACAGGTGTTGAGTGCCGTCAGACTGGAACCAGGAACGCCAGATGGACCCCTGACCACTACAAGGCAAACAATGAGTACAGATAAGACAATGGCAATGCAGAATGCAACCAGGGCACCAGAGAGGAATTACAATAAGGCTTACCTAAGTGGGGAAGACAGGATGTCTACGTTAGATGGGTATAAGGGGCAGGAGCCAATGGATAACCGGCGGCAGCAGAAGGTGGAAGAGTCTCCGTAGCACTCTGAATGGAAGCTTAACACCTGAGCCGGCAGTGTGACAAGAGGTAGTTCCGTAAGCAGTCCAGTGAACAATCCAAAGTCAGTAACCAGCGGTTTGCGACAAGTCCAGGGGAAATCCAGATCAAGACCAGTTAACGAAGCCAAGAGTCGGACGTTCCAGGAAGTATGAACAGTATGAGGGTGCAAGGGAAAAGACAAAGGAATCTGTGAAGCTGTCCGTAGTCAAGGTAACCATAGATATCCAGGTAGCAAAGCGCCAAACAGTACTCGTAGTAAGCAGCTGTGAAGCGTTGTTTGGGCGCTCACTTGGCCCTTTTAAACTCATGTGACCCGAGTCACATGACGCGTGCTCCGTTTCAAGTATTCGGTGTTAATATCAGGTACTGGCCTCGCCCTGATCACGTGACGCGGAGATCGATGCAGAACCGGGTAGAATTGATGCCTGCGGCACACCGTTGAATGACGCCATGGTAATTGCCAGTCGAGGAACGATCGCAAGGATCTCTGGTGACCACTCAGGCTTCTCCTCTTCCAGGTGTGCCAGGTATAATCACCAAGCCGCTGCTGTTGGGAATGTGAAGGTAAACGGGAAACTGAGGGGAATTGAGGTTTCATGACAGGAGACATGACAGCCTGCAAGTGGGCATGGTGAAGGCGTATCTAGCGGCTGTGCCACTTTTTTAAAGAATGCCAGAACAAGGAGCCTTCTTTACAATCCCTGTGGTGACCCAGTTTTTTAAGGGCTTGGTCAATTCTTTCCCGCCTTCGCCTTGCATGGTCCCTGATTTGGATTTGAACTTCGTTCTCACCTTTCTGATGGCAGCTCTATTTGAGATTTTGCATTCAGCTCCCATCAAACATTTTGGGTGGTAATCAGATCCTCTACAAGGGTCAGCGAATTGCAAGCACTCTCTAGTAAAGCCCCTTCCTGAGTTTTTTTTTTTTTAAAGGAAGGGTCTCCTGAAAGTGTGCCTAACATTTTTGCCAAAAGTGGTGTCAGAATTTCATCTCAGCCAGAGCATCAAACTGCCAGCATTCTACCGTCCAACCCATCCTTCCCAGGACAAGGAAGGCTCCACATATAAGATGACCAGTTGTTTGTTGCTTTTTTGCAATTCAGATTGCGGTGAGCGGTTACCAAACAAACTATCTATTGGTGGATAGTTCTGTGCGTCTCTGGATGCTACCAGACAGCGGGTACGGAAGTTCCAGAAGGGATTCGTGCCCACTCTACTAGAGGTGTTGCAGCCTCCTCGGCTCTCCAGAGGGGAGTGCCAGTTAGAGACATTTGTCACGCAGCAACCTAGTCTTGTCTTCACATGCTTGTCAGGCATTACCGCTTGCAATTGGCCCAGGAGGCAGACGCATACACTTTGGTAGGGCAGTGCTTTTTGGTGTGACTTCCAACCCTCCTCCAGCATGGTTACTGCTTTGGGAGTCTATCAAGATGGGGAATCTGTGGAAGAATGCAATCCATTGAAGGAGAATTTACTTACCAGTAATGTTCTTTCTATGGATTCTTCTCCCACAGATTCCTCATCACTCCCAAGCCTTCCCTGCCTGGAAGTTCATGGTCTTACATTCTGTGGTCATGTTTCTGTGGGCGACGACATGAGCAGAGTGCTACGTTTTGGGCAGCAGCTGTTGTCTGACAAGACTGCCCTATTTCTTCTAGTTTTGTCTCGAAGGTTGAGATATGGAAGAATAAGTTAAGCAACCAACTGCTGTTTGCTGTTGTTGTGTTTATTTATATGCCTTTCCTCATTACTGCATTTTTCCTCTCACAGGCTGAGGCCGGGCGGAAAAAAGTGGGCAACTGGAGGGTGTAGGAGTAAGACTCAGACACATGGGTGGTTAGTTAATTGGAAAATACTTTTATTATTAACATATGCAAGGCAGGTTGGAGGAAATCCTAACTAGAACTACCTCTAAGAGGGGGTTTCCCTGCCTCAACAAAACTAGCTAATGAAACGGTATGTGTCAGAATGTCCAAGGTAAGGTTCGCTGTCATGTGGCCAAATCCTTACCTGTCCCTCACAAGCTAAACTCAACAAATGGTGAAAAGGGAAATGTCTATTTGCTGTCACCTGCAGCCCAGTTTTGTAGCTAAAACAAAAGTTCCAAAAAGATGTAGAAAAAACAAGCAATAGTTCCACAAGACTCAAGGGGTTGATTCCCCTTTCCTTTGCCATTACCACTTTACCCACGATTGTCTCTTGATCTTTAATGGTCAGGAAAAGTCTTTATCTTTACACATCAGGCCTGGCATTCAGGCCCTGTAAGAAGGAAGAATGGCCTGTGCACCTTTTTCCAAGCCATCTTGAGGGTCCCAGCCCCTTGGTGAGCAGACACGTCTCCCAGGTATTATGAAGAGAAAGAATCGCATGGTCCTCGCTCACAAGCTGTGCTCTGATTTGCCTCGCAATTACTATGGGTCCCAGACCCTACTCGATATTCCTCTCAGATACTGCAAAGAGGAAGAATAGCCTGGTTCTCTCTCCCAAGATGTGCTGAAGGTCCCAACCCTTTCTGAGCAGGCCTGACTCCCAGATGTTGCGACAATGAAGGATAGCCTGGGTCTCTCTCCCACACTGTGTTGAGAGTTCCCAACACTTTCTTGGTACCCCCTCCCCTTGGCCAACTCCTGCCAAGTAGGGTACTCAACATTCTTGGATTCACAGTTCTCTCTTTCTCTCTGTTCTTTGACCCACAGTCTTGGTTTACTCTCCTGCCAAGGTCTCTCGGTTACCTGTACACGTAGGTTTTGTATTTTTCTTAATCACTGTTTGGGGAGTTTGGCCCCACTTTGGGTCCAAGGCCCCCTTCACTTGGTTGCTCTCAATGTTCTCTCTCCCATTTTCTTCACTCCACAGCCTTGGTTTACTTTCATGCCAAGGTCTGTGAGTACCACTTGTATATGTAAAGTTTGTATTCATCTTTATTAATATTTGGGGTACATTTCCCCAGCGTGGGTCCCAGGCCCCTTCACAGGGTTACACTCCCAGTTCTCTTTATCTGATCAATCTTGAAGCCAGAGCCTCGGTGTACTCCCCTGCCAAGGTCTTTGAGCATCCTCTATGTATGCAAAGTTTGTATTCCCCTTCATCACTAGTTGAAGTATATCTTCCTGATATGGGTACCAGACCCCCTTTGCTTGGTTGTTCACAACATTCTCTTTGGCTGATCTCTCTTTGATCCATAGCCTTGGTTTACTCTCCTGACAAGTCTGTGTATGCCACTAGTATCTGCGAAGTTCCTACTCCCTTTTATCATTGGTCAAGGTATATCTTCCTGATGTGGGTCCCAAACCCTTTTCACTAGATTATTCTGCCCCCATGGGTATTCCTTCTGTCCTTCACTGGGGTATTCAAGCACTCTCTGGGTCTCTCCAAAAATGGGACTAGCCACCCTTGTGCCTGTAGGGTATTGGCTGTTCCCCCTCTGGTTGTTTGCGTGTCTCCCAGTAGCTTCTTTTGCTTTCCTGGCTCACTGGTACCTTCGCTGGTCTTTCGCATGTCTTGCAGACACTCCAGCAGATTCGATCACTGGTGAGTGTTTTACCTCTCCTCAGTCTGCTTTGCTAGTCTTGGGCCCGCCACTGGTGTGCTTTCCACCTGGAAACCGTCTGCCTCTTTACTGTGCGGTCCTGTGCATTCCTGGGCACTCTCCTGGCTCCAGCCGAACCAGCAACAAAGATGCCATCCTGCTCTGCCCTCGCTGCCTTTGAATGACAGCTGACCAAAAGGATCACTGGAAAGGCTAGAGCGTACACATTTGATGTTGTCAGTGATCTTTACTATTCGTGGCCTCTTCCTCGTCCCAGTAGTTCTTGCCTGAGATATGCTGTTACAACATATGGGCACATTGGGTAGTGTGAAATTGGAGGGGTTTTGAGGGAAGATGGGAGGGTCAAAGGGATACTGTGTTCTCCCAGGATAGCCACTGCTCTCAATGGGGTCCACCCTCCCAATGAGATCCACCCGCTGAGTGCCACCCTCAGGGGGACTTGCGATAGAGACCTCACCTCCCTGTCCTTGTGGAAAGGGGCATCCCCAGAGACCCCCATTTGAAGCAGTGACGATACCTCTGGATTTCTCACGGGGTTGAGTACATCTTTTTATACGACACCCGACATCACGTCTGATTGAGGAATGGTGCAGCTGTATACAAGGGGGGAGTCAATGATATTGAGTGGTACTACGCCCTCTGTCTAAATGGAATTCTGAGCTGCTGGCGCTGGATAGCTATCAATCAAGATGAGGAATATGTGGGAAAATAATCCATAGAAAGAACATTACTGGTAAGTAATTTTGCCTTCACAACTATCTACATTTGTGGGAGAGTTGGGGAAGGCTTTTACCCGATAGGTAGACATCTTAGATGTGCATGTTTTGAATTACAGGGCAATTGTTGCAAACATTTCACGTTACCACCTCAGACCGCTCTACTGTTGCCTTGCTCTCACTGATCTTACATGTCCAAACTCGGTCATTGGAGCTATCCTTCAAAGTATACTGATCTTACTTATTCAGTTAGACTTTAAACAGCCAAGCTACCAATCTGGTTCCAAATATCCTAACGAATGCAGCTGTAAGATCGTAGACCACTCTCCAGTTAAATAGATCTTCAAGGCTTAGACATTGTACAACCATTTTAAGAATACCAAAGGTCTTGGGCAGCGATGTTGTTCCCTCAGCTTTTAAATCTCACGAACTGACATTAAATAGCAGCTCTATTGCTAAAGGAATGCAGACACACCAGCATTGGATATTTCATAGTTGCATGCTTCATTGAATATTATCTGCCACCAGTTTAGCAAGCCCTTGAAATTGCTTTTCATGTGTTTCCTCAGCCTATTACTAGATTGGCTGCCTTGCTCTGCTCCCAGGAGGCATCTTCAGAGGCTTTGCCACCTTCTAGTTGGGAGACCTTGCTCTTAGCTGAGTTTTGTCAGCTTGAATAAACAGGAGGACGCCAGAAAAGAAACAAAGTCTCAATTAATGTCTGCCATTGTTCTTTGTAGGTATAATGATATAATATTGATGTCCTGAAAACTCCTGAATAAACTAGCCCCTCACTAAACTAGCAAATCTATTATCCGCACTCTCGTTTCGTCTGACTTGCCAGTACTTCCATATTGTACCCGAAATCTCATGTGTTAGTTGAGCGGATAGTTCACCTGGCCAATAAAGACCACTCCTCTCCAGCAAGCCAAACAGAGCCCTAGAATAGACAGATTCAACTGTCATATAAAAGCCCTAGCCCAATTCATGTTTCTATATAGGTTATAGTAGACTTTTTTTTCTCCTCTGTACATTCTCTCAAAACAAATGCCATGTGCTTGTATATCATTCAGGACGGCAACTGCAATTATCGCCTCTGTTGAAACAAGGTTGCATGTATGCTGCACACTCGGATACAGCCACTGAATGCAACGGCCTGCAACCTACTCTGGTATTTGCTCCTCTCTCCTCTCTACTACTTGCACACTACCTTTTTTTTTACATGCTTGTATGTCTTGCATGGTTGCCACTGTGATTTTCTCCACTTTAGTGCTACACTACAAATATGCATGCATGTTGCACACTCCTTTACAGCCACTGGTTGAAATATCCTGCCTAGTCACAACAGCATTTCTCAGTGTAAGTATTCTAACAAAAACAACCTATCCCAACGCAACCTCTACCTTGGCTCTCTTAATGCAACTCAAAGTAAAACACTTCCCCCATCTGCCGAAACTCTAGCCAAGCCACCACCATCTTCCTGCCTTTCGCTAAAGGACTGATCACAAGCACCTCTTATAAAGCCTGCAAGGCTGACATCTCGAAACTCTTTCCCTTTTCCAGTTGAAGAAACTGCAGTTTCTCTTTCTGCAAGTTTGTACTTTATATCTTTCTTTGACACCTCAGTGTTCATCTTCAGACTATTCTTCTTACAACAGCACCCATGCACATTTGACATTTGTTTTCCCTGTGCATGTCAAATTCCAGATAGTGGAGTACTTGGCACAGAGCTTTGCAGCCTTGGTGTCACTAACAATCCAGGGTTTAAAGAATCTAATGTGTTGAATGTAAATTGACATAAGGTTTAAGCAAAGTAGGTGCAATTCTTCATAGGTCTGACAGTCTGTAATGCCTAAGCTTTTAGTTACAATAATTATCTCTTGCAAAGCTGACCCTGTGCTAAGTATCTGAATGTAAATCCATGGTGGCCAGGACTAAATCACTGGAGCATATGTACTACATATTTTTCAGCGTTAAACTCTTGGATTCAGATTTTGTACACATGTCACCGTGAAGTGGTGGGTCCAGAATATTTCAACTTGCTTACTATTTGTTTAATGAAAGTATGATTAACTAAATGCCAGTCTAACATTCAACCCCCTGCCCCCCCACAATGCTCCCTGAAGAATATACCAATCTTGATTTTGATTTTGCCTTTTCCAGCATTGGGTTTAGTCACAGGGTAAAGTGATGGTCTTTGAAGGGAAAAAAACAGAACATCGCAATCTATGGGTTCCCATGGATAGACTTCTTCAATGTCATTGCTTGCTATACTTTGAAAACACAAGAGGAAGATGTAATTTGGAAGCTTTTAAACACTGGCCAGAATATATGCAACAGTATTTGTAACCATTTATGATAATTGGAGTTCACCCGGTTTTTAGCCTATGGAGAAGACACTGTTTTGCACTGACTGTCATTGTTTGTTGTGGCTACACAGACCCTGTAAATGAGTGCCCACCATGACAATAGCACATTGGCTGCTTGCAGGATTAGATCTAGGAAAATAGGAGGTCTGTATGCGTTTTAGATGCCAGTCATGTCACTGTCTCGGTGTCATTTGATTGGTCGACAGACAGACACTGAAGACTTTAGACAGAACAAACTTCACTGGAAGGACAAATTGAAGATGGTGACCCTTGCTGAGATCCTCCATGCTTTGGCACTGCACAATTGGATTGTTTCTTTAAACCTTCAGGATGCTTATTGTGAAAGCATCATGAAGCAAGACACAGACAACAGATTCAGAATTCAAAATAAACACTTTTATTAACGTAAATGTCGGGATGTAAAAAAGCTTAACTTGCCCTATGCTGAGGTGGGATTTCCCTACCTAAATAAAACTAAGGAAAGGCCAGTCAAAAGAGTTCAACTAAAGAATCTGTCTGTGTCAGAAAACCTATACTTTACTCGCAACTAAGCTATACAGTGTGTAGGGATGTCAGCAACCAAATGAAACAGTGTCCAATATAAGATTTTTTGAGCTTCTTCCAGCTCGCATCTACCTTTAAGCTCCTTTCCCTAAGTGTAAAGCAGTTCCAAAAGAAAAGTCTTAAAATTACCTTTTTGAGTTTAAGAATATACAGCTTTAACCAATACTCTGGATTCCCTTCCCTAAGTATCAAATAACACAGTTCTTAGCACAAAAGAACCTTGAGAGCCTGGTCCCAAGTCAATGAATAGTTCAAGTCTTAATTTCAGCAGCAAATCTCAGGACTCCTTTTACCAAGACTTAATTTCAGCAACAACAACAAAAAATATCCTTTGTCTTTTAAAAGCTCTTTGAAAGTGCTTTGTCAATCTTGTGCCTGTTTGTATGATTGGGGTTTTCTCATAGAAATTATAGCTGGGTTGGAATAACTTCAAAGTCTTAATTCTGCTTTAAATGTAATATGTACTTTTCACATTATTCCACTTTGAATACAGCATACATTGGTTTCACTTGGTTATGGTTTTTCTTGAATATAAAGTTCTGTTTCACTTAACTTAATATGTAACAGTTAATAAGATTTTCATTTAGTTCAGCATTCAATAGATATTAGTTGCATTTGTTAATGTTTTCATTTAGTTTGGTATTCAAGAGCCATGCACTTCGAACTCGCTTTCTGTTGAACCCGTTGGGTATTTTTCCTTTAATTCATTTCAAACGAAAAGTTATGCATTTGGAAACTTTTGTGAATGTGTCTCTTCCCACACGCGACCACTCCAATGCAAGGTGTTCATAGTATTTCACTCTCTGATAAGGAATTCAATCGAAGACCTTCGAGAACGTGGTTCATCAAACACGCAACCACTCTGATACAATGTATTCCTTCGAACAACCACACGGTAGCGTGAATATGGTTCACCACAGCATGGAGGCTTCACAGCAGCATGGACTGTACAGCCTTCTGCTTTTCACTTCAGGGGTCCCATTCCTGGCCCTCAGGCATTCCTTTGTGGCTGACCCAATACAAGCAAAAGAGCATCTTGAAAGAATATGAAAGGGACAGCCTCTCCACACGGCTCCCTTCTTAACGTTTGCTTGGCTCCATAACTCCCACACCAAACTTGCAGTCATCTTCCTACTGCTGCAATCCTTCATGCTCCGGTTTCCCTCCTCTCTAATACTGCTGGGCTGGTATCCTTTTATACACCTGCAGCCCCTTGACAGGCTGCAGGTGTAGATGTCCAATCAGCCCTGCCTGACCTTTACTACTTCTGGCAGGCATCTTCTTCGTCCCAGTACCTGCTGGTAAAGCAGTGTGGTCGTCATTGTTCTTAGTTGCCTCTTCTTCGTTCCAGTACTGCCAAGTGTCAAATGGGGAGAAAGGAAGGGAACTGGCTTGTAACAGCCCATGAAGATGGGGGAAGGGTTGGGTTGGTCACTACTAGGAAAAAGGGGATACCATGGCTTGCCCAAGGGCACACAATTGTTTCTCATCCTTCTAGGCTTGTCATTTTTTTAAATATAATTCTGTCCAAGGGAAATAGGGTGACCATATCCCATAAAGGTTTTTAGGGGGACATGGTTTCATCATGAATTGGGAAGGGATAATGCTGTGTCTCACCTGAGGAGCCTTCCTTTCCATTTCCCAAGAACCCTCCACCGAGGTGATCCTTCCCTGCTTCTCCACCCCACAGGGCCAGGATCCAAGAGTGATGGTCATCAGTGGAGAGGATCTAATGGAAACAGATGTGAGGATGCCCTCAGGTTTCTCATATTATTTTCATGGCTCTTTCCACGGAAAGCACCGCATCTTTCGGCACGAGGTACTAGTTACCAATTCCCGTTGCTTTCAGTTGGCCTCAGGTCAGCCCTTTAATTGTCACAATGGTCATGACACTGGTGGCAGCCCATCCTTGCAGGGCAAGATGAATGTCTTACTTTACCTCAAGGAATGGCTGCTCTGAGCAAAGATAGAGGAGACAGTGGTCCACAGCACAAAGTGTGACCTTTTTCATTCACTAGGGTTCTCTAACATAAAGTCCTTTCCAGCTCCTTCCAAGTGTCTCCTGTTCCTCCGGCAGTCCTGGATACCGAGCGGCATATGACCTTTTTAACCGCGGGGATGGTGACAGGAACCCCAATTGCAACAGCTCTAATCCAATCAAATACAGAACTTTCAGCTGAGATTTACTTGAGGATGCTCTGGCTCATCGCGATCCAGGTTCTTCATAGATCTGAAAGCAATGCTGCAGATGTGGTCACTGCAATGGTGCATGATGAGCCAGGCACCATTGCCGTGCCTGGCTGATCAGGCACCATTGTCCCTTATATTCCCTGCAAGCTACTGTAAGGGATGGCTTGCAGGGGATTTAAGTGACTTCATCTTGGCTATCTCACAGATTGGCCAGCAAATGCAATGGTGAATAGGCACAGCCAACTTCTTCGAGAATCTCAACATGTTACCATCTCAACAAGCCGACATTAGGAATTTGTTATTTGAATTCCCCAAGGTATTTTTAGAATCGCCAGGTAGGGTTGCTAATTTCTTTCATTGTATCCGAACACCTCATGGGAAAAATATTAATTTAAAACTCTACAGAATCCAAGAAGCCAGGAAGAAAATAATGGAATAAGAGGTTGAAGAAATACTTAAAGCCGATATTATCGAACCATGCAAGAGTCCCTGGTCCTCTTCCATTGTGTTGGTCGCAAAACCAGATCAATCATGGTGGTTTTGTATTGGCTTTAGAAAGCTCAACTCAATATCTTTATTTAATAACTATCCAATGCTACTAATAGACTATTGAATTGAGAAATTGGGCTCAGCGAAATACATATCCATGATAGATCCAATCAAAAGCTACCGGTAGGTGCCCCTTAATCCCTCAGGCCAATGAGAGAAAACCGCCGTTTCAACACCTCAAGACCTGTTTCAATTTAAGGTCCTTCCATTTGGCCTTCATGATGCACCTCCCACATTCCAGCGCCTTATGGACAGAGTCTTAAAACCATTCATAACCTTTTGTGGAGCATATTTAGAGGACATTGTGATACACAGTGATAGTTGGCCTGACCATGTATATCATCTATATGAAATTACCAGGGCTATGAGAAGATATGGTGTAGCTGCCACCCCTGGCAAAATGTCATCTAGTGCACCCTGCAGTCAACTATCTGGGTTTCCTTGTAGGAAACAGCCTAATCCAACCACAGATCGGGAAGGTCAAAGCAGTCCAACAAACCCAACACCCAAGACCAATGGTCAGGACAGCCACCCTGCAGTTTGAGTGACAGCCTAGGCTGTTCATGAATGGGAGAAACCTGCTTAAAAGGTGAGGGTGTTGGGACTAGAGGCAGAGTCGACCATTGGGAGAAACACCCAGCGAAGAAACTGTTAATTGAAACTTGCTGCCTCCTCCTAGCCTTTGAATTGCCTTGCAAAGCCCTGCTGCTGTACTGAAACTCCTTTTTCAATTCGACAGAGAAGCTCTGGAAGGGAGGACTTCTTCCCTTGGGTTGGTGGGACCAACTAATCCTGAGACGAACTCCACTGGACCATCTTCCCCGACTGGCTGTACTTCTTCGCTGATGCAAGAACCGAGTGCCAGGGATCGAGAAATCCATAGTCGAGTGCAACCTCTGAAATCCGGCTAGAAGTTCCAGGAGTCTGCTAAGGACCCTCCAGAAGCAGGACGACCAGAGCTCGAGTCCCCTCACCAGAGTGCAGGACCCAAGGGGTGAAGGAAGCCCAACCGGTATCCGAGATCCACAACAGTGCTGTTTAACAAGCGCTGAAACTGCGAAGTGCTGCTGAACCGAAAAGAGCCCGTAGCTGCTGACGACCAACCAAGTACCGCCGCAGGAGCTCTCCAGACATCCTCCCTCTTGTCCCCATGACTGAGACTCAGGAACATGGGGTCTGCACCGCCGTAGCAAGACAGAATACAACTGGACCACTCTTCTTGAAACCAGAGGTACTGTTTAGACTTGGGGTACTTACCGCATTGTCTTTTAGCTGTGCTCTTCTCAGTTGGGAATTGCAGTGGCTTACTTTTAGAGTTGATTCCAATTGTTTGTCACAGTCTTAACAGCTTGTTACCCTACAAGTGTTTTTTTTTCTACAAACTCTTTAACTTTGTGCAAGACTTTTATCTAAGAAGGGCCTCTGCTCCACAGACTGTTCCAATTGACTTTGGCTGTCCTGGCTCCCTGCAGACTCGTCTAGCCCATTGGCTTTGATATTGTTGGTCCCTCACAGGTGGTAACTTGTTTTACACGGTTACTGCTGGGAAAGGCTTTCCTAGATTTCATTGGAAGATTTAAGTCTCCTCACATATATCGAGAACCTGTTTAACCCTTTCCTTCCTTAAACATTTCCTTTCTGCAACCTCAGAATCTGCAAAGTTTAACTAGTGTTATATATAAATGCCATTACTGTCCTTGTGATTGGAATCACCTCAGGATGTAGGAATTGTGTAAGAAGCAGATCTAAAGATTATCCACTAATTTATTCTGAAAAGTAATTTTAAAGTATATGTACATTGTTACACAAATTGCCTTTTTAAAGAACGCTTATTTAAAAATTGATGTTAAATAACTTTATAACTGAAACCTTGAGTGTAAGTGTTAATTGGTTACTTGTATTTACGAATTTAATTTAAATTGTACAGCTCACATTTACCCCACTTGAGATGCCTGGCTGCTCAGTCACTCTACCAACATGTGTAGTACAGATCTATACCAAAAGGTGGGTTACTTAATACCAAGCAGATAGGTGTTGTGTAATCTCCCACAGAGTGACTACATCAATTCTTACCTAACAGGACCAAGTTGCGGCATTGCAAATGTCCTGCACTGGCACACCTCTTTGGAGAGCCGAAGTAGTTGCCACTCTCCTGTTGGAATGGCCACTTAGAGTTTCAGGGACATCTTTTCCAGTAATGGAGTAGCATTCTGAAATGCATAGAATGATCCAATGTGATAGTTTGTTTGTCCACGGTTTTGCCTAACTTGTGGCCAGTGAGACAATAAAAATATCCTTTCTGACATGTGCCATTTTTGAAATGTAAAAATAAGAGCCCTTTTCGGGGCAAGACTATGTAACTTCTCTTCATCCTTGGAAGGGTAAGGAGGGGGGGGTAAAAAGCTGGTAGTTTTGCCTTCTGTGCCAGATGAAATTCAGACAACCCCTGGGAAGAAATGATGGGCGAACCCTCAAAACGACCTTCTAGAGCAGGGGTATTCAAACTGTGGGGCACGTTGCGAGAGCCCAGCACGAAATGTAAAAAAATAAGTTTACATTTTTTTAGATTGGAGGAAATGGGCAGAGGCGGCTCACATGGTCGGACTGGAGCGTAAAACTGTCTCAGGCACCAATGAAAAAGTGGCCCGCAGTTGCAAATGGATATTCATTGCTTTAGTTACAGACTGTTTGAATAGTACCCAAGGAGGTGTTTTTTGTTAAAATGTAAGCAAATTGCGATATTTAAAGAATATTTATTCAGCAAGAATGGTCAAAACGACTAGCTGCATAGTGAATTAACTCATAAAACTGGCCCACATTGGCCAGAAAAGTTGCCCATTTTGACTGGCCCACACTAGCATTTTGCATTTTTGATACAGGCATTTCCCTATAGGCCAGTCTGAGCCTGGTGGCTCATCCATAATGGAAGAGAGGCCATCCACCCAGTGGCCCCCTCACCCATTATGGAGGAGCCCAGTGAAACACTGAGCACTCCCTCAGCTGCCTTTTCCAGCTGAGGGAGTGCTCCTGGGCTGGCTGAACTGTCAAAGTGAAACACTATTTCCATTTGACAGTTCAGTTCCCCAGCCGCACATGCTCACTGAGCCATGCAAGGCTGGGGCACTTTGCTGCGCCAGCCTTGCACAGCTCAGTGGAAATGCTGGTTCGGGCACCACATGTCTGTATGTTCGAGGGGGAGCACCTGCGCCTCCACGCACATATGGAGAGCGCAGCCTGGAGTGGGGCGTTCAGCAGCCACGTGCAGGCCCCTGCAGAAGGTACGTTTATGTTCATTTATTTTGTATTTAAATATGTGCATGGATGCGTGTATGCTTGTGTTATGAGTGAGTGTATGGTGATGGGTGCTCGTGTGAATCATAGTGATTGCTGTGTGAATATGTGCTTGTGTGTGTTTGTTTTGGTCCATTGAGCAGATTTTGGAGAGTGGGGGTAGAGAGGGGAATGGAGGGTTGTACAGCAAAGGCATTTGAAAAATGCCTTTGTTGCACTATCCCTCTACCCACCTGCCAAAATCAGCTCTCCTTCTGAGGCGATGTGGAGACCAGGGGACAGGATGGTATTTTTTTACTGGATATATATCTTAGATGTCCAGTCCTAAATACCATGCTCCCCCCCCCCCCCCAGCCCCTTGCATACACACATAATCATGTTGATTGTGTTCGGCACTGTGGGCCCCAGGGGACAGGGATGGTATCTTTTTACTGGACATCTTTCATAGATGTCCAGTAAAAATTATCACGCCTGCCCACTGGGCCCCCCAGCGGCAATTGCAAACTGTTTGGCTTTTTACCTATTTTTTAAAGGTATGCTTCAAAATGCAACATTGTAACACATTATTTAAAAATAATTCACGAGTTGAAAACCTCCCCAAAGACCACTTTGATTGGTTACGGTTCCCTTGCTATCGCACATCTAGTGGAAATATTTATGCCCCTCCGCTTAAAGAAATTCTCTAGCCACCACTGGCTCTGGGACTGTGGTGGGAGCAGGGTGGGGGAGCCCAGGCACTATATTGGAAGTAGGGTGCAGTGATGGTGTGCAATAGTTCATAGCCATTTGGTCTTATTGTCTATTTAGCATTTTTTGGGGTGGCGGGGGGGCTGGCCTGCCCACATTTTGCTCGGGGGGGATGTGCATGCCTAAAATGTTTGAAGACCACTGTTCTAGAGAATACAGTAAAAGGTGGGTGCATGACAGAGCTTTATTTTAATTTTATTTGACACTTATATAGTGCACAAAACCCTGGGGTATCTAGGCGCATTACTTAAGCAATATGACCCGAGCGGCGGGGGCATTACCAACTCAGGTAATTGTCCCGCATTATGTGCGTGACAGGGGCACTAAAAGCATTTTTTTCTGTCCTGAAACGCTGCAGCGTTTCGGGACAGAAAAAAAAAGATACAACCAAGAAAATGGCTGCCATGAAAAGGGAAAACGGAGTCCGTTTTCCCTTTCCATGGCGGCCATTGGGAGCGGACGCGCTGGGAACACAAGTGTTGCTCCCGAAAAAGGATCAAAAAGAAGGTAAGTGAGGTTGGGAGGGCGGGAGTGGGACAGGGAAGAGGAAAAAAAAAACGTACCTCCGTCCCCGGTGGGGGACGAGGGACGCCCCAGCCGTGTGGAGGCACAGAGCGGGGATGGCCCCGCTCTGAGTCTCCACACGGCTGGAGGCTTCCCTCGTCCCCTGCCGGGGGCGCAGGAACAAGAAGGTAAGTTGGGCGGGCGGGCGGGCGGGCGGGCGGGCGGGCGGGTGGGAGGGAGGGAAGGGAATTTTAAAAAAAAAAGGAAAAAAAATGACTTACCCGAGTCCCCGGCGGGGGGCGAAGGCAGCCTCTCAGCCGTGGGGAGGCTCAGAGCGGGGATGGCCCCGCTTCGAGCCTCCTCATTGGCTGAGGGGCTGCCACGCCCCCCGCCGGGGACAAAGGCCATGGAATCCCGACAGAGGGATTCCCGGCCTGGTAATGACTCGGCGAGGGCCAATCAAAATGGCTCTTTCATTCTGATTACGCCCTCGCTGGGTACTAATTAAGAATACGTTTACAGTAAGTGCTTCAGGTTATAGCGGAGGAAGCGTACGGGGTGATTAACATCATAGAGCTTGCAGAAGGTGATACATCATACTCAAGTGCAAAGGAGAGGTACATAATAATCACATTCAGAGTGTCTGACCCCATGTTGCAAGGCGGCAGCAGCACATAGATGCAAAGTCAATATTAGTGGGCAAATACATGGAGCCTACCCCATGTTGCAGAGCGGCAGCAGCACATGGGTGCAAAGTCAATATCAGTGCGCAAATACATGGAGCCTACCCCATGTTGCAGAGCGGCAGCAGCAGCACAGAAAGGCATCATCAAAATCGGTGGGAAAATACATATGGCCTAGCCCATGTTGCAGACCGGCAGTAGCGCATAAATGCACAGTCAAAATCAGTGGGCACATACATGAGGCCTAACCCATGCTGCAGAGCGGCAGCAGCACATAAATGCATAGTCAAAATCAGTTGGCAAATACATGAGGCCTACCCCATGTTGCAGAGCGGCAGCAGCACATACATACATACATGCATAGTCAAAATCAGTGGGCAAATACAAGAGGCATGGGCAGCATGTATATGCAGAAATGACTTAGGGGACATATGTCAGCTAGGAGGAGAGGGTTTAGGGGAGGTGATAGTACATCGCGGGCAAAAGAGTGCTGGGGGCACATACTACATCACGTAGCTTACCTGTAGTGGACAGGTAGCTGACGGGGGCCTTTGATGAGGGCCTTAGAAGAAAGGGCCAGCTCCTGCCTCCCAGTTGCTGCGATTGGCTGATCTAGCCAAGGGTAACCAATGGAAGGGGGAGCTGGGCCAGGCATAGGAGAAGGCTCGCAGGGATCTTGGTGCGGCCATCTTGAAGGCTGGGGGCACTGTAGAAGTGCTATTTAAAAAGCACAGATGTGCAGAGATTTTGCAAAAAAAAGCAGTTTGAGGCACAAATGGTAGTTTCAATGTGTGAGCGTGAGTAAAATACAAAGACTGAAAAACCCTTTTTCGGCGGTCGCTGCAACGGCGTGCAATTCGAATCCTAATAACACAGGCTTACCCTGTATAGGCTGTTGATGATGCCGAGAGGAAGATTCAGAGCGGAGCCAGCTCGTAGCTCACCCTAAGAGCAGGTGTGATGGCTAA
The DNA here is from genome assembly GCF_040938575.1 of Ambystoma mexicanum. Taxonomy (NCBI): domain Eukaryota; kingdom Metazoa; phylum Chordata; class Amphibia; order Caudata; family Ambystomatidae; genus Ambystoma; species Ambystoma mexicanum. The sequence goes on along the minus strand of NC_090921.1, from coordinate 1,171,870,532 downwards.
TAAGAACATAGTTTTCTACTTTACTTACCGGAGAGGACAGGAATGAAGCATCTCAAAAGGCTCTCCCATCAAAAAGGAAAGAACCAAGTTCAGATGCCAGGATGGAACCAGGAAAGGGACCAGTGAGAATGTATTCATCTAATCCTTTCAATAATTGTATTACAATAGGAATCTTAAAGTAAGAGCTTTGTTCTGACATTTGTTTAAAAATGGATATCACTGCCAAGTATACCTTAATTGTAGCCCAGCTGCAGCCCCTGATGGGCTAGGTGCAATAAAATTAAAAAGCACTGCAGATGTATTGCTAGGGAACGGGTCCATATCTCGGGCTCTACACCAGCTGCAAAACTTGTTCCATCTGCAGTGTTATAGGGCTTTGGTTGTTAGTCTTCTGGCCAAATGCAACACCTCCATAATGTCTTTCGGGAGATCCCAATCTTTATATCTTAGCCTCTCAGAAACCAGACGTGAAGGTTCAGTGTTCTGATTCCTGGGTGAGGAAGATGGCCTACCTCTTGAGAGTAGATCCAGTCTCTGGGGAAGAAGGAATGGAGGCAGATGGACATTTCTAGAAGGTCAGGGTACCACATCCTCCTGGCCCAGTCCGGGGTAATTAATGGATTTTTCCGAACTTTCTCAAACTCCAGATGACATGGTGATTGACTGTGCCTGTGGGAACGTGTACAGAAGTAGAAATTCCCTGTCCAATATGAACGTGTCCCCTAGAGCTTTTCTCTGCAGGAATACCCTGGAGCAGAACAGGTCACACTTCCTGTTGATACTGGGCGCAAACAGATACACTTGAGGGGTTCCCCAAAAGCCGAAGATCTCTAAAAGGACTTCCTGAGCTAACTCCCACTCATGGGAGAGTGTGTTCTGCCTGCTTAGAGTATCCGCCATTGTATTCTCTTCCCCGGCTAGGTGAACAGCCGACAGAGATCCCATTTTGTCTCCTTGCACAGTGGTGTTGACCGATGGCGACGGGTGACTTTGTAAAGGGGTGGGGTGTAAATGGTGGCCCCTGAATTTCTCTGTGAGCACAGGCACAATGAGCAGGTCTGAACTCCACAGTGTAGTCAGAAGCTCCCCACCCCCCACTGCACCCACCAAATAATTTGGATTGATGGGATCCAAACTGTACAATTTACATCAAAACTTCACAAAAGCGTTGCCACAAAAGCATTAGCTTTTAGGAACTAATAATAAATTACTCTGATGTGTGCAATAGTGTATTTTAAATCAATTCATATTGAATACATTGTATTTATTTGTATTTATTAGGTTTATATAGAGGTTTACAGCAAAGCTTTACACCAAAGAATATAGCCAGTACTAAAGTGTTTTGCACACTAAAACTTCATTATACTTTATTTCTCTGAATGCAAGACATCGGTGTGTATTATGCACTAAATAAACAATGTAATACTTGCTCACAACACAAACCCAGAATCAAATAACAATAAATTAAGTACCTTGTAACAAAGACGCTTGCAGGTATTTGTAGCTTTTTAATGTGCTCTTCTGCTGTTTTTTTGCGTTTGCATACTGTGAGGCGTCAGAAATTTGAGAAGCACCACTTTGTGAAGTTTTCTCAACAAATGCCATTTTATTATTTGATAAGGTTCAATGAACACCTCACTGTCCCTACCCTAACGAGGATTTCTCTGGCTAAAAAAAACTAAAGGAAACACTTGAACAAAGGATATTTGTCCCTCATATTTTATACATATAACAAATAAACAAGGAAATGTATGGCAGTTCAAAAATATAATGATTGAATTCAAAATGTGACCAGAGTCTCTCTTCATAACCTGGGAGAATTCCCCTTCCCCAGGTTTACATGTGGTTCAGCTTCACAGTTCAAGAAATAACACAAGGAAATCCTGATTCGCAACAAAAGTTCCAATACAGTTTGATGCAACTTCAACTTGTCAACAGAAAGTTCCAACACAGAAGAAATGTTGTTTGTTGTTCTTCTTTTTTAAACAGGTTCTCAGTTCCTCAATAGCAACAATGATTGTCTCAGTCAGGATGATTTGGCACTTTAACAACTCATAGAAATACAACTTTTCTATTCAGCCTTGATGACTCATCCTCCAGCACCAACAACAACATAAAGTGTCTCTGCCAAGACCACCTTTTAGCACTCCTTCAACTTTCACTTGGCCTGCTTCCATGCCAGGCCAATAATCTCCAAAGGTTAGCCATCCGGGTATACTCCCCTGCCCGACCAACTTTTCACTACTACAAGTGATGTGGTCAATGTCAACTGACAAGAGGTTACAACAGCTTCACAGCATTCAACAAACTGCAGCTTCAACACTTTCAACAACTTTTCAGGGAAACCAAGATTCACATTGATGCTCTTTAATACTCTTCTGCAAATGATGCTCCTCTCCTTCTAGAAATCTGTTCCCAGAAGTGCAGCCTTTTTGCCACTCTTGTTTCCCAACTGCACAAGTAACCAAAGACTGATAGGGAGGTTATAGGTGAAGGCATCGAAAACAAAAGGATCGAATGCCTTTTTTTCGACACCAAAAGTGCTGAAAAAAAAGGTTTCAAATGCTTTTTTTTACTTTTTTTTCTTATAGGGGGTTCCCTCCCCAACCCCCCATTTTCCTTTATAAAAACACTATTTTTACGCACACTAAACCAAAAAACATATAAATAAATAAATAAATATTAAAGCATTTGATTCTTTTTTTTCGGCCCTTTTGGATTTGAATAAAAGGGCATTCAATCCTTTTGTTTTGATCCTTTGACTGGACACAGATAGGGATAGGCTATCTGCCCCATCCCTGGTTCTAGCAATGTGTGTGTATCCCATCTTGTACCGGATGTTGTATAGAATATGGACAACACGTTTCAGAGCTTATAGACCTTGCATTAGCCCTCTTCTGCTATTGGCAATCTTGGCTAGGCTGTGTTTGCCTTGGTTTCAGTTTCTCTTGGTGAAATCATGATCTGCAGCAAGGTGGCACTCTTCCCCCAACTCACACCGTGGCTGGCCTCCCGCCACATCCAACTCAGTAAAGCACCTGGGTTGTACTATGGACGCAGATTTGACACTTTCACACCACATCAACTCTGTCTCTAAATCATGCTATCTACACCTTCAGATTCTCCGACGGATCTTGCCCTTCCTTTCTTACCCTCACAGAGTCACAGCAATCACGACTATCGTCCTCTCCCACCCAGACTACGCTAACTCCTTTTACATGGGTGCCCCTGCATCACAACTCAGAAAGCTACAAAACACCACAGCTAGGCTCCTCCTAGCCCTTGACCCCAGAGAGCACATCACACCTGCCCTTCATGCCCTCCACTGGCTCCCTGTCATGCAACAGTCCGCTTTCAAAGCCATGTGCATCACCAACTGTGCCCTGCACAAGACAGGACCAAAATACCAGTTCACACCATACAAACCCAATAGAAACCTGCGATCAGGAACCGCACTCCTCCTTGTCATCCCTCCCTTCAAAACGACAAGAATAGGGGGATCCACCTCTGCCCAAGCTCCCACTATCTGGAATGCAATTCCCCTTACAGAGGATAACCTTGCCTTCCGGAAGGCCTTCAAGACCTGGCTTTCCTCCCCTACCCCCCCTTCCTCCACAGTGACAAACCCATTCTGCCCTATGAGTTACTTGAACTCCCTAACAAATAAGCTGAGAGGGCAATGAGTCCCTCCAAAGAACATACTGAGCGACGTAGAGAATAAACTCCAGAACTGCAGGACAAAATCCATGCCTCGTCAGCGAAACAAGAAACCAGCCAGGAGACACGGGTACATATCACACTCAACATCGATCGAAGATAGCCACTGGCATGGCCATCCCCCTGCGCGCATCTTCTATCATACGCTACTTGAAGACACATCGCACAACACCTCTGCCATTAGAATGCAGCTATGCCCCACAACAGAAATTCGGTCTAGCTGGACACATAATCTCCTGCACTCACTTTTTTTAAAACCTCACAGCACCCATCCACAAGCCGAGCTCGACATGGGTTTCTAGCAGGGACTTGGCCACCCCTAACTGCCTTTGCATGGGCTAAAATGCACACATGCATTCTAAACCTTCTGACGAATCTCCCATACCTCGGACTTTGGTCCCCCGAGAACATTCACCTACAGCGCTTTGAGATCATACCAATGGGAAAAGACACTAAACAAATGGCAAATTACATTACCTAGTCAGAAAATGAGCTATCATTTAACGTAGTATTTCAAGATATAATAATACATTGAAAGGTTGATGATGAAGAAATAATTTAGATATGAAAAGAAAATGCGGCTGTAAATTGGTTACAGGACACTATAAATGGACTTAGATGAAAGTGAGAAAACTGTAATAACCAAGAGTTTAATTACTCATAGTTTTGAAAATGTATGTGGTGATTCTGCAACAAAGATGATAATATCCAGAGTAGACAGCAGAGATGTTTTCTTGCTAAGGATTAGAAGTTGTTTATAAATACTTTGCAGTGACAGGAGTCTTCAAAGGGGAGTTTGCAGACAGCGAGCATGGGGTGGCTGGGGTGGCCATGTGGCAATTGTCCCCAGTTGAAAGAATCCTTGTGCGTGCCCAGCAAACCCTCCCATCCCCAAATGCAAGCACATGAGCCAAGTGAGAACTGCATTTGATAAGGGTGTGGGTGGATAAGGATGAAGCGTGCAAAATAAGCCAGGCACCTTTTCAAAGGACACGCAGATATGTTGATTCAGTGGGGTGTGGAGTCTTCAGAGGGGAGTAAGGCGACACTGGGTCTTGGGTGTCCACTTGTCCCTAGAGGGACGACCCCTTTGAGTTATGCATGGTGTTTGTCATCTTGTAAGTGCCCAGTCACCCACACCCATTGCGGGCGCCTGGCCCAAGTGAGGACTGCCTTTTGAGAAGGGAGGTTATGGGTGATAAAGATGTGAGCGGAAAAGGCCCTGCATCTTGTGAAAGGACACATACATATGCCGATTGAAGGGACGGTATTCAAAGGGGAATATGGAGACACATTCTCTTGGGGATGGACAAGTCTTGAAAGATGCAAGAGCACGTTGGGTTGTACATTGACTTATGTTCAGTGGATCTGCTGGCCCAAAGCTGAACCCAAATGAGAAGGCATGGACAAACTGATAACTGCATTAATAAGGGAGAAGTTGTTGGGTAGATTATGATTGAGTCTGATTAATATTGGTAACATACTCAAGGCCGTCCCAATAACGTGTTGCTCTTGCTGGTATAGCATACCATTTTTATTGGTGTACGGATATGCATTGTTGGTATTTAGTGTTAGTGACTTGGACAAACCCTTTCATTCACATGTCATCATATTGCATGTCTACTTTTCTTTCCTGTGACTTTAAAAGTGTTCGGATTGTTAGCATTTAGTAAAAGACTTGTGCAAAAGAAAAAATAAGATTAAGAAATGCAATGCCCCTTAGATTGTAAGTACTGCGTATTTGGTATTGTGACTTTCGGGTTTATGCCTTTTGTATGTTGGGGAACATATAAAAAAATGATAACGTTTTTGGGTGGGTTAATAGTGAAACTAAAAACTTGAAATGAAATACACTAACATGAAATAATTCAAAAGTTACTAGGGGCATTTTTTTAATTGAAATTAATATTGTAATGAAAACAGCTCCTTTAAAAAATGTTTGATGGTCTAAACAAACAACGGATTATATTGGTCTGGTAATGGTACCCCCTGTATTAAGCCAATGCATTGTCTGGAGTAACTGGGAAATTCTTCAAGGATGGCTCGAACGTCAAACACAGCGAAAATGAAATTCCAGTCTTCCATGGATCCACCACATAAACGCTCCATGTGCCAGAAGCCTGAACCATCTGTGTAAAAGATAGATAAATAGTTTTGATGAAATAATCAAATTATTTAATTTATCTTTATGGCATATCTTCAAAAAAATAAGGCATATATAGAAATTCCAATACATACTTTGTGAGTAAAGGAGTTAACAGTCCAATATTTTTAAATGATGATACAATAATGTACATGCGCTTTGAAACAAATAACTAGATAGGATGATCTTTTGGTCATAGCTTATCATTCGGAAAATTAACTGTGTTGCCACTCAAAATATAAGATGGAATTGTTTAGCATGACCAATTTTTCAAAATGTGGCAATATATAACACAAGTGAATACAGAACATCACAATCGGCTTGGAAACCAACATAAAATGTTATAGTGCAAGGTTGGAACACAGATTAAAGGGATATACAAAATACTTACTCATTAATAGGAGCACAAGGGCAAACTGTTGCAATAAGTTTGTGCATCAGCATTCTCAACACGGATCTTGTAGGGCAGGCTGCCCTGAAGTCTTGCTGTGTGGTCATGATAATGACGGAGGTTCTTCTTCAGCTATGTAGGCCAAGCAGCCACAGTAGCAAGTGTCCTCCACCAAAGTTGCCATTACTTCACCTCAAAGGCATGGACACCAAGTGGAAACCTCTTCCATGCGATGAGGATCAGGATCCTGCAACCATCTTCACCAGTCTCACTCGATTCCCCATCTTTTTGCTGACTTTCTCTCTCATACATTTCCTCTTTGGTTTACTCTGCCTAATACAGGAAGGTTTGAATTCCAGCCATAATGTTTGTGGATGGAAGGCAGAGAAAATAAACTGTGAGAGAAAAACATTAATATTTCGTTTTTTTTAAAATAAATGAATGCATTGATGGTTCTTTTTAAAATAGCCTGTAAAAGAAAAGTGAGAGTGGGTGGCACTGACATGTTATAAAAACCCTCCCAGTCTCGGGAGGATAGCTCAGGGGCAACGTGCTCGCCTTGGAAGCAAGACGACACAGAGCACCACAGGTTCGATCCCTGGGTCCGCGCTTACAAACCGCTGGGTATTAAGTGCGTTATAAATAACCTATCATATCATATCACAGAGCAAAGACAACAGGAATAGGCCCAAAGGTGGAAAGTAATCATTTGAGCATGAAACAGCGTTCTGATCTAAGAATACCATTTATATCTGCTTTAGCAAAGACATTTGTCAATTATGTAATAATTATTGAAATGCAAAGCGCTTGTAGAGAATATTTATCAGAGATAGTGCAAGTACCTTTTTCCTGTTTTATTTGTCGTAGTTGTAAGGAAGCTGAACAGAGCAAAAAGGAGTCATGGAGGCTCAGAATGAGGTAGACGGACATGAAGGCAGGAGAAATTCCGAAGCTGTCTGATCAGAAAGGGTTTGTGGATATTTATAGAGCAAAGAGACATTTTGGGATTTCCATGGAGACACGTCAATAGATTGCACACAGAGGCCATTCTAATGAGCGTACACTGGCATGGTGACAAGGGGCGTAAGCTTAAAGTTAGGGACTGCTAATGTCAGCTTGAGGGGCATGTGTTATGGTTCACTGCCGCCATGGCAACTGAAGTAAGGACGATTGATCAACGGATAAGATGATCACAAGATGGCGATTTCCGACCTGTGCGGTTCGCATGTCTAAATGTCAGAAATTCGATGGTAAGATGCATTGGGAAGTTAAAGGAATGGATCGGCCAAAATATTTTATTGCACAAAAAGATGGGCAATAATAAAAAAAAACGATTGGCACTTCCTGTGGGGAGCCCGAAAGCCCCAAATGGGAAAGCAGCTTTAGGCAGAAACACAACGCGGTTGTGTTTGAAAACGCTGCAGTTTTTCTTTCCAAGTTTCTCAGGCTCCTCCGATCTGGAGGAGCCTGAGAAACTTGGAAAGAAAAACTGCAGCATTTGCAAACACAATAAGGTTGTATTTATGTTTGCAGTAGCTTCAAAAGCAAACATAAATACAACGTTTTTAAAGCTGTGGTTTTATTTCTAAGTTTTGCGGGCTCCTCCAGCCCGGAAAACTTAGAAAAAAAAGCAGCTAGTGCTTATTTTAAAAAAAAATAAATAGCACTTACCGAGATGCAGCTGCAGCTTTTCTGCCTGTAGTCTCCGGTCTGCGTCCTCCGAGTCCTGGCACCAATGAAAGAAAAGCCACCCACTGGTAGCTTTTGTTTACTACAGCTGGCTGGCTTTTCCTTCATTAGTGCCGCAAAAGCAAGCACAGGCGGGCATCCATTTCACAAAATGGATGCCCCCATGTGCTTCCTTTTTAAAATTTTGAGCTTCATTTTTTCAAAATTTTACATAGGTACTTAAAAAAAAAAAGTGGCAATCGATTTATTTTATTATTGCCCATCTTTTTTTGCAATAAAAATGTTTGGGCGAACCATTCCTTTAAATGTGATTGGTTGATACCTTCTCAGAAGTACATAACCTATACATTGGCCCAATACAATTTCGTAGAGAACTTCTCCTTTAAGGGGTCACCTGGGTGATGAGGTGTTCCCCTAGGTGATATGGCGTGCAGGAAGTTATAGTCCTGACCCCCAATTTATCATGTGAAGACCTGCAGCCACAGATGTTAAAGAGAACAACGGGCACCTGCATGCATCTGTACTTGAACAAACTGCATATGTACCACAGTTTGTTGGGGGCCAGGGCCAGCCATGAATTTGCTGCCGCTTGTACTCTCCATGAATCACAAACTGGGGAAATTAATGATAAACTGTGTCTCAGGTGGCTTTTTGTTGTATCTTGCAGAGCTAAATTGGCCCCAAGTGTTAGTGAGATGTGTTGGAGAAAGGGCCAATTCAGTCATTAAAAAGAGTGATATGTTTAAATGCTGCTCTGAGGTACAGGATCTCCCTCTTCTCTTAATTACTCCCCCCTCTCTAGTGTCCTCCACAATGCTTCCATCTCTCGTTCACTCTGTGCATCCTCTCTTTTCCGGTCCACCTGTCTTCTTGCCTCTCCTCCCCTCACACCATTGCAATGCCATAACCCCTGAAATGCAAAGGTCAACATCCTTGCATTCAAGGCTGACATCAATGGGGATACTGCACTATTCCAGCACATTATCACCCCACTGACCCCTTACCATCTCCAATCCTGAAGTGTATGAATATTGACTGCCCCACTGTGCATACTCCTTTTTGTCTGCTCTTGTTCTGTATCATCTTGGTTTCCTGCGCCACACTACCCACGCCCTCAACCAGTATCCTTAAAATGCTGCCAGCTTTCTACTGTAAGGCACCCGACCACGGGACTGCTCCGATCTCTTTAACCCCTATAAGTGCCAAGCTATTATGCAAGTCTATGCAAAAAGGACGAGCATACTCATCCTGTTTCTCTTATGTGTGCTAGTGATTGAAACACCATGTCTTTGCAATACAGAATGCACGACTCAAGAGTTCCTGCTACAGCTCTGACTGCTTTAAACCCATGGGTTAATCTTGAGATGCCAACTGCATCTGCTTAGCAGCTATGAATGCAGCTCAGAGCTGTTTTGGGGAAGGGAATTATTGATAGTGATTGGGTAACTGAGTACTTCAAAACATGCGTTGGGTTCATCGGCAGAAGCTTAGGTTAGACCATAAACCATAAGCGTTTTGCCCACTTAGAGTAATGCAGAGATTTCATCACACATGACATTTTTGACTATCAAAAGGCAAGGGCATGTGTTTCAGGCTGAATTTATGCCAGCCTGACATGAGTAGCTTTAGATTGCAGGAAGTGACATGCCCGGTTATTCCTGTTGATCATGGAGTCAGCAACTGGTGTTGCTGGAAGTTAGCAGGATCTGTATGAAGCAGAGCAAAAGGATGCTGAATTGCTAGGAATCAAGAGGCAGACAGTTAGTGGATGGCCTGACCATCACCCTTTGGATAAAAATGGAACATTACACAGGATTTATGGACCCAGAATGACCTTATGGTCACTGGTGATTTGTTTCACCTAAAACGCTGTGGCACAAATTAGTTGATCGGGCCCATGAAGGCTTGTTGGGTGTGTCATTAATAAAGATACAGCAGATTATTGGTCACTACTGGCCAGGAATGGACATGGTAGTACACAATTCACTGTACTGTTGCACTTACACACACTTAGGTTGCCTGTTCTACCTAGCAATCCTGGGGGAAATATTACAATTGATATTTTGGGTCAATACAGTGTTCTCAAAGTATATCCTAAATTGAACGCAATATTATAGCACCCTAGTCAGGACTCAAGGTCACAGAGTGCAACCATCTGCTCTGTTATACATTTCCTACAAGGCTTATTTAGTCATGGGGGCTTCCCTAAAGCTTTATCCAGCGCCGGTCAATGGGCCGGCTCTGGCCTGGTCTGAGATCCGGCATCAGATGTTTAGGCGGACCTCGGACCCGGCCTGCCTCAGCCTGGACTAGCCTATACCGAGCCCCCAGCTTCACAGAGGGAAGCTGGGGGCTCGGTGATCTAATCTGCGCTGCCCTCCTTTCCCTAGCCGTCACTCACGCGTTTGCTGGCTATTTTTGCTCAGCCTGTTTTTTTCCTTCTGGCCTGAATTAATGGGCCATGGCTATCAGTGGGGTGGGGGCCATCCCCGTTAAAAGCAGTCTACCTACATGCTGGGCACACTTTTGTTTTCCAAATGTGCATCTTATACTTTCATAGAAAAAAAAGCCATTTTCCAACTCAAAAGATTTGACTTAAACTTGCATTCACTACTTTTCTTTGAAATGTGTTTCTTTTTGTTGGACTACCACACAAGTACCCTGTAATGTGTGTGCACCTTCCTTTGTGTTGCATCACGTTATATTTATAAATATGTTATAAATCACAAATACATGTTTCTGTTGTGCTGACAACAGTTATTAGGAAATTAAACTGTGGGTTCATGGATGCCAACTTTTGATTTCAACTAAAGGGGCAGAAATACCCCCGCCTGAATATAAGCAAGCGACCAGCCGAGCCCAAGCTCTGGCCAAACACATTTTATAGCACTTGTTTTTTTATAAGGAATTGCAAAAAGTCATACGATGAAGCAGTTTTTAATATATAACATTTCAGCAATGGTCTCACAACCTGCTGAGCTACCCTAGTACCCTTCTACTGTACAGCATGTCTATGGGTCTCTTAATGTACTAACAAACAATGCATTAGTACAATATTTTGGGTGCACCACTGCCATCATGCCATGAAAGTTATTTCAAGCGTAACTGATGTACAATGTGGAGTCTTGAAAGAAGCAGCATGAAAGAAATTGGCCCATTTTTAAACTATTATATTTAATATTTCTTTTGAGCGTAGTTCAAATGCCCACTCCGCCCACTCGGAATTCTGCCCCGACCCAGGCTCTTGTGGGATCCCCTTTACACGTTTTACATTTCCACCACTGCCTTTATCATTTGATAGCGATGCGCAGTTCATGTCAGGAGACTAAGCAGACATTGTAGTCACCAGGAAAATGTTGTTGTACCACCCCAGAAGAAATGGAGCAGCTGAGTGGATGAACCGAGTGGGGAAGAGTTCCATACAAGAGTTGTTAAATTGAGTTAGGTCTTTTATTTTGAAGGGTTGCAATCCAGTCTCCGCTGGCATCCCAACCGAAGTGTGCTTGTGGCAGGACTGCATACCACGTGTTGACGGAGAGAACCTACGACAATACAAATACAGTGGAGCGACCACCTCATCATCCCATTTGTGATCACTCTGCCTGCTCAAGTCTGCATTCAACCCCCTAAACTCACAACCACCTCCAAAAGAAACTGGAAACATGTCAAAGAAAGCAACCTATTCGAACAACTGGAGTTAACCAAACCCTCAACCACAGAACTAGGGCTAGCTGACCTAGATGGGAAAGCGGAGCTACTACACAAATGGATTGCAGATGCAATTGACAAGATCGCCCCAGAAAAACCATTCACCCCATCAAAAAAAAGAGCAATGGCCAAATGGTTCACCCCACTATTAAGCAACATGAAAAAGGAAAACAAAAAGATGGAACTGGAATGGAGGAAAGAATACAACCCAGACAAAAAAACATTGTTCCAGAGGCAAATCCGTGCATACAAGAAGGAAATACAAAAGGCACAGAGAAGGCATTATGATGACAGAATCACCAATGCCACCAAAACACAAAAAGAAATGTTTAACATCATTAAAGAGATAAGAAACCCACTAGGCTGTGACAACACCCCAAACCCCTCAGAGAAACTATGCAACGACATGGCAGACCGATTCAAGAAAAAAAATCAATGACATCCGACAAACCATATAAAACATACCAACCGACCACAACATACTACCAAGCGACCCTATCACAGAATCTCAGCACAAACTCAAAAACTTTCCTGAAATATCAGCAGAGGCATTTGCAATGCTGGTAAAACACAGAAAGAAAGCTGGATCACCCATGGATCCCTGTCCCCCGGACATCTACAAATCAATCCTTGCACAAGGAACTCCAGCAGGATACTACAGAAACCTTCTGAACCTTTGAATAGCAACAGGAACTGTACCAAAGACCTTCAAATTAGCATATATCAAAACACTTCTGAAAAACACAAGTGGCGACGTAGAAGACCTCTCCAACTACAGGCCGATTTCAAACATTCCCTACCCAGCGAAACTCCTGGAAACCTACGTATATAAACTAACCCAAGAATACGTAGAAAAACACCACCTACTAGACCAAGCTCAAGTCAGTTTCAGACCAGCAAGAGGAGCGGAAACAGCACTACTATCCATCTGGGACGACCTAAAAACTAACGCAGACTCAAACACAACCTCAGCTCTCATTCTACTCGACCTCTCCGCAGCCTTCGATACAGTTAGTCATGACACCCTAACCAAAAGACTAGAAGACATTGGCATAATAGACACAGCACTACTCTGGACTAAACAGAACAGAAACCGTATGGATTAAATCCTTCAAATCTGGAGTGCCACAAGGATCCTCACTATCACCACTGTACTTCAACATCTACCAGACTCTGGTTATCAGAATCTTCAAAAGGTACAACATTACATGCTACAACTACGCAGATGATACCCAAATCATCTACAAAATCAAAGACACCCAAGCTGATCATTCAACCCTAATCGAGTGTCTAAAAGAAGTCTTCAACTGGATGACTGCCAACAACCTGAAAATCAACCCAGGAAAGACAGAAATCATGATCGTATCCAAAGACCAAGAGAACGAAACCACCATCCCGTGGGTAATGGAAATGGGAACTGCACCATCACCATCTAAGGTAGTAACAAATCTGCGAGTCCTGATGGACAACACCCTAACCCTAGAACCACAAATAAATGCAACAGTCAAGAAATGTTTCTTCCTCCACACGGCAAGAAGAATCCTACCTTTCCACTCCTTCACGCACAAAACACTCACTATCGTTGCCCTCATCAAGTCAAGAATCGACTATTCAAACAGCCTCTACCTCGGAATACCAGAATACCTCCTGAAGAAACTACAAGGGATCCAAATGCAGCAGCCAGAGTACTCCTCAAACTATGAAGAAGAGAACACATCACTCCTGTCCTAAAAACACTTCACTGGCTCCCAGTAAAACACTGCATCACCTTCAAAACAATGTGCATAACGCACAGGGCAATCAGTGGACAAGGAGCAGAATTCCTACAAAAGAAAATAACAATCTACAAGCTAACAAGACTCCTCAGGTCAAGCAACGAAATCCGCCTGGAACCAAAACCATACCTCAAGAAGAAACTTGGAAGCACCTCCTTCTACCACTTAGCCACAAAAACCTGGAACAACATCCCAAAAGAAATAAGAAACATCAAAAATCACCTAATATTTAGGAAATTACTAAATTCCTGGCTATTCAACACCCCAGACTCAAACTGAAAACCGAAACAGAAAGGAAAAGGGATGACTAAACTGGAGTGGACACGGACAACTCCCAGTACAGAGTATGGACAACTACCTTTGTGAAGAAGCTCCTACGGCACCTGGACGAAGGACGTCAGCTAGAGTGGAACACAGGAGACACTCACGGACACAGAGTCAACAACCCACCCATATTCCTACCCAACACCTGGACTCGCCCCTTAGTTGCCACCAGGTACCATAGTGTGGTGGAATTATCGGGATATTGACAATCACCACTCTATCTGAGTTGTGGACATTGGCAGGTGCACTAGCCTTACGAGTAGGAAGAGAAGACAGGTAGCGCTGCGAGGGAGGCTGGGGGAGGAGGTGACCAGATGTGAAAGGGACCTTGAAGGCCGGACAGACCCAGATCAGAACAGAGGCGCATGGTGCTCCCGAACCCCACCTGGGGAGATTATGTAAACTCAGTGCCTCAATTCAGGATAAAGATGCCAACTAACATATTGCACTAACAATTCCCCCCACTGCTTACACCTCTCAAACTCCAAACCAAACACAACCACAAACCTACAGCACAACAAACCACACACATAGACTCGCACAACAGTACACGACGACTACCGGCCGAATACACCCCAGGTCCAGCCAACGGACCCACCAGGCTGAGGCCGCCAACAGCACATCACTGCTCTCTTGCACTTTTCCAGCTTCCTCCCACTAACCCCCCTCCCTTCCTCTTTCAGAGCCGCCAGAGCACCAGGTGACCACTCCGGTGGTGATAGTGCATGGTACAAATGTCCTTTAACATTAACATTAACAAGTGTGGCTGATGGAATCATTCGAAGTGTGCATCTTGAGTTCTGTTAATGCGAGGAAAAATCAGCTGAAAATTCAAGCTAGAAAGGCATCAACGTGACAAAGAACAGTTAGTCAAATATTTGAATAACAGTTTTGAGATTTTCTTTGGGGATTTCCAGAGAGGCTTTTCAAGCAATGGTAATTTTACACTGTCAGTACCAAATTATGTCAAGGTTTATAAAATGGCTGCACTTTTAATGGATTACAAAGTATGTAATCTCGTAGCTGTCAACTGACTCACAACTTCCAGGTTTGGTCCCCAGTAAAGAACAAAACCTTGAAGGCTGCAGAGACTGCAAAGGTGTCGGGGAAACCCGCGAGCATGGCAGGAAGAGAACAAGGTCATCACGTTGGTAAAGTGATGATACTTTTACATACAAAGTTAGCCTTTCATCTACAATGGCTTCACTGAGGTTAGCTTCTGCCAGTCACAGCACGTTGACGCCCTCGATCGATGAAGATGCCTTGGAGTCAGTAAATACACTTAAATAAACTATTAAACACTATTATAAAAAAAGGTCAATAAAAGTAAAATGGGTTTGTCCTCAGTGTGGGGAGTTCACAGTGCATTTTGTCCTTTTGGTGAGGTGGGTGGAGCTATGCAGATTTTTGGCATCTGAGCCATGAAGAGGCACAATGTACAGGTGACCCTCGAGCCCACTGTAAAAAGTTGGAACATATGTAATCTGCATTAATTTGCAAAATCTAAGAAGGTGGTGGTCCCGATGCAAGTGGTCAAAAGATGGAACAAGCCACTGTATGGGATACATTGCTCACCGTAATTGTATTTCTGATGCTTGTATCTGCTTAGATTCACATGCTGTGCATAGGCCGAAATCTAGTGGAAGCTGCAGAGTATTACAGTTTGTTTTTCGAAACTCGAAAATGGGCGTTGACACAGGGCGTGCCAGTAATACTATCCCTAGTGTGACCTCCACTGTACCCATGATCCCTCACGCGTGTAGGACCCTCAGATTGTATTTTTTCTGACATGAAGTAGCATGAGGAGTAGCCTGAGTACAGATTATCCAAGCAGATAGATAGAAAGATAAGACTACAAGCATCCATGCGCCTTCTCTCAGAGGGGAGGAAGGGCGGGCGCATGTGAATCTAAGCAAATACAAGCATCAGAAATACGATTACGGTGAGTAATGTATCCCTTTTGAGGCTTGTGGAATCTGCTTAGATCACATGCTGTGCATAGATTAGCGAACAGTGTTAGAAGAAGGAGGTGTGATGTGAGAAGGGTCATGAGCAAAAAAATGTCTTAGAACCACTTGTCCCACTTGAGTATCTGCCTTGGAATGAGTGTCAATGCCATAGTGCTGAGTAAAAGTGTGAATATAGCTCCATGTAGCTGCTTTGCAAATGGTGTCAAGGAGTACATTTGCAATGAAAGCCAGAGTGGCCCCAGTGCCTCTTGTGGAGTGGGCACTTGGCGTAAAAGGCAGAGTGTTTTCAGAAAGGGAGTAACATAGTTGGATACAATTGACTATCCACTTGGAGATGGCACCTTTAGAGAGGCGATCTCCTTCCCTGCCTATAGCTACGGAGACAAACAGTTGGTGTATTTTTCTTAGCGGCCTGGTCTTGTCTACATAGTAGAGGACCGCTCTTCGCACATCTAGAGTGTGTAGTTTCACCACAGCAGAGCTTTTGGGTTCTTGGAAGAAGGCCGGAAGCTCAATGGACTGGTTAACGTGGAATTTAGAAATGAACTTTGGTGAGAACCTAGTGTGTGTTAGTAGAACCCGTTTATCCTTGTGAACAGTAAAGAAAGGATCCTGCACTGATAGAGCCTGAATTTCACTGACCCTTCTCATGGATGTAATGGCTACTAAGAAAGCAGTTTTATAGGTCAGGTGTTTGAGACTGGCTTTATGCATGGGTTCAAAGGGTGGGCCCATGAGCTTAGCAAGCACCACACTAAGGTCCCATCCAGGTGGTGGGTTTGAAATTGGAGGGTGGAGTCTCTTTACCCCTTCCATGAAGGCGTTAACCACTGGTACCTTCCACCACAAAACCTTGTTGTGGAAGGTGGTTTAGGCTGACAGTACTGCCAGGTGTACCTTGAGTGAGTTAAATACCAACCCTGCATCCAGCAGGTGGAGCATGTATGTGACAATATTGGAAGGAGTGCAAACAACCGGGTTCATTTGCTTAATCTGGCACCAGATAACAACTCTTTTCCATTTATCAAAGTAACAGTGCCTCTTGTTAGGTTTCCTAGATTCTTTTAGGATGTCCATACATCTCTGTGGTAAATTGAGATGTCCAAACTCTATGACTTCAGGAGCCATGCTGCCAGGTTTATAGAGCTGGGTTGAGGATGCACGGTTTGACCTTGGTGCTGGGACAGTAGGTTGTACCAACACGGGAGTCTGATGGGTTCGCACACCGTTAGTCTGCATAGGTGTGGGAACCACGGTTGCCTCGCACACATGGGAGCAACTACGATGAGCGTCATCGATTCCCTGTGCATCTTGTTGACCACCTTCCTCATGAGAGGGGTTGGTGGAAAAGCGTAGGCAAACATTCCTGATCACAGGGCGTTCCCCTTGGAGTCTGGCTGAGGGAACCTGGATGCGAATCCTGGGCATTGCCTGTTTTCGCTTGTGGCCAATAGGTCTGTAGTGGGGAAACCCCACTGTGAGAAGATGTCTTCGACGACTTCTCTGATTAGACACCATTCGTGTTCTTCTGGGAGGGGATCTCTGCTCAAAGCATCCGGTAGCGAATTGAGATCCCCTGGAACATGTTGAGATGACAGGTAAATGTTCCGTCTGAGTGCCCATATCCAAATTTTCTGGGCAAGCTTGGACAGATTTGGCGAACGACTCCCTCCCTGTTTGTTTAGGTAAAACATTGCTGTTGTGCTGTCTGTCAGGATCTGCACTGACAGGTTCAACAGGTGGGGCTCGAACGCTTGAAGCGCTCTGAATACTTCCAGAAGCTCTAGCAGATTGATATGATTCTTGGCCACTGTGTCAGACCAGAGACCCTGAGCTGTGTGGTGAAGGAGGTGTGCTCCCCATCCTGACAAGGATGCGTCTGTAGTGACTACAGCCTGTACCTCTGGATCGTAAAAGGGTTTCCCCTTTGACAGGTTCTCTCTTGTCCACCAGTGAAGACTTTGTACAAGTGTTGGCTAAACGACCACTAGATCGTCCCACTGACCACTTGCCTGAGACCACTGTTTCGCCAACCATTCTTGCATGGGTCGCATGCACAGGCGCGCGTGGGACACCAGGTAAATACATGACGCCATCATGCCTAGCAAACGCATCACTTTGCGCACCCTTATCTGGCAACGGGGCTGATATAGAGGAATTTGCAGCAGTAGATCCCGAATTCTTTCCTCTGATGGAAAGGCCAACCCCTCTTGAGTGTTTAGGACAGCTCCTAGGAACTGTTTGGAGGTGCTTGGCACCAGGCTTGATTTTTTCTCGTTTATGGAGAAACCCAATTCGAAGAGGAGGTCGATCGTTCTTTGAATGTTTGATCTGCAAATTACTGGGGTCTCCTCCGTGATGAGCCAGTCATCCAGGTAAGGGTACACTGGGATTGCCTCCCTGCGTAGGTGTGCCGCCGCCACCGCCAGTACCTTGGTGAATACCCTTGGAGCCGAGGCTATACCGAAGGGCAGCACCTTGAACTGGTAGTGCTGACTGTCCATCTTGAAGCGCAAGAATCTTCTGTGCGCTGGGAACATGGAAATATGAAAATAGGCATCTTTCATGTCCAATGTTGCCATGTAATCCCCCTTTTTTAGGAGGGGGATTACCTCTTGGAGAGTAGTCATGCGAAATGTTTGGGGCTTGACATACTTGTTTGCACGGCGTAAGTCTAATACTGGGCGCATTGTCAAATCTTTTTTTGGCACAAGGAAGTAAGTTGAATAAATACCCTTGTTTACCTGGTTGCCCGGGACGAGTTCTATCGTGTCCTTTGCTAGAAGATTGACGATCTCCTCGAGGAGGATCTTTTGGTGGTCCAAGGAATGTATCTTTTGACGTCGAGAGTGGTTTCGGGGATGCTCGAGAAGTTCTATGCAGTATCCTGCGGACACTGTGGACAGCACCCATCTGTCTGATGTGATCCGTTCCCAAGCTTGGGTGAAGTTGGAAATGAGTCCCCCTACTGGGGATGCATGAGAAGGGACCCTGAGTGCGGCATCACTGTTTTGCGGGAGGCGTGCCGCCTCTGCTGGGGCTGCCTCTACCCTTACCACTGCCTCTCTTGTTTCTTCTGCTGTAACTTTGGGTAGTCTGCTGGTTGTTACCCCTTGATGTACCCTGCCCCTGTGTATAATTGGAGCCTCTTTGTAAATTTTGGCCGCGTGGGCTACAAAAATGACCATTGCCTCTTTGATTAGGGGGCTTGTTGGTCAATTGTCCCAGGGATTTCAGAGTATCATACTCGTCTTTGGCAGTCTTTAATGTGTCCTGTACCGCTTTGTCAAACAGTAGATTAGGTTCCACCGGCATGTCGATTAAGGATGCTTGTGTCTCAGGTTTAAACCCTGACTGTCTTAACCAAGCATGCCTCTTAATGACAGTGCTCTCTGCTATTAGCCTGCCCGCGTTATCTGCGGCTTCAAAGGTTGCCTTAAGGATGCAACCCGACACAGCTCTCCCCTCCGACACGACCTGGGCCAACTGGCCCTTTAATGGTTCCGGTGCGGAGTCAATGAGGGCAGCTGCCTGCTCCCACTGGTGGCAGTTGTAACTAGACAGCAGAGTGGTGGAGTTGGCAATCCTTGCCTGGTAAGAGGAAGTGGAGGCTACCTTCCTTCCCAACCCGTAGATTTTCTTGCTCTCCTTGTCGGGGGGAGCCTCGGATGATGATAGAAGTGTTCCCGCCCTCTTCTGGGTATTAGTAACTACCAGGGAGTCAGGCTTCAGTTGACCCCTTATGTAAAGCGGGTCTGACTGGGCTGCCCTGAACAATTTCTTGATTCTGGGGTTAACTGCCCTGGTGCGGTTAGAATTGAGAAGGGAAGGATCAATTCTCTGTTGGATGGATTTAAGCATTGGAATGGCTTGGGCAATGGGTTTCTTTTCTCCCACTAGTTCCTCAGCAAAGTCTCTCTCCTCCTGTGCTCTCTGAGTGTCTATGCAGAAGTGTTCTGCCTGTGCCGTGCGAGGTCAAGAAACCTTGTTCTTTCCAAAGTCTACCGAAGTTGTGAACCACCTCAAAGGCATACTGACTATCGGTATATATATTTACTGTAAGCCCTTCAGAAAGTTCACACGGTCGAGTTAACGCTATAATTTCGGCGGTCTGTGCGGAATTATGCATAATTCTTTTGGTTTCCACAATCGAGCTTAAAGTAGTGACGGCATAAGCAGCCGTGGATGTACCGTTCGGAAGTTTAAAACAAGAGCCATCACAAAATAGCTCTCCTTGTGGGCTATTCAAAGGCGTGTCTTTCAGATCGATTCTGCCTTTAGTCTCTTGTTCTGTCACATAAAGGCAATCGTGTGACATTTCGTCACCATCAACAGTATCTTGCGGGACAGGTAAAAGTTCAGCCTGATTTAATACACAACACTCTGAATTTGAATGTGGGGGGCAAACAAGATTAGTTCATAGCTTGTCAATCATGCGGAAGTGAGGTGTTGCGTTTGAGTTCTATTCAATAAAATATCTACAGAGTGAGGTACCATTAGGGTGAACGCATGACCCCAGACCATTACCTCACTCTGTTTTACAGATGCAGCAGCAGCAGCAACAGCTCTCAAACATCTCGGCAAAGCGCATGCAACAGGATCAAGGGCGGATGAGAAATAGCCACATGGCCTATTCTTCCCTCCATGTTCCTGCCTTAACACAGCCAAAGCACATCCATCACGTTCATGCACATACAACACAAAGGCCTTGTCATAATTCGGAGTTCCTAAAACCGGCGCTGAACACAGCGCGGATTTGAGCAAATCAAATGGTGTCTGGTGTTCCAAAGTCCATGGCAATGGCAAAGAAATGCCCTTCTTTGTCAAAGCCAGCATTGGTTTAATCGTTAACGAAAAGTTAGGGATCCACAATCTACAGTAAGAAGCCATACCTAGCAGGGCTCTAACTTCCTTCTGCGTATTTGGGACAGACATGCCAGAAATAGTCTTTATTCGTTCAGGTGTCAACCGTCTTCCCTCCTTTGACAGGAGACACCATAAATAGGCGACCTCCTGACAACAATATTGGAATTTTTTAAGTGAATCTTTGTGGCCATGTTTTGCTAGATGACAAAGCAACAACACGGTGCCTTCTTTACAGGCGCTCTCAGAATCAGCAGCCAAGAGGAGATCATCTACATACTGTAGTAATGTGCAAGTAGTAGGCAACTCGAGAGTATCGAGCTGCTCTTTCAATGCCCTACTATAAATACTTGGACTCTCAGTGTACCTTTGTGGTGCACGAGTGAATGTGAACGAGCGTCCACCTAGGGTATACGCGAACAAATACCTGCGATCCTTGTGTATAGGAATACTGAAAAACGCGTTTTTAAGATCAACAACGCTAAAATGAGTGGCAGAAGCCGGAATCATGGTTAGTATCGTTGTAACATCAGGTACAATAGGAAATTGAGGAGCCACAATTTTGTTAATAGCATGTAAAACAAAAGGGAATCGCATTATCACCTTTTTTGTATACTGGCAAAATGGGGCTGTTACATAGGCTACCCGTAATTTCCTCAATTACTCCACGATGTACAAAATCAGAAACTATACATTTCAAAGCCTGCTCACCTTCAACTGAGATCTTATACTGCGGGATGCGAGGCAATTTTACTCCATGTTTCAAAATAATTTTAACAGGTTCAATTTGAAGAATGCCCACATCATTATCATCAATTGCCCATAAGCATTCTGGAACATTACTGAATTCTGGCGGTAAAGGTCGAGTCAAAAACTGAGAGGCAAGTGATTGCTGAGGTGAAATTGTTAACCGAACTCCGTCCGGAGAACAATGTATTACTGCATGCAATGCCTTCAACAAATTTAGCCCCAGCAAGTTCTCCCCACAGTTTGTGGTAAGTAGAAATGGACACTGTTCCGTGAAGGGACCCAGTGTTATCGGTACCGGCAAAGAGATCGGACAAACTACAGGTGTGCCTGAAAACCCTACGGAAACGTTGGACTGCCCTGACAGGGGAATATTTGGAACCCGTGAATGATCAATGGAACATTTCTGTGCTCCCGTATTTACTAAAAATAGATGCTTCCTATTTCCCACCGCCACCTCAACGTAGGGGCCTTTCTGATGAACGGTAATAGGCGTCGGTTCCAAATCCTGCTTCGGGCAATCCTAGCGAAACAGAATATTATCAAAAGGAAGCTCTTCAGAGAGGTACGCGGCAGAAGGGTGATCAAAAATGTTTCTATTATCCACATTCGAAACTTGCTTATCTTGTGGAGGAGGTTGCTGTGATTCTGGTGCAAACTGACCTCTGCCAGGGCCCCCTGCACCTGGGCGACCTCTGGATCATCTACCCATGTTCCCAAATGACCTTTGCTGCAAGGTCGGACATTGTGCGCCCCAGTGGCCTTCCTGTCGACAATAGGCACAATGGTTAATGGTTAGCGGAGCCAGGGGCGTACTTCCCTGTGGAAAGTACTGACCTCTAAATTGATTACCTCCTCTAGGGCTTCTAACAAGACTTTCAAGTTTTTCCTTTTCATTATTTACACGATGTTCATAGTACTGAGCCATATGCAGTACTTCTGATTGAGACTTCGCCTGCCAAGCGCTTTCAGAAGAAATAATCTGTAACTGGATGTCAAGCAGCAATTCACGTACAGATTTGTCGACAAACAGCCTTTTCCCTGACTCTGACTCTGTGCCTAAGTCTTGTCCACTGAATTCTGAAAATGCCTGCTCGAACCGAAGAAATCGGTAGCACCCTCAGATTTTCCTTGGACACAGGCCTTAAGCTTGTCCCAAATGATTCTTTTTTCAGGAACTATAGTTTTCAGTTTTACAATAATCCTATCAGGCAAGGTTAATATCACTTGAGGCGGTCGTTTGCCAGCTGGTCTTTCTCTATCTAACCTAACCATGTTATCCCATGTATATCCCAAGTTCCCAACCCAGGTATATCATCTATAGTCCTAATCTGTTTCCACAAATCGACTGGCAGGAGTATGGGAAATAATAAATCAATATCACTTAAGGTGAATACCGACGACTGTAAGACCGACTCTATTTCTTTATAGAACCCGGTCAGATTCTTTATTACATCGGGAATAGATTGCTTTATGGTGTTCACTTCCTGTCTTGAAAACGGGACGTGAACAAACTGTGATACGTAATGTGCAGGAATGTCCACCGCAAGAATTCCTCATCCAGGATCGGCCGCAATCTCAACTTTCGGGACCTCTCTCATAGGCAACTGAGAAGTAGGCAGCTCCGAACGCTTACTAACCAACAGAGCCAAATCAAGCGCTAAGGCAGTCGAAGAAGTATCAATCGAAAAGGCTCTCTTATAAAACACTCAACAATTCTGCGGGACAACAAATCTTTCTTTTTACACACTCATTCTGTAGGTACTCTACCATCACCTGTATCACCTACTTTTGCATTTCTAACGTATACTGACTGTATGTGTCATATACTTCATCTGGAGTTATCGACATATCCGAAATCCATCTTATCGCATCCTTTGTACAAATTCGCGCTTCCTCACCTTTTAATTCACGGTGAGGAGAAAACCATTTCTGTAAGTACATAATACCTAAACTACCACCATCTGCTTCCTCATTCTGTAACCCTTCCAACTCCTTCCTATACTCAAAAATCCTCTCAACATGCTCATATACCTTCTCTGCAGTATCTCTGGACAACGCTAAGGCATTCAAATCCTGTAACCCTTGTGGGAATCGTTTAATCTATTCCACATTATACTCAAATGAGTCCCTAATCCTTCAATAAAAACATTTTTCTCAGGAATACCTTTTAAATTTTCGAGTGTGGAAAAAACATCAACTTGTTCACCCTTCTCCATACAATGTTTAGCCCAAGCGATCAATTCATTATTTTTGTCTGGGGACACAGTATTACGAGTCACAACCCTTGGTCTCACTCCCTGGTCTACTACAAGCGATGCAGAATCACTTGGAAGAGGAAGAGTAGGCACATTCTGAATAGCAACAGGTGGAGGCAAGGGGGCAGGCAAAGGAGCGACGGCTGGAAGAACAGGAAGAACAGCAGGGAGGACCGGAGGAACTATAGGAGGGGGAATAACAACGGGAAGGGGCAAAGCACCAGGAGGAGGGACGTACGGAGGTGGCGCGGAGGCACTGGGCCTTCGTTCATGCAAAAGTTTATTGATCAATTCATCTGACGTATGAAAATCATTTGAAGGGTAGATTTTCTGAATGCCTAATTGAAACGCCCTGTCCGTGTTCCCAACTGACTCCAATTGTTTATTCTGATCATATAACCATGCCTTTTCGACACTTGTCATATGTCTACGCATATGTTTCTCTCTACTCTTTTGTTGCTGCAAAGCTTCTGTTTTCCAACTATGCAATGCGTCAAATGCTGCAGGTCTAGCCTTTTTCTTTACTAATACAGACTCTAAATATTCTATACGAGGGATTTCAAAACTACCATTGGTTGGCCACCGAAGATTAGAATTATGTCTGGTCTGTCTGTGCCAAATGTCATTAAATGCTATACTACCAAAGCCTTTCTTACAGTACATAGTACATGCCGGCGACCCCTCCTGTGGTGCGGGACGGCTAACTTCCAAAGATTGTCTGTCGCTGCGGAATAATGCCCTAAACCAGGCAGACAATTTCCCAGGCATATCAAAGTTCTGGTGTTACCTGGTCAAGTAATTATGCTCGCGAGTACAATGCGCCAAATTCGGAATTCGCTTCTCGTCCAGAGTGGCCGTTTCTGTTGGCACCGTCCGATCCCGGTCCGATAGCCGAGCCAACCTTCAACGAGACAAAGTCGAGGGTCCCTATTCGGGCGCCATCTGTGGAATCAGAAAAATACAATATTAAGGCTTTTACACCATGCAAAGGAAAATACACCGACACGGGCTTGTAAAGATTCCCAGAATCTTTATTACAAAACTGAACAGTATCGAACAAAGTACACAAATAGCTATTTGGCTGTCAATACATCGCAGAGACCACCAGCAGGGTTCAATGTGAGCAGTGAGCAGGATTTGCTAGCTGGACATTAGCGTATTTATACAGTTTGTTATAATGATGTCCAGCCTCTTACAAGTTAATTATGTACTGGGCTAGGGTCGTGCCAGGTTCGTTTCCTAATTTACATATCTCGTGCATGCGGTTTATTTTTCAACATATTTACTAACGCACACTATTATTCTTTAGTTTAACGTTACACTCTTTACACATTGCTTTAATACAGATCAAACAAATGTTTTGCATGTCGTATTTGGATAGCGTTATTGTTCTTGTATACTTGTAGGTTAACATCGCTGATTCAAGTAATCCCCTGAGGTCAACGAAGGACGAGGTCTACATGACCCTAACATGTAGCCTGAAGGCAGGTTGGACATTAACTCCCCTACAGAGGTTGGAGAGGTTAAAGCAAGAACAAGAGCACACGAGACGGCCATTTTAGGCTACAGGGTGACTTTGCACGAATAACTAAAATGGCGGCTTTAACCTAAAATGGAGGCTTGATTTACTTAAGGTCACGACCTTGCAATACGAATTTCCTCACAAAGCGACTGGGCATAGGCCAACATATAGAATGAGAACAAAACAATATTATATCAGTTCTAACATGCCGCTCTAGTTAAGACCTCATTTAGGAGGGGCTGGTTGTCGACTGGAGAGTCGGTAGCTTGAGGTTCTTTGCCTACAGGGGAGTCTATTCTGTAGACTTCTGGGTCATCTTCCTCCTCATCTTGGTCCTCGTCGTAATAATAGTCCACCCCAGTTTGGTCATCCAATGTTACCAAGTCTGGATCCTCATCCTGTAGTGGATCCCCACTATACTGGGTGTAAGGCTGGATGTAAAAAGGGTCTGAAGTCAGACGTTGCGTTGGGGTCTCAAACCGAGGTTTCTTACCAGGGGGCTGCGGGTCCCTACATCCTGAGGGAGTAGCACCGTCAGGGGTATAGGTGAGGAAGTGTTCTGGGTTCTTGGAGTAGAAGTCTGCTAGGGAGGACATTGTAGTCATAACCCTGTCTTTATCCACACTGGTCCTTTTTTTGGAGGTGGGAATGACCCTTTCTTGAGAGGGTTCCCCTTCTATGACTTGACTGGACCTATGGGCCTGTGCAGGGGTCTTGGCTAGATGCTTATCAGAAGACTTAGAACTGTCTTTATGTAACTGTGGTGCAGAAGAAGGGTGAGATGGTTTCTTCTGCTGTTTCCCCCCTTCCCCAGGAGTGGAAGAGTGTTTCCCTGGTGTTTTCACCCTCTCAGTGCTTTTCGACGCCTGGCGTCGAGATTCGGGGGTAGTGTCCCTTTCCTCTGAGTGAGGACGTCGGGATTCGGAAGCAGCCGCCGAATGGTCTGCTGTAGCCGACTCCTGGTGAGCGGCCTGGGGCTGGCGGTCGGCTTCGTCTTATGACGAGCGTACCTCCATGACTTTGGTGAGTGAGGCACTTTTGGCAACTGTGGATGGTTGCCTGTTGTCGTAAGGCGATCTTGACGAAGAACGCCCAGAGGACACCGATTTGGTGGACCGCTCTTTGTGTGCCTCTTTCCGAGAACTCGACACGCGCGTCGAGTCTCGGTTGGACTTCGAGTGTTTAGGTGTGGAAGTGGTGTGGGTAGCGCTCATGTCGCCGGGTGTGTTCCCCATAACTGCCCTGCCGGACAGTCTTTCGAGGTCGGGGACTTGTGCTTGGGCATCTTTTGACACCTCCTTGCCCTCGCCATCTGAAAGTACAGCGTTGCTGCCATCAGTGAAGGTGCCCTCCGCTTCCATGGCCTTGCGTTGCCTGGCGTGGTGGGCCCAACGTTTGGTCGAGCGGTCCTTTAGTGTCTTAGCCTTGAACTGGCTGCACGCTCTACAGTTCGCCTCAGGGTGGTCCCTCGGCATGCAGAGGTTACAGGTGGCATGTTTGTCAACCCAAGGATACTTGCAGTTGCACTTGGGGCAGAATTTGAAAGGGGTGCCCTCCATACGCACTCTGTGGCAGCGGGCTAGTGTGTGTAGGAAATATATAAGAGTGTAGAGTATGTTTCCACCCCCAACTGTCCCTACTTGCAGGGCCGAGGCCAGAGGCCTTCCAAGGCCCGGGCCGAGTCAAGAGGCCTTCTGAGGCTCAAAGTCCATTGTGCAGCTCTCGACAGTTGTTTCTTCTCCGGGCTGGCGTCGATGACTCGACGTGGTAGTGGAAGAAACGGGGAAATATTTTGATATTTAGCAAAATATGGCTGAAAGCCAGGGACCTCCACAGAATGCTTCCGTCAAGTATGGCGGAAAAAAACAATCTGATGGTCCTACACGAGTGAGGGATCATGGGTACAGTGGACGTCACACTAGGGATAGTATTACTGGCATGCCCTGTGTCGACGCCCATTTTCGAGTTTCGAAAAACAAACTGTAATACTCCACAGCTTTCACTAGATGTCGGCCTATGCACAGCATGTGATCTAAGCAGATTCCACAAGTCTCAGAAACAGGGATACAAATATCTTTGACGCACTTTGCTTGTGATAATGATTTGCCTAGGATGATGGAGAGCAGTAGATGAGACAGCGGATGACCTGATCGAGATGTAATCGAGACATGGGAATGCTTGATCCATCTCATAAGAGTGTGCAGGGAGAGTCATGCTTCATTGGTCAGTCTACTAGAGGTCAATCTGGAAGAGCAGTTGATGCTGGAAAGGATAGGTCTGCTTCCAAATCGATGTGGTTTAAAGAGTTGAGAATATCCATGCACATTATTTAAGGGCTGTGTAAGCAGTTAGTTTATGTTTCCAAATATACATAGGTGGAAAGAAAACACTGTGCTCTTTTAAAAGTGATCCCCAAACTGAAGTGTGTTTAAAAAAACAAACATTGTTTGATCTTGCAACACTATTTATATTTATTGTACGTTTGTCATTTCAGATCTGGTTTTCGGTGTCTTACAATGCGTTGTATTCTTCACATAGTTCATTCCTTAAAGGAAACTTTGCTAATACAATATTGAGCTGAGAGATATTTTGAGAGCCGCTGTGGTGAAGGAGGGACTTTTGCTGTGTAACTCTATGCGATCTTGTCATGATTACTACTGTTTGAGTTGGGGATTAGGCACTGTGTAGTCACTGGGACCTATGGCCACAATGTGCACCTAGAATCTCACCAGCATGCAGGACCTGGGTACTTCAGACCTGCACTCATCAATAAGCCTGGTTCCACATCCCTGTCGTCCACTACCCCACTGACAACCCAATCCCTCTTATCTTAGAGGGCCACATTGTTAAAATGGATTTCTGAACCCTGACCTGGTGGGCAGAGGTTCAGAAGGCCAGCCTAGTTTCTTGGAACAGGGTAACCTTCTGGACCAGCCAGACCAATCAAGGTAGCATTGGCGGCAGTCAAGACTAGGTCTCAGGACGAGGGTGACTGAAAGACCTCAATGAGCACATAGAGTAAAGGACACTTACAAATCACTCCAAGTCAGGTGTATATATATTAAAAATACAAATACATGTATTCAAGGCTTTTAAGCTTCAACACAATAGTTATTAACAGTAACACTTTTAAACCAACACAATCCTACTAAAATTCATATATACAAGACCAAGTGACTTAAAGGATTAATGCACGAAATGGGTCCACAACCTAGAAAAGGGGAGAAAGCAGGTAGTGCAAAGAGTCTTTAGGCAATTCTGCAGTAGTCATAATCCTAACTGAAAGGCAGTCCAGTCCCTAAGAAGAGTGGAGCCTATTGCCCAAATGTACTTGCAGTGCTGGCGCACGCAGTAGTGCAGATGGGCGAAAACGGGGTCTCTTGTAGGCTATGTAGCAGCTCAGGAAGGTGGGGGAGGTGATGCAGAATAGGTTCCCACTATTTGTGGAGGGTTTCCCCGTGAGGGCGGAACAAGTTCCAGGAGTTGGGAATAGTTCGATAGTTCAGGCTATCTGTGGAAAGGAGAGGGGGCCCTCAGGAGCCACTTGTGCGTAAAAATGGATGGATGTGATAGGGGCCACCGGTGAGGGTTGCAATTACTCACCGACCCTAGGCTCACTCCGGACCAAACTTCGGCAGTCGAGTCCACTTCGGCTGCAGGGTCAAATGCAGCAAAACCGCGGCTCTGCTGCTTTCAGCAGCAAAGTTACAGCGTTGATTCCCAAACTTGACAGTGGTGATTTCTCTGCTCCTGTTGGATGGATCAGGTCAGTTTCACTGTAGCAGGCTTCAGGGCACGGAGGGGCACAGCTGCAAGGCACCTGCAAAGTTCGTCACCACGGCTGGGCCACATGGTAACCGTGTGTACTCCTGTTCAGGCGCTCTCTCTTTACTCCAGACCTGGGAGCGCCAAGTGTACGAAATGCGGTGTGAAAGTGCAGTGAACACAGAGCTTGAGATGTACCAAGTTTCATGGGTCTCCTCAAAACGGTGGCGGTATCAGAGAAAAGGTCCTGCGCAAGCTGGTTAGCCGACTGGTTGGCCCGCGGACACTTCCGAGAAGGCTTACTTACAGGGTTTGATGAAGGTGCCGAGAATAGTTGGTCCCACTATTCCAATGGGTCAAAGCGTCTTCAGAGACCTTCTAGTTTGATCAGATGTAGAGGGGTCCAGCGGGAAAACAGTGGGCCATACCCTCCAGCGGGTCACCAGCGGTTCCTCGACTCGGCTTCTTAGTTTCAGGATACTTGGATCCTATCCTTCGTTCAGTGAGAACTCAAGAGATCAACCTGGTATGGGTGGTTGAAGCCTTCTATTATCCAGAATCTCCTTTGCGCCAAAACGAAGAGGACCCAATGGGAGATCTGCTCATATACAGGCACACCATACGTGGACCAGTCATGGAACACAGTGGTCCCAGGCATTAGCAGCATACCAGACTCTCTGGCACCCAGGATGTGGATTGCAACTAGACAGTCCAGCTCACCTCCTGTGGGCACACACATAAGACATACTGAAGCCTGCGAAAGCTCTGCGTTTTGCGGGAGAATGCATGCCCAAATAAGGACTGACCCGGGTCGGCTCGACCTGGGGAAGGTGAAAGGGCAAGATGGCCAAAGGACAGGACAATGAACCTTGTGGCATGGCCATTTGGAGCCAGGCCACCTATTCGTGCCAAACATGGTTTACCTATCAGGAAAGGGTTACAAATATATGAAAAGATAGGCTGCCATCAGCTCTGTCCAGGGCACATCTGCACTTCTCCTAAAAAATACTTTGAGTGTCTAGGGCCTTTAGAAATGAAGGAAGACCCAAGTGCACTATACTGTAAGGTATATTGTGCACTTGCAACATGTTGCAGAAATGTTGCAACATTGACAAGGACTAAGGGAAACAAAGTCTCCCAGAACTGACTGTCTTTAAGGGCATGTCAGTTTCCCCATAATAAAGTGAGGGAAAAGCCCACGGGAGGGCAGCTGAAGGATGTGCTCTACTGGCAAAGTCAGAATATGGTGTTACCCAGCAGCAAAAAGTTGGGGGGTACACAACTGGAGGGAAAACTTCACATAAATGGGAATTTTCCTAACACACATGCAGTGAGGTTACAAAATAATGGTAGATGAGTGAAAAACACCTATTTATTTGCATTTGTGATCCATCTCTTATTTCGCCTTTAGTGGGGGCTTTCACTATCCGGCATCTCCTCATGGAGAGGAAACCAAACATTGAGGCCTTCCTCTCCTGTAATTATGTTAAGACACTGCATCTACAGAGTGGCATTTAAAATCAACATATAGCAAGCGAGAGTGTGGAGTGTCCATGCATCAAGAACTATAAGTTGAGTTGCACACCGACTATTTCACTGAGTCGATACATGTTTATGAGTTTGATTAATTTAGTTTGTTAAATACGATTGATTTGCTTTGTAAGGAGAGAAACGAGAGCCCACTATGGCTTGTTGTGCATGGAACAATCATGAAAACAAGGCTCCCCTATCTTAAGGTGAGGCAGCCAGTGCTCATCCCCATGACAGCATTATTACCTTAAAGTAGTGCTTTAATATAAGATCATCACATTCATAATGTATTGTTAGCTATTGTCTGAGTGGTCACATTTGAAATCTAGTTCACAAAGTGTGCATTGGCTGCTTCTCCTTAAGACAGGAGAGCCTTGTGTTGATGAGTGGGCACGCATGCCAACATGGCACGCCATCCAGGAAGGGGATTTTGAGAAAGTAAGTGGGATTGAATGTGCCCAATGAGCGACATTCAAGAGAAGATTCCTCAATAAGAGAGGGAGGGGGGAGTAAAAAAGACATGACAAACAGCAATATTAATTTGACATTTTTTAAGACTTCCTGCTAAATTGGGACGGTTAGGAATTGAACTGTTTGATGCCTTGAGCACTTTAATAATTAATTTGATCAGGTTGCTTAGGCAGAGTTTGGCACTCTTGACAATGAAGGGGCACTGGCATAATGTCTTTTTTAATCCTTACAGTAATCAACAGTGGCACCTTGGAGGACACAGAGAACTTGCATGAATGAGCCCTACCCCTAGCTCTTGGAGGCCCTGCTCTTTCTCAGTGCCTAGACTGAGGCCATAGGTCATGTGTCACAAGTCTCTCCCCTTCTCACCTGCTTTTGTTGTTTGCTTGCGACCTTCTGTGATGTCTTCTTTCTCACGGTCCGGGATTTGTACAAACCCGAATGCTGGTCCTCAGATTCCAGCGTGAGGTTCGCTATCCAACTTCCGGGAGCGTTCAGAAGTTCAGGGTGGATAACAGGAAAGAATGAAGTTTGCACTCGGAGGCACGGAACGCCGTGACCCAAGCGCGGAAGATAAAAGGTAAGGTAGAGGAAAGGGAGGAAGGACTGGGGATTCAAGAAACTGGGAACCAGGAATCAAAAGAGAGCCCTGAGCGAAATCCGGCAACACACGTCCGACTACAGCAAGCCGTAGCATTGAGATGTGAAGAGCCGCGGGGCGTGTCTGTTTTGTAGAGCGTGCAGCGTGGAGTGTAGAGACTGGCCAGGAGCATTCCGTTTCGAGCGGCCATGTTGGGAGGATCACTGTATTCAATCCCCTGTGTGTCAGGGACCAGGAAGTCCAGAAGGGGCGCAGACGACGGTTCATGACATCATGTTACAAAGGGTCTTTCACAAACTTGATAGATCACTGATGGGCAGTTTATACAGCTCTGTCACCAATGTAACGCAGAAAACATATGTAATTCTGATGTGCAATGACACCATTTTGAAATAGGCTAATTCAAATGTAGTGGATGTATAGTGCTATTTTCCAATATTATTTTGCACCTCTTTCCATCTGTATTTAATACTTGCTTTTCTTCTTTCTTTGTATCTGCTTTTCACAGCTGTCTCCTATTTCTAGCTTTTGGCATTATTTTGTTTTTTGTTTTGTTTTCTATTTGTAGTCTCTTTCTTCTTTTTCTTTTCTTTATCAGCCATGCTCATTTCTTTGATTCTACCTTTCATGGTATCTTATTTTTTTCTCTCATTCTTCATCACTACTTTTTTCTTGTTTTCTGCATTGCATCTAATATCTGTCTACTCACATTTATTTATTATTTATTTGTCATATGGTTATTTTCAAACCTTTGACAAAACATAAAAATACATGTTCAAAATATATCATACAATAACAAACAGCATAACATAATTTCATTTTTAATATACAGCAACGAAAAATGTATTTAAGATTTAGAAATAAAAATACAGGAATTTATCTAAATTGATTCAAGCTTCAGTGAAGATAAGAACCCCACAACTGCCAATATAATTGACGTAACCCAACCGCAAGTCACAAGTGTCAAAAAGAATGTCCGGCTCAATTTCTCAGAGTGATGTAGAGTTCTTAAAAAATGCCTCACGCTTTCCATTCAACTTAGGACAATATACAATCGGATGTTCTAGGGTTTCGACCATAAGGGGATGATTACTAAAACGACAATTTATTGACAATTGAGAGCAATCATTAAAACGGACAGTAATTCCCTTGTCAGAATCAAATTCCATCTAAAATGAATGAACATACGCCTTATAGCAGGGTGGGGATACATCGATCCCAGTCCCCTAGCACTTCTTCCCTTTCTCCCTACCCTCGCACTTGCGCGATCTGAATGAAACCTGGCCTAGTAGGATCGTTGTCTGTCTCCCACTGTCTTCCCCCCCCTCGCCTCGTCGCGCCTTGAAACACTTGTGTATAGGCGCGTTATAAATGCCATATCATATCATATCGATAAAAAATGGCAGCAATTTTAGCTTTTTTATAGTCAAATTTCAGGTGGCTCATGGATTGTTAAGAGTGCATTGAATCCACAGTAGAGGCCCAGTCGTGTCCATAAAAACGACATTTGAGTTTTCTGGGTTTTCAAGTAAGTTAGCAGCCGTCAAATCCAGGCCTGAAAGAATGGAACTGCAGGCTTTACAGAGGGCAGTAAAAAAATGATCCCTTGTATTCACCATAATACTCTTCAAGTCAGTATAGAAACCGGCCTCCAGTTCTGAAGAAATTATTTTATAATAGAAAGCCAGAAGCCGCCACTGGGTTCTACCTCTCAGGCAAAGGAGCCCAAGGTCATAGCAAATGATAGAGAGAGGGAGGCCATTAGGAACATGGAAAACTCATCTCCACAGGGATCCTTCAATAGTCATAAGAATATCACCAACCCACTCCGGAAGAAGCTCAATACTTTTTTTTCATCTGCTTCTCACTGGGAGTGAGGTCCTGTTTCCACCCTCCTGGCCATCTGTTGTTCTCCTGCACATGTGGAGTTTGTGCCTGGCTGCTGACCATTCCATTACGTAGGTGCACTTTCTGTGCATTACTGCACCTCCTGGGGAATTATTGAACCTGAAAAATCGAAATTTGAAATAAAAAGAAGAAAAAGAAAAATAGAGGAAATTTGCATAATATTGTTGGAAAGGACTGTTTTATTTGGCATGTTCATCGTGCAGCCATTTTTTGAGCTTTTTAATACCTGGAGCTGCGTTGCTATTTTGAAAGCACTCGTTTTTTCCTACTACTGCTGCTTATTTGACTGTTTTTGGCGCTTCCAAGATGGCCGCCGTGGTTTTCTTTGTTGTGTAGGCAGGCTGTGCTGAATCACCTCTCCCTGTGCTGCACTCCCATTGGTTGCTGAGTGTTTTCTTCCATCCAATCAGGGACCGGCAGGATTCAGTCAGTCCTCTCAGCAAAGGCCCACTTCCAAGGCCCCTGTCTGCTCCCTGTCCGCTTCCAGAACGCTAATTGGGGTCCCCCCTGCACCTTATCCACAATGGTGCTTCCACCTCACTCCTCTAAGAAATCCGGACTGCCTTGACTTTGCCACCTCCAGAACTATGGGTTAGTTCCCTCCTTATGGACTCACTTCTACTGCCTTTGACTATCACTGTTCTTTCTGCTTGTTGCTCCCATGTTGTCATCCTGCTGCGCAGTGCTTCCTAAAACCCTTTGCTAACATCCGATTCCAAGATTGAAAAAGTCAAATCTTGATGTTTTTGCTTTGTACTAAAAAGTCAAATCTTGCTGTTTTTGCTTTGTGCTAAAAAATCAAATCCTGCTGTTTTTGCTTTGTACTAAAAAGTCAAATCTTGCTGTTTTTGCTTTGTGCTACAAAGTCATATCTTGCTGCCCATTGCGAAATTCTCTGTATTTTGCTTGTATACTGTTTCTTCTCTGTAACTTCCCAGCCCAGTGACCTCACCACTCTCTTTTGTCTCACGCCTACCTGCCTTAGCCCCCCCCAGTATCTCCATCCTCTCCTTACTTCCACCCCAATGGCGCTTTCTGTTTCTCCTATCTTCTCCAACTGCTTCTCCATTGACTATCCTTCCCTTCTCACTAAGTCTGGTAGGAAGAAGTTCAAAAAAGGATATCTTGGCCTCTAATCCTGGTCTTCCTATCGCCAACACCTACTCCAATGCTTCCGCCAGACAGACCCTTACCGACATCCTCTTTGTCGTTCCTTCGCCAGATCTATGGACTCCTCATATGGTCTCTGTGCTCTGCCCTATCTCCTCCTCTCCCATTAATGGTGGCACTCACTGGGAGGTTCTCATGGCTTCCTTCGACTCCTCTAAAGTCATCATTAATGTCTACCTAAATGGCACTGTCATGGTCCAAGGCCCTCAGGCCAATCTCCTCCTCTTTGATAGGCGCTTCCCTCACCTCAACAATTTCCTTTCATCTCCTGCTGTCCCCTCCTCTCCCCCTTGGATACCTTGCCCTTGCTCTCCTCCTCCTCCTCTGCCCCTCCGAGGGCTCTTTCTCCTCCACAGGGCGTACCTCTGATCTGTACCCCTCCCTGGAAGGTCTTTAAGGCTGGCAACCTTCTTCATATTGCCACTCTCAACTCTCACTCTGCCGTCAAACACTCCTCTGACATCTGCCACCTCCTTGAAGAACTAGACTTTGATGTCCTTGGTCTTACTGAGACATGGATCACGGCCAGCTCAGTCACAAGCTTTGACACTCTCCTCCCTGATGGCTACAAGATCCTCTCAGCACCCAGATCCTCCCGGTCCGGTGGGGGGGTAGCCCTGATCTTTCCTGAGTGGATTCCTGCCTCTATCATTCCCACTCAGACCTACTTCTCTTTTGAATGCCTTGTCTGTAGGCTTTCTCTCTTGCCTACCCATTCTCTTACTGTGGTTACCATCTACCGGCCTCCTGGTCAAATCACCTAATTTCTCTCTGAGTGGGCAGACCTCTCCTCCTCCCTCCTGGCCTCTACCACTCAACTCCTCCTCCTCGGTGACCTAAATATACATTTAGACTCTCCTTGCTCCTCCTCTGTACTCTTCTGTGACCTCTGCGACTCCCTCTCCCTGTCCATCCTCCCCTCTGGCCCGCCTCACTCTGCAGGGCACACACTCGATGTCTTGATCTCCTCTGACCTCCCCCTCTCCATCCCTCTGAACACTCCTCTCTCCTGGAGCGAAACCCTCCCTCCTCTCATCTCATCTCTCCCTCTCTTCCCCCCAAGCCAAGCCTACCCCAACACTGCCACCTACCTTCTCGAACATCCGGCCCATGAAGCGTGTGTCAGTTGAGGCTTTTTGCTGCCACTTTCTCCCCCCCCTCCACCTTTGGCTGTCTCTCATCCTGATACAGCCCTGTCTCTGCTCTACTCTTCAATTTCTGATACGCTTGATGCTCTTGCCCCTGTCATGAGGATCCGTTTGAAGTCCAGAAGCCAAGTGCAATTCCTGGTATGACTCTGACCTAGCTACACTTAAACGTAAGTGTAGGACAGCTGAGAGGAAATGGAGGACTTCATGTTCATCCTCTGACAAACTGGCCTGTCGCCTGCTACAAAGGCAATACCGACTCTCTGTCCTCACCAAGAAGAGAGTCCACATTCAAGCTCGTGTCTCTGCGGCATCTAACAACTCAGCCGAACTCTTTAAAATCTGCAAGAAGCTGGCCAACCCCGCTGCAGTCTCTACCCCTCCTGTTGCCTCCCAGGCTCTTTGCAATGCCCTTGCCTCTCACTTCATTAAAAAAAAACAGGACATCCTGTCCACCCTCTCCACCCACACTCCTCCTCTTCCCTCTCCATCTGTGCTTGCTGACCCTCCTTTAGCCACCCTCCCACCATCCTTCTCTTTTCACCCCTGGCGAGGTTGCTAGACAAGTCCGATCTATGAAAGCCTCTTCAAAACAGGTTCATCCCTGTTCCTCTAAAACCATCAAGGACCACATTGACACCCTCGCTCTGGCCCTTGCTGATTTTTGCAACCACTCCTTTGCCTCTGGATCCTTCCCCTCCCCTCTGAAGCACTCCTTTGTGCATCCTCTTCTCAAGAAACCCACAGCTGATCCTTCTTGTCCAGCTACCTATCGCCCAATTTCCATTACTCCCTTTCTTGGAAAACTCCTGGAAAGCTTGTCCATCTCTCAGCTTACCCTTCATTCCAATTCTGTTGGCTGTCTCCATGACCACCAGTCTGGCTTCAGAGCTGCCAGAAGCACGGAAACTGCTCTCTTAAACATCCGTGAAGATCTGCTCACCAACCTTGACTCTAACATTCCATCTGTCCTCATCCTCCTCGATCTCTCTTCTGCCTTCGACACGGTCAACCATACCATCCTGCTCAAACGTCTCTGTGAAAACCTGTGTATCACTGATCAGGCTCTGGCCTGGCTGACCTCTTTCCTCTCAGATCGACCCTCCCAGGTCCAACTTGGGTCCTTCCTTTTATCTATCTTCCTCTCTACCTGTGGTGTTCCCCAGGTGTCTAACCTCTCGCCCTGGCTTTTCAACCAATACCTGGCAACTCTCGCCCACTCCATTGCTATTTCCTGCTCAAATTTCCAGTGCTGCGCTGATGACACTGAACTCATTTTCAAGCTGCCCTCTGCCACCTCCTCTCCCTCTCTCATCTCTGATTGCCTAACTGCCATTCAAGATTGGTGTGCCGCCAATGATCTTTGTCTGAATGCAAGCAAGACGGAGATCCTCCTCATCGGCACACCTTCACCATCCTCTCCCCTCACTCTCTGGCCGGCCTCCCTTGGCCCTCCTCCTACCCCCACCTGCGAGGCTAAAACCTCGGGGTCATCTTTGACTCCACCCTTTCCTTCTCTGCCCACATCTCTGAGGTCTCTAAAAAGTCACATTTCCGACTGCACCTCCTCACAGGTACTCTGCCTTTCCTCTCCTTCCGCCAGAAGCTCATGGTATCTCAAGCTCTGGTTCTCTCTAGCTTGGACTATTGTAACAGCCTCTTTCTAAATCTACCTGCCTCTACTCTCCACCCTCTGCAACTAATCCAGAACAGGACTGCGAGAATTGTCCTTGGCCTCAAGCCCTGGGATCGTATCTCTCCAGCTCTGAAATCTCTCCACTGGCTCCCAGTGGATGCAAGGATTAAATTCAAAACCCTCTGCATTGTCCACAAGGCTTTCTGGGGCCTGGGTCCAAAATACCTTCAGCTATCCCTCCACAAATACCTCCCCTCTTGAGCTCTTCGCTCCTCTACCTCCAACTCACTCAGGGTCAGTCGTTTTTCTAAGAAACAAGCTGGGGTTAGATCTCTGTCTTCAGCTGGGGCCTCCCTCTGGAACAGCCTCCCTGCCACTCTAAAACTTGAGGAGAACCATCTCCGGTTCCGGAAGCACCTCAAGACCTTCCTCTTTTCTTCTGCCTTCGCTCCCCCTCTCCCCTGCTGATCTGTTCTCTCTTGGCACCGTGCACCTGGCCACCCTCTGTCTTTTGGGCCCAGGTACCTGCTCATCCTGCCACCCTCCCGCACTGTCTCCGGGCCACCCCTTGCACTGGGGTCTGTATCTGTACCCATACAGCCCCACCCTTTTTCTTCCTGCACTTATCAGACCTACCCTGTCTGCTGCCTTAAACCTAGCACTTGCATATTGCTGGCTGCATTACCACTGTTTGTTGCCTTTATTATTTGTTTATTGTTATTTATCTGTTTCTCCTCTGCTTCGCACTTTCCACCTCTCCCCCCTTCCATGCACTTTTCCCCTCCCCACTCTCCCATGCACTTGCGCGTTCTCAATGTCACTGGGCCTAGTAAGATCGCTGTTTTGTTCTCCCCTTTTTCCCCTTCCTTGCCTTGTCGCACTCTGAAACACTTGCGTACGAGCGCGATAGAAATAAAATATCAATCAATCAAGCAATCATACAATAATTTTGGAATTAACTTTAGGTCAACGCACATTAACTGATTTCCCAGGGTAACTCCTCAGGCGAGCAGCCCATCTCTCATTACACTGTCTCCAACTGAGCCTAGTCTATATAGAATTTGTGCGCCATGACCAATACTTTTGTTTTAGATGAATTAATATGCAAATTGTAATCAATGGCGAAAGCCAAAAATGCATTTAAGGGACGCTGAAGGCCCTTTGAGGTTGTGTCAAACAAAAACTCATCCGCATAAGAGAGCCAGGAAACCTTCAGCGTGTCTACTCTGGGAGAAGCCAAGGCAGCCCAATATCAGATAGATGAAGACAAAATAAGCAGGCAGTCAATACGCATCCTTGTTTTACCCCATTCGAAGTAGGAACATTGCGTGTTAAAGAGCCTGCAGCATGTAACTGAATTTTAATGTTCGTATTAGTGTGAAGAGCAATCAGTAAGTGAAGAAGCCCAACCAGAATACCCAAGCCCTTTAGTTTGGACCACAATAAATTGCGGTCTACTGCATCAAAGGCGGCGGACAGATCGATTGTGGCTAAATAAACTATGCCCGTCTTACCACTCCATACTTTCTTTAACATTGCTTTTAGGATGACCCCATTAAGAACGGTGTTGTGATTCTTACGGAAACCTGTTTGCCATTTGGGTATCCTCCCAACAGATTTTTGCCAGGACTCCAAGTGCTCTAAGAGAATAGCTGAAAAGGCTCTGCTGTCAGCATCCAAGATTGCAATTGGGTGATAATTTGCTGGGTCAGAGCGGGAGCCCTTCTTATATATGGGGACAATGTGAACTGTAGACCAAGAAGGAGGCATTAGTTTTGAGTCAAAGATGTTGTTAAAGAGAATAGTTAAGATCCTGGCCCACAAAGAAGGATGCCCCTTAAAGAGAACATTTGACAGCTTAT
The DNA here is from genome assembly GCF_040938575.1 of Ambystoma mexicanum. Lineage (NCBI taxonomy): Eukaryota > Metazoa > Chordata > Amphibia > Caudata > Ambystomatidae > Ambystoma > Ambystoma mexicanum. The sequence continues at coordinate 1,171,831,334 of NC_090921.1, read as the reverse complement.
TCGGTCCTGGAGCTCTAGACGATGAGCTGATTTTCCTAATAATTCTCAGGACTGTATCAAAGTCAATGTTCAGAAACCACCCATCAGAACCACTAAAACTAAGTTCTAAACTAGAGCTGCCCAGGGGAGAAGGTGTGTCAAATACCCCTTCGAAATTGGCCACCCACTGGACTTCAGGAATCGACACTCTATGATGGTAAGATTGTGTCCCATTCATATCATTCATAAGTGACCAGAAGGCACACAAGTTCTTACTATGCATTGTGTGAAGCATAGCTTCTGCATTGTGTTGAAGCTGTAAGGCCTGAATGCTATTTAACCATCTTTTGTAGGTTAGTGTCATTTGTTTTATGGCCAAATACCTTTCAGCACTAGAACTGTCTGCCCCCTTCTTGATACAGCAAGTCTTGGCCCGCATAAGTCTTTTCTTTTGTACTACATCAGCATTAAAGACTTGCGGATGCTTCCAAAATGGTTTATTTCGTACAGTCCCCACTCAAGACCCCGACCAAGCAAATCAGTGACAGAGCCCTCAAATCTTTGCACTCCAAAAGGCATCACATTGCCATTCCAAGGGAGAAGTGCAGAGAAAGGAGGAGGCAATCTTGTTCACTTGCATTCCCTTCTTAGAATTGCCAGCCTTATTAATGATCATATTAAGGCTAAAGAGCTCAGGCAGGGAGGAGAACATAGTTTGAAACAAGAACAATGTAGAAAGATAACTATGATCACTAAACGAGTTCTCACAAATTGACAACTGCTGACATCTTTAAAAAAGTGGGAACCAACCCTCGCCCATGTAGGCATACTTGGCTCATCACCAGCGACTGATCCATTGAGCATTATTAGACCACTTTTTCCCATACTGAGCTTTCGTTATAGAGCCTAGGTTGGCTGCTTGGTCAGAATTCAGAGCAACACAACACACATTCAGATCCCCCAGTAAAAGAAGCTGCCCGTTCTCATGATTAGACAACCATTCATTCGCTTGATCAACAATCAGGCCGACAAAAAATACAAGCGGACCTACGCCGCCATGCCAGTATCTGTTAAACAGCAGAATATCCCAACGATGTTCAGCCGGATCCTAATGTGGGTTGCCAAAATGCCAAATTTCGCAGCTGCAAAAGACACAACAGACATCAGACTTAATGTTTTAAACAATGTCACCAGACCACCATAGGGCCTACCCAACAAACCCTTACGGGACAGCTGACGTGCAATTTGGAACCCATCAAGGGCGGGACACTGGATTAACCAAGTCTCTTGGAGAGCGACAACAGTATGTGCTGCCAGCAAAGTGCCTACACTAATATCTAAGAGAAAGGTTCTGTGCTCTCTAGTGTTCCATGATATCAAGAGCAATTGAAAATCAGCTGGCTCAATGTTAGGGATAGAGCAAAGGTTCTGATGGGAATTAATCCTAAATCTGCCCTATGGCGGAAAACCAGCAGCATTCTGTGCCTCAAACGTAGAAGGCGGCCTTCCTGAGCACACCTTAGGTACTCACTTTCCTTACACAAAGCCTCTACCATATCTGACAAAGACCTGTCACGAGCCAGGGGTGAAGATACCAGGGGGGTGGGAGGAGAGCATATAGTTAAATCAAAGCCCGTAGCCCTGATAGCATCTAACTCCTTAAATGGTAAGCCCCAAACTAGTGTCGATGTCAAGAATAAAACCACACGACCAGTATGTTGCCGATCACAAAAAAGAGTCAGTCAATATCAGAAGAAGAAATTGGGGCATGGGCGGGAAGGGAACGTAACAACCTCAGTACATTAGAGCGATTCAGATGGACACACCTATTCTCCAGCACAACACTCTCAAGCATAACCAACAACTCGCCTGAGGACGTCCCTCCAAGCGGCGTCAACAGGGTGGCCTTCCGCCCCAACTCATTATCTCTTCTCAATTTGTTCAAAGTATAGGGCCCAAGCGGTCTCCTCGTCATGTCATCTGCACCCGCTCCCAATCCCAATCGGTCACATTTCATAGTAACAGGATTTTGATCTTCATTAGGTCTATCTAAGAATCCAGGTGGCGTCTTCCCAGAGAGCGGGAGCTCAGCGAGGGGTTTGAATACTAGTGTGGAATCCCTGCGACCCATGGAGGAACTAGTCACAGGCATAGTTACAGAGAGGGTTGGAACTAAAGACGATGCCTGGGACATGTCGCCATGCCGTGAGAAGGTATTCCAAGCAGTCAGTACTCTAGCTGCCTCAGAGGAGTACGTATTCAGAGGGGAGAAGTGAGCTTCACCATTAGGGGTCGAGGCTTTCCGTTTGATTTCTGAAGCTTGCTGAGGGGCAAACAAGTTAAAAGTTGAAATCGGACAAGCATAGGGGTCCGCAGGCGTGCTCGAGGCCCCATAAGGGAGCAGAACATTTGTTTGCACAAAACCAGCACAGGGTAGCTCAGAAGGCCCACCTGATCCAAGAACAAGCCCAGAACAGGGTTTGATAGAGACCCGTGAATCACTAATCAAGAGACTGGGATTAAGACGTCCCACACCTGGTCTAGATGCCCTGCCCACCCCCAAGTCCCTTTGTACTGTACATAGCCTCGATACATCGATATTGATATTTTATTTGTATCGCGCTCATACACAAGTGTTTCAGAGCGCAAGGAGGCAAGGGAGAGGAACAAGGGCGAACAAAAACAACGATCTTACTAGGCCCAGGGAGAAGTGCAGGTGGGATTGGGGGGAAGTGGAAAGTGCTGAGCATGGGAATGGAAAAAAAACAAATGGTAGTGCAGCCAGCAAGTGGCAAGTGCTAGGTTTAAGGCACAGATAAGTGTCCGATAAGTGCAGGGAAAGGGGAGATTGTAGGGTTACAGATACAGACCCAAAGTGCAAGGGTTGCAAATAGGCAGTGCGGGTGCGTGGCAGGGCGGGCAAGTACCTGGGCTTGACATCAGAGGGTAACCGGGTGCACAATGCCTAAGCAGAACAGAATCAACTGGGGAGAGGAGAAGAGAAGGCAGAAGCAAATAGGAAGGTCTTGAGGTGCTTCCGGAAACAGAGATGGTTCTCCTCAAGTTCAAGATACAGTAGAGTCAAAACTGTAGACCTTAACTTACTCTTTGCCACCAGATTTTTTAACAGAGAGTGAATACATTTTCTAGATGTCTGCTGATGTTTGGGCAAAACCAGGTTTTTGGTTTTCCTTAACCGTTTACCACCTATCTTGGTTGCCTGGGAGCCAGAGGCAACCATATTGGTAACTAAGAATGGGGTTGAGTCGGTGCAAACTGCCCTCCCACCCTCCAATTAAGGTCCATAATCAGTGGCAAGACATCCTCAGACAGTTTTGGGTCCTCAGGGCAACTCGTGCCAAGACGGGTCCAGATACAGATATCATAATAACAGACTGTGACAATTCATGCCCTGAAATAGATTGCGAGAGGGAGAAAGCATGTCCGTATTAGACAAAATACAGTCAGGATGTGTGACCTGTCATAACAGGCCCAAGCCAGTGTGATGAGACTTCACTGACTTGATTATATCCATCAAGTCGACAGATGCAGGTTCTGTGCCAGAAAATTCTGCTGTGTGACACATAATTCTGTTTACAGTCATGAACAGTTTGGTGCAGTTGTACCTTTTCAAATTTAAATAACAAAGATTCTAATAAAATCGAGTGTGATTTGGTTTCAGTTTTCAATGACTCATAATGAAACGAGCATAGCTAACCCTTTATTAATTTCACATAGTGCTTCAGGAACCGAAAACTCAACCGGGCGCTCCGAGCAAGGTCTTCAAACCAGCAGGCATGGAAGCGGCACCTTGAAGCGCAAAGAGCGGCTGTTCCTTTTCCACTGGCATGACTTGTAACCTATTAGATGCGGGGTGTGAGCTACTTTGTCCTGTCAGACATTTCTGTCAACAACCGACTCTGATTAGACCATACTAGCCAGTTAATTGCCCTGACGAAGGACCAAAAGTCCGAAATGCATTGGCATCCTTAGCACATTGGCAGAGGCGGCCGTAAAGTGGTCATACTGGTTTTATGCAAATATAGAGTTGTTCTCTGACACAACCATTGTCTTGAGTTTTTCTTATGAATAGCAAATATTCCATGTTAATCCTAGCCACACTTTAACCAAATGATATTCTAGCGATCACGATAGGGAAAAGGTGTGCAGCCCTCACCCCTGGCTTTTCTTGCCAAGGTCCACAGTTTTGCCAGGTTTTACTGTCGACTCACTCCTAATAAGGTCTGACAGGGACCTAGACTCAGAGATGGAAGTATAATATAAATCATTGGTACGTCATACCACTAGTTTGCTTTTTACAGAGCATACCTTTAGTTCAAAGGCTTCTTAGTTTTTCCGGAGCCAAATATACAATCTGCTCGGATCAGACATTCAAGCACTGCAATTTTCCTCAAGACACTGACAGGTTTCCGTCATTGGCTCTGCAGCCTGAGCACGACCTGCAAACACAAATCTTTTATCAGCAGCTGAGCCTTTCATATGCATGATGGAACATTTCCAACTGAAAGACCTCGCAAAGCCCCAGTTACCCTGCAAATCTTTGATAGTTAAAGTGAGCAGCAGAAAGCACCCTTTTAAAGATGCATTTATATCCAGGAGCACTACTAGCTTGACATGCAAACAAATACAGTAGCTTATGTCACTAATCAAATGTTCTCAACATCATGAATAAACAACAAGCTGGAGGATGTGACAAAGAATCTCTATATCTATCTGAGTTTATTACACAACTTCTTTTATTGTGTGTCTTAAATAAGTGAAAATACAGTGGAGTTAAATAGAATGGACAGGTTTGCATTAGCCACAATGATATTCTTTTGGCTTAACATGTTGCTATAATGATTAATAATAAACAAACTCCATAATACAGTATTATTGTAGGCCTTGAAATCCAAACCTTAAATACGTGTAACAAGTAAAGTTTGGAAGGTAGGTGGTCAAATGTGTAGAGTGAATTAAAATCCCTGCTTCACTGTTTGGCCAAAGTGTGTGATCCTGCTCAATTATTCAATCACACTCTGACTTAACTGCAAACATTGGAGTCCTTATTTCAAAGAGTGTGTATTTAAACCATTTGAGAAAAGACACCCTTGCAATGGGACAGATTTGATGAGTATGAAGACAATTGTGTGCAATCGTGCTCCTCTGTTAGTGGACCCCAAAGTTGTCACCTAGAATTTCACTATTGGTGCACTGGCCCTCCCTCAGTCCTAGATCACTTCAATTTGGCAGGCAAATATATAGTCTGAGCAGCCAGTCAGTCTGCTACACCAGAATCGTTGGTGCACTGTGTCATAGCCAACATTAATTTTCTCTCCTGTTGTAGCCAGTCATAGAAGTTGCTTAGGCAAAGCAGGGTACTACCCGAGAATGAGTGAAATTCTTTGCTAAGTCCTGTTATGCTATTTTATTTCATCTTTTCTAGCACACCTGCTGCCATTTTCTCACTTTCTAGGAGCTTCAGGGTCTGGAAGCCCTGAGCTAGGAGACTAATGCAGTAGTGGGGGGCCAGGCCAAGATTGTTTTGTTACAATGTTGGTGTGTGCAAATCTGAAGATGCAGTGCTATGCAGTGTACATTTCTGTTATTGTGTGAGCTGCGGGGAGTAATAGTTAATGTGCACTCCAAGATGCTATGGTACCTGTTTTTGTGGTTACCTTTGGGTCTGTACGAGTGTTTTTTAAGAAGTGTGGGGAGTTGTGTTGCTCTATCTGTGGCCGGTTTGTTTGGTGTTTAGGGAAATGTAGTGCATATATGTGTGTTCAGTTGGTGTATGTTCCATTTTGTAACTTTTGTTTTTTGCTGCTCAGGTTGTCTGCCACAATATATTTTCAGTTATGGTGGAAGGTAGAGTGATTTTGAAGTGGCTATTGTTACCATATCTTTCTCACAGCAATGGCGAACTAGATTGCATTAACACGCCATGTAAGATTTGAAATGTGATGCTTTCAAAGTGCACTTCAAACAGCAACAACTGACTAGGTAATCAAGGACCAGACAAGGTTGGACAGGAGGAGCAGCTCTCAAGGGAGCCAAGGACCAGAGGAGAGTGACAGGTGACAGCCAAGGAACAGAGGGGTGCCGCCCAGAGAGACACCTAAACAAATAGCTTGTACTTCAGTCCATTTTAGTTTTGGCTATTAGGTGGTGTTTATAAACTGTATGTATTGCACTGGAGTAAAGCTAGGAAAAAGAGGACATGTGAGGAGGGACACACAATGAGGGTTTGCTTTAGTTATTTACCAACCCATTGACTGTACGGGGCCAGTTTGATCCGTATGGCCATTCCCACCCACTCTTGGCTCTTCCCACCCCGCCCAAAACACATCCTCCTGAGGTGCCTTTGTGCTAGCTCTAGTAAGCAGTAACATCAAACATCCCAGTCACTGTTATTTCTAGGTAGTTAAGAGTTAATGGCTTAATTACTGCTCCAAAAGTGCTACCGATTTAAAAGAAATATCTTAAACTAGTGTGCCTTCAACCACTTGATTTATATATGTTCCTCGCACTACGGTCCTTTCTAAACAATCACTGACAAAGTCAACAGTTTTGGCATGTATACAGGTATTAGAAAGGCATGTGCCAGACACTCATATGCAGAGATAATCACACCATGTTCCAGCTGTTGCATCTTATGGTCAGGTAGTACATTATGACAGTGCCTGGCAAAGGCCTCCCATGCCTACACCAAAGCCAAATCTGCTATCTTTGCCAATGTATGGATTCAATTGAAGTGAGCGCAGATGGATGATTACTGGCAACTACAAAGTGTATTGAGGTTAAGGTACGGGTATGGGCTTGCTCAAAGTACTGAATTTCTGTTTTGCTCAATTACTGTTCCTGACAAATAAAAATATTCCATAAGAGAAAAGGATACAGTAATTTAAAATGAACATTAAACTCTCGCCTTTCGTAGATTAACTTCCTGTACTTTTGATGTAGGAAAATTACATTTTTACCTACTGACAATGTATAGAGTCCTTCACTTTTCAAACTTTATTGCCAATCAAAATATGTTTAAACTACAATTGCAATTGCGTGCTTTAGTGTAAATGTTGATTCACAGATAACACTATTGAGCGTGTTCTAAAGAGATGTGTGTCATATAGTGTCTTGTTTAATATGAATTAATTGTTTTCCATTTCTGTCGGGGACGGATTTAATGCCATTAGTTTAGTATTCCAGGCAATGTCTAGGCGGGCCACAATGCAAAAAGAGCTGTTGAACATTGCAAACTAAAGCTCAAACCCCGCCCTGCCCGATCACTCCCCAACACTCCCCCTCGCCCCCATTTGACCCGCCATCCCACTCCTTCCTTTTTGGTTGCCTTCAGAGTAGCACTAGTTCCTTTTTTCCACTTCCACCACTGCCTGGAGTGCTTGCTGTGATTAGCTGATAGAAGGTGGGGGAAGACCGCAGAGTAGAGCAGCTTGAGTGAGAGTGACCAGATGGGGTTACTCGCCGGAGTTCGGCTGCAGCATGTGAGCAGAGTGAGGTGGAAAGAAGACTGGTGAGCAGATTCCCTCGGGGATCCAGGAATGAGGAGGTTTTCCCGCCTCTGGGCCCAAGCTCTCCTTGGTTGAGTCTTGTGGTGAGGGTGGAAGGTGAGGTGTTGCTCTTTCTAGTAGTTCTTGGTGAACCTGGGCCATGGCTCGGGGCACGTTCCTTGAATCCTGGATCTGTTGTGTACGGTGAGCGGCCAAGGCTGGCCCCATTAGGTTCCAGACTCCGGAATAGGAGTGTCAGCACTGTTTTCCTCATTCGGGCCTGGTGAATAGCAAAAACAGCCTGGCGATTTCCTAAAAGTCATGCAGCCGCCCAGCGCGCATAGCCGAGTTCCATAGGTTGGTTGAAAGGTCGAACAAGGAGGGAACGGTTACAACAGCCTTGCTACAGAGCGTCCTTGCAGTGGCCATGGAAGGCACGGGCGCCGGTGCAAAGGGTCTGGGCCAGAGTGTCTCATTTTACTGTGAGACAAATAGTCGCGGTATTGCGGTGATGTTTGCCCGTCTTTGTGGACCCAAGAGGAGCCTCAGTGTTGAGATGTGTACTCTTGAAGTGTAGGAGGCCTAGAAAGGTTGTGGCATAGTCAAGTGTTGGGTGTCTGCCAGGGTTTTGTGTGGTATCGACCAGTTCGATGCAATGCTACAAATGTTTATTAGATGAAAGAAGTAGCTTCTTTTCGTTTTTAGGGTGAGCCGCGGAGTATCTTTAAGGGGCTGTTTGGTGCTCCACCCCCACAATGTTCCCCCTGATGGCAGGTATACAGTGTCTCGCCAGGTGTAAAGGTCTTACTCTGGATCAGGGATGGGATGAATTCCTGCTTTTCTCTCAACTACAATTTAGCAATTTTCTCCAGTCATGGGTTTTTCAATAACAGCCGACCAAGGACTAATTCCAGTGGACTCACGACAAGAACTCACAGCACCGTGCTACTGTTAAAAGATGCCAGCTTAAATGCTGGCCAGCCACACTCTGTACAGCGCTTTGCTGCTCTTAAGCAACAATAACAAACTACAGTGTCATGCTGTCGCTTGTCACTCACAACTCTACAGTACCCCTTGAGCTGGGCACCATCACCGCCTGGTAATGAGCCCTGGGCCCCCGTCACAATTAACAGGCAGTAATGCCTCCCACTGAGCAGGCTACCAATAGCTTTTCTTTTTTTAAGTTGGAAAATTGTGCCACAGCTGTTTTTTTACAAGCGTAAAAACATCTTTTAATGAAGTGAATGCCCACCCATTCCATGGCGGTAAGGGTGCAGATGGGAGGTGGACTAGGCAGCAGGTAAGCGTGGGGTGATGACAGCAGCGGGCAGGAGGCAAGGTGAAGTGAGGAGGGTTGTCCTCGGGAGGCAAGTGACACCCTGCTCAACAGTAGGCAGAACTGGGAGCCAAAGCCGGCCCGCGGAGCTCCCTGGTTGGCTCCCGGGCCACCATACGCCGCCTCCTTACTGCTAATGCTGGTTAGATGCAGCCCTTCACAGTGATCGAAGTGTGCGGGCACGGTCGGAAGCTGTGTTCCACTATTTTATTTTCTCTGTTTACCATTCCTCTACTGTTTACGACCATATTCACCATTCTATGCAGAGGATTTATACATTCATGTCCCTGTGCAAGTGTAAAGTTGTAGTAGGAGCCTTAGTTACTAGTCACTTAGACTATTGCAATGCCCCGGCCGCAACACCTTGTCACATGTTGCACTGGGCTTCCGCCTACCCTCTCCCTTGCCGAGACCACAGTTCCACTACTTTTTTCTGTACACTTCTACCACTGGCGCTGCAGGCAGCAACTAGTGGGGAAAGGGACGTCAAGGCCAGTTTGTCACCAGTAACACGTTTACATCTTTTTAAAGAAGGGCTCATACTTGTTGATTTAACACTGTGTGCAGTCATATACCTTTGAAAGCCACATCTCCATCACACGTTTCGGAACACATATGTGAACAGCGTTGGCAGGTGCATGGGAGCTCAGTAACTAGGGAACCGCCTGATGACGACCTCAGGTGACCCAAACATGTTGCATGTTGTGGCTGTTATTTATAATGTTGCCATAAAATCAACATGATCACAAAGAAACGTTGACAAAGAAGATTTACACTGAAAATTATCGGCAATGCATTTTTTTTAAAAAAGCATGAAATGCATTAAATGTGTGCGAATTGACACGTTTATTTAGGATTTTGTACCTAAAGTAAGATTGTCTCGTCGACCAGCGGACCGGTCCGTTGTTCCTTTAATACATTGTTCATCCCTGACTGGGAGGAACGTTTGAGACTTACATAGAAATGTTTGCATAATCAAGCACCTATGTACTTATGCGACAAATTCAAACATTGCACAACGGGTCCCCTGACTAGATCATCGCACTCCAACTGCCTCCTCATACCTAGGTTCAAGCTCCAAAAGGCAAGTGGCAGGAGCTTCCAGGTACTAGCAGCCAAAACCTGGAATGCCTTACCCCCTATTATCAGACTGGAACCTTCCTACCACAAATTGCGAAAATCTGTCAAAGCCTGGCTCATCACGAATGAAGATTAACTCCCCTTACTGTCTTAGTTTCTCCTTGTTGTATAAATACCTATATTATGTTTTATCCTGTAAACACATACCTATGAATCCGTAAATTCTATCATGCAAATGTTCAAAATGTGCATACATATTTCTATGTATCTCTGTAAATATGCAACCGTAAGAAACGTGCCCAGATGCCTGAGGGCTAGGTGCGCTATATAACTAAAATAGAAATGACTCCAATAAACTTGTTTATATTAAGGTGTGCTCTTCTTATACACAGGGTGATGCTGCCTCACCTGCCAGGACCCTTAGCTGCATCACTTGGGAGTATGTCTGTACTTCCAGACAGCCAGTCCAGTCCTCCGTGGACAGTGACCAGAAGGGTCTGAAACAGGCATTTTATTTATTTATTTTTTATAGCGCACAAAACCCAAAGGTATCTAGGCGCTTAAACTTAAGAAATTGGTTACAGTGCTTCAGTTACAGAAAGTGTGAGGACATGCATCATGAACAGAGTGCTTACCTCATGTTGCAGGGCAGCAGCACACACAGATGCAAGAGGATAGAATATGTGAGGGTATGTGGAGTATGGCATTGGGGTACTCGCCCTGGCGTGTCCTGGAAGTGGACAGGGAGTAGACAGGGCCTTTGGTGTGGCCTTAGGTGATTTGGGCCGGCTCCCGCCTCCTGGTTGCTCTCATTGGCAAATAGCAGCCAAAGTAACCAATGGGAGGTGGGAGCCAGGCAGGCTGAGGACAAGGCCAGGCGGGAGCGGCCATCTTAGAGTGGCCGAGGTGATGTGTGAAGCACCAGATCAAAAATGAGAAATTCTGAATAAATGTACCCAGTAGTCAGAACAGAAGAAGCAGGGTGAGGGTTCACACAGCCCTTGTAAATGAGCAAATAACCCTGGGTCTTGGAGGGCGATGCAGCAGAAGCAGCGTTTTAAACGCTGTAAATTGCACAATCAGCAGATGCTTACCCACGCACATGGGTAGTCAGGTGGAGAGGCAAGCTGGAAGAGTGCTGGGAGACTGCAGGAGCGGACGGTCATGGTCAGGGGGTCATGCCATCATCTGCTCAAGTCAAGTTGTTCATGAATGAGTGAAAGAGTTTTGGCTATTGTTAGGATTGAATGTCCTGATATATTGCTTTGGCGAGAACACCCTTAACTTTTTGATGGTTGGTCTACCATGCCCCGAGTGAGTTCTAATCTAAGGCTTCACTCGAGATGAGTTTTCTGTCTATGTTGAGAGGTTTCTTGTAAATTACAACGGGGAAACGGTAGCCTGTTGGCTGGCACAGAACCTCTAGGGAGCGCTCTTGCATTAGAAATCCTGAAGGCGTTAGACAAGTGCTGCACAGTTATACCGACTGCCTGCAGGTGTCAGCACTTCGGAAGAACTGACATCTGCAAACAGCCAGTGTAACCGTGGCTTCGGCTACACGGCTGACAGATGACTCTGAACTCCGAAACAGGAGAAGGGTTGAAGGGCACAGTCTAACCTTTTGTTTCCGAGTAAAGAGTCATCATGCAGCCTGAAGCCTTTTAAACGAGGCTTCATGATGCTTGATGACTCTTTACTCAGAAACAAAGGGTGAGACTGGGCCCTCCAGCCTCCTCCTGTTTCGGAGTACAGAGCCATCACACAGTAGGCAGCCCTTTCATTGAAGGAGCCCGTGGTTTTTAACCACGCTGCCCCTTTAATGAAAGGGCTGCCTGCTGCATGTGAGAGCTGGGGCACACTGGTGTCACACCTTGGTACGCCCAGACCCTTGGGGCTGGTCGCACCAAAGTTAATAATGCCAGTGCGCCCCAGCTTCCCTCCTTTCACCAGCTCCCCTACCCCCCACTGGCAGGGGGAGGGGTCTCAGTGCACACATACTTAGGCCACGCCCACTAACGAGGGCCTCTCCCCTCGTTTTAGCATCCCGCTTAATCCACTGAGGCCGCCTGAGGCCACACCCCTTGCATTTGGCTGGTGTGCATGTGACTAGCAAAAGCTTGAAAGGATGCATGACTGTGATTGGAAGCTGCGACTGAACCCGGTTATCTAGTATATTCCCACACTCTAGGGAAACCTTGCCCCGTCCCAAAGAACCCGTAAAGCCAATCCGATATTGAGGCGAGGAAGCTCTGCACAACACCTGTCTCAGATCACAATATGCTGGCGAAGCGCTGCCGCAACCCGCAGATATTACATTCACTAGAAAGAGCCATTAGGTTGGCGCTCCTGTACCGTGATGCCATGGAGGGGTTGGGGAACTCCATGACCCACTTGTGTATAGGCGCGTTATAAATCTCATATCATATCCAGAAGGGGCCTACACCTTCAGATGAGTGGCGGGGGCAACAGAGGACTAGACTGCAGGTAACAAGTGGAGCCGCTGGCAAGTGATGCCAGCTTTACCGATCGCTCCCTGCACCTCCTAGTAAGTGGACTTGCGGCATGAGCTACTGAACACTATGGCCGATCTGGGCACTTATGAATTTAGGCATTCGCCTGCTGGGCCGACCCTGGTCAAAGACGCCAGGGCTGTTATGGTGTTAGTTTAGGGCTGCCTCCCTGTGTGTGGCCACTGCCCTCCCCCTTAAGCCAGGACATTAGAATAACTAAAGGGCTTGTGGGACTCTCTACAGCACCTCCCTGTCCTTGGGGTAAACACTAGTCATCTGCATCCTCATAGGCCCTGGTCCTGTGCAGGGCCCATAGCTCACTGGTAAGTGCCTGAAGCTCAGAGCAGCGCTTACTCTGCAGAGAACGTCCCCCTCCGCCCCCAGTGCCAAGGACTTTTTTGGTGATTTCGGTAAGTCGCCATTCAATGCCTTCTAACATTTTCTCTTTCATTAAACCCTTAAGTGCCAAGGACCAGCTATCTCGTCCTTGGCAACAGGGAGGTAATCCCAAGGACGAGATACCTCACCCTTGGCACTTAAAGGGTTAAGTCCAGGCAGAGCCCAATCCTTTTTGTTTCAAACTAGAAAATGTGTCCCATTAAAATGGCTAATATTAAGAGAAGTGCAGCAAGAACCTCGCTCCATGTACTGCGGACACTGCCATGTTAGCAATGGGCGTAGAAGTCTTATTTTCTGGCAGTGCTCACAGTGCTTAATGTGCAGAGGAGAAGGTGAAGATTCTTCCCATGGGCTGGATGACCGGGCGGCTGCTGATCGCTCGGCCCATCTTTGCTGGACACGTGCACCGTGGCGCATACAGACATCTAATAGCCTCTAGCCCAAAATCATCTCCAGTGACTCCACAGTCGATCTCACCACCGGCCACGGTGGACTGACCTACAGGGAACTCTGGAGATTTCCCAGCGGGCCTCTGCATTATGCACCTCTTTTTTGTTGTTACCTATTTTATTTCCACATGTTCTTGTGGGAAGGGGGTTGGGCTTGCTCACACTGTGTAATATGCTGCCACTTATATCAATAGTCACCCTCATCAATGATGATATCTGCAGCATCAGAAACAACCGGACTGCAATCCCACCCTTGCTGAATGTAGTATCAGTACTGCACTTCCTTGCAACTGGCACATACCAGCACTCCGTTGGCGAGCTGCACGGGCTGTCACAACCCTGTTTTTCAAGGATAATGTTCCAGGTACTGGATGCGCTGCTGCGCCATGTGTTAGACCACATTGCTCTACCCCGAACCCCTGCACAGGTCAATGACACCAAAGAGGCCTTCCAAGCTCTTACCAGCATGCCCAATTGCATTGGTGTGTTAGATTGCACCTATGTGGAGTTGACTGCCAGACATGCCATTGATGCGGTGTATAGAAATCGGAAACAATTCACTCCCTGAACGTGCAGATGGTCTGTGATGCAGAAAAACGTATCACCCATTGCTGTGCATGTTTCCCGGGATCGACACACGACTCAATGGTTTCGCGGAACTCCGCGTTGCTAGGGTACATGGCACGTTACATCGGAGAGAACACCTGGCTTTTAGGTGAGTAGACCAATGCAGAACTTCTGTTTAGTGGGGCGTGGAGGGGCAAATACACACTCACCATAGTTCACCCAGTTTACCACTGCAATGACAGTTTGCCATGTCACGGAAATCCATATACTGGCTAATGGAAAGACACCCTAACCATGGAGTGGCACACCATGCAATGGTGACATGTGAATGTGAGTATCGGCACCGGCGAGAAAGTAGCAGGTGCTCAAATGTGCACAACCTATTTCTCCCACTCCGCGCAGCAGTGTCTTCACTCTTGTGTGTTGCGGGTGCTTGACGCTGATTTTGACAGCACCTTACAAGACATGAAGCACCTAGTACGTACACAAACAGCACAGAGCAAATTGTAAGGAATAAGACACATAGTTGCCTAGAAGGTATCATGAATGCAGACATTGAGCACACCAAATAGTCTCAGTAGGAATGAGTGAGCTAAGTGTGTCATATGAACGAGTACATCCAAGACAATTTAGCAGGTTGCATTCTGAAATCTGTGCTAACAAAATACTTGAGACTGTGTACATGCTATCATCGCCAACACCAAATTCCCACCATAAATATCCAATGACCTTTCTGTCACTCCCATGCAGGTGATGCCGGATATCCCCTCACGCCATGGCTCATGACACCCATCAGACGACCACGGAACAGACAAGCGGATGCCTACAACCAAGGACAGATATGTACACGGACATCATAGAGCAAACTTTTGTACTGCTGAAGGCCAGGTTCCGCTGCCTTCGCAGATCCGGTGGGGCATTGATGTAGAGCCCCGTAAAGGTTGACAAAATTGTGCTGGCATGTGCCATGCTGCACAATATGTGTATATGCCAGAACATTGCACTGCCCCTGGACATGGACCCAGCAGATGAGGAGGAAGAGGATGACGACAATGATGATGGGATGGGTGTATGGGTGTGCGACCAAGGCGGGGTGCCATGGATGGACAACATCCACGGGAAGCCCTTATTCATAATTTTTTCTGAACAATCATCACAAGCACATTGAGCACATTATCCCACGTGTAATTTTGAACACTTGCATTAAGTCATTCATTCACACACAGAAAAAGATTGTCCACTCGTTATTCGTTATTCAGATTAACAACCCAGTGTATTAAGATTAAGTATTAAGGTGCTATAACAATACACGCCCAAACGTATTGGTGTGGTGCTGGTGGAAGGCATTGTGGGGTTATGTGGCAGTCAGCGCGTCATGATGGCCTCTAGGTCCAGCACCATTGTTTCCGCTATGTTTGACTGGACACTGTTGCCCTCACGGACCCTTCATAACATCTGTATATTGGATGTGGCACAACGCCCAACGGTCTGTTTGCTCTCACGTTGCAGCCTAGACTCCTCGAGGTATTGCTGGACCAGTGCAGCAAGCATGTCCTGCCGTTCCTCAATCCGTTGGAGACGGCTGCCGATCTCCTGCAAAGATGGGGTTGGGGAGCGCATGGTACTCCTGGGGCTGAATGTGCCCAGTGGTTCCGGGGTGTTCGGGTTCTCCTCGCTGCCAATTCCGGCTGCCTCTATGGGCAGTTCCTCTGGACTGCTGTCCTTGCTATGGGACTCAGCCTAGTGGGGGTGGTGCACGTCCCTGTGGGATTGCAATGGCAGCAGGGATGTTGGGCTGGGGTGCTTGCTGTGTCCGAGGGGCAGCAGGGGTGTTGGGCTGGGTGCTTGCTGTGTCTCAGGGGCAGCAGGGGTGTTGGGCTGGGTGCCTGTTGTGTCCCAGAGGCAGAAGGGTTTTGGGCTGGCGTGCCCGCTGTGTCCCCGAGGCAGCAGGGGTGTTGGTCTCCTGGGCACGGTGTACCTGGGCCGTCGTGACTTCCCGGATGGCCGAGGTGCCTGCAGCAGATGTCGACTGACTTTGTGCTGGCCGATGTGCACATCCCATCTCGCTCGATGTCCCTGGTTGTCCGCTATCAGTCTCAGATGATGTTCCTGTGGGTGAATGAAAGGCATGCTGTTAGTGGACTGACAGGATGTGTATAGTGCAATCGCATGCAACACAGTCATCGAGCAACATCACATTGTGGATACACACACTGGTGTGTGCTGCATTGTAATGTGGGTGTGTATGGGTCGTATTTCTGTGCTTTGGGGGGGCAGGATTAGCTTGACTCAGCTTCATATTTGTGCACTTTATGTACTCACCAGCCTTGCCAGGTGTCCCAGCTCCTGCCTCAGCTGCACTGACTACCTCAATGCCCTCGAGGTGCAGCACACTGCTGCACTTTTCCCCCCATGGGAGCAGCTTTCGGGGTGAGTGTGGTCCGCCACCTGTTGCAGTGCATTGACGTCTGTGGGCTGCCAGAAGGTTCCGCAACGTTCAGCGGAGGTCATCCCATCTCTTATGGAAGTCCTTGATGCTATGGGTTGTGACACCCACAGCTGTCACCTTCTGGTCAGCCTCAGCCCATATGGCCTTGCGCCTCAGCTGAGAATAGCTCCCCTGCATTTTCCACAATGTGCTCAACCAGCATGGTGAGTTTTGCTTCACTGAAGCAGGCCTGCACACACAGTTTTGTGGGAGTCTTGCTGCCATGTCCCTCTGTATGTTTGGCCACTCACTGTTTCTGGATGCCGTCTGGTACAGGAGGATTGCAGTGGATTGTGATTTTTGTAATGGCGGCCACTCTCTTTCCAGTTCCGGCGATCACAGTATTTCTGGTTCCGGTGTTTCCGGCTCTGCGTACGTGGTGCCGCTATGTCCGGCATGCACGCGGCGGAAGCACCGCCAACATTTATGGAGGTACATCTGTCTCCACCGGTGTTTCTGTGATGGCGGTGGCACCAGTTCCGCGCATTGTGGCAGAAACTGTATGATCACCATTACGGTAACACCAGATTTTTACCACCATACCCGTAATGAGGTCTACTGTCTCTGTTTCCATTGGCTACTAATTTAAAAGTTCACCTGCATATCCTATGCAATGTACTCTCACCTCATTATATTTAGATGGAAAACAATTGCATTTCGTTCATTCTTCACACAAATCTGCTATATATAGATTCAAATGTGTTGGTGCTATAACATACACCTGTCATACCCCTTTACCTACTTTCACTGTATTTTACAACTTCTCCATTCAATCTTGCGCTAATCTCATTATTGTTATAAAATCTCTGAAGCATGTTTAAGAAGCCTGCATCCATCCCACAACCATCCATCGTTCTCCATAACTTCAATCTTTCTATATTATTGAAGCTGAGGATAGATTCAGGCTAGCCACATACAACTTTCTTCTTTTTGCCCTCCCAGCTGCCGCTAAACAGGCAGAGAGTGCCAACCCACTAATCACGGTTCCAGTCCCTTTCCTGTAGCCACTTTGAAAAGGGGTCAATCTTCCTGTACTTTCTGCTCAATTTATAAGGTCTTTCAGCACCAGTTTAGCTAATGTTTTTGATGAGATATCAATAAGGGAAACTGGCAATAACTCAAGGGTGACACCCTATCGCCTTTTTTAAAAAAAGGTACAATAAGTACAATAAATAGGTATTTCGGCCCCAGACCCCAGAAGGCCTTGTGTACAATGCAGAGGGTTTTGAACTTAATCCTCGCAGCCACTGGGAGCCAGTGCAGAGATTTCAGTCCTGGAGGGATACGATCACTGGGCTTGTCTCGCAGTCCTGTTCTGGATAAGTTGCAGAGGGCGGACAGTAGAGGCAGGCAGATTTAGATAGAGGCTGTTACAGTAGTCCAGCCTAGAGATGACCAGGGCTCTAGAGACAGTGAGCTTCTGGGGGAAGGAGAGGAAAGGAGGAATACCTCTAAGGAGGTGCCGCTGGTAGTGTGACTTCTTAGAGACGTCAGAGATGTGAGGGGAGAAGGAGAGTGCAGAGCCGAATCTATAGTTTCTCAATTGTTCAATCCTTGTCGTAAAATACATATTTTATCTTTCATAACTCTCCAGTCAATAGATGGGGAATTCCTGGCCTTTTTTATGTCTCCTCCCATTACATTTGTTACTGTTTATTATAATATAAAAACTCTTCCCTTTATCCGTGGAAAATATCCTCTGTTTCCAGTTTTCCACTGAATTCACATTCATCTTAAATATATCTAATATATTAGTGAATTCTTCCAGGGAACCGGCAAATACCTTCTTTTCAGCTGACAAACCATTCCACCAATGTTCTATACGACGGTTAACTTCAGTACTATTCTTGCTAAACTGAGCAAACCTAATACCTCAAGAGTTGATTACAACATTCCCACAGGTCGATTTTATTATATTTGTACTTCCCCCTGGTCTCAGAAATGTTGAGGTTAACATAGCATGATCACTTAGCCTAGTTCTAACCACATAAAAAAAGGCGAATGCCCCTATGATCAATGTTAACCAAAAGAAATGTAATCTATTGTGGAGGACGAAGTACCAAACCACGTTGGTTGTAACTTAGACCCAGAGCCTAATGTGAATTAAGCAGATAACTTTCCCATCTGGCCAGGAACCTCGCCCAAACCATTCCACGCCTTAGGTTTGTTCCAGTTGTAAATGTGTGTTCTTTCTCCTTATTCTCATCCACCTCTTCAAAGGGTTGTCCAATTTTTGCACATAGACAAGTAAAGTCCCCCGCAATGACTATCCATCTTTTCCCGTTTTTATCAGACCACTTGGTGCACACATCTGCCAACTCATTGATGACATCCTCTACATTAATGCAAACAGGATTGACATAAACATTGACCACAAGATATCTAATTTCTACAACTCGTACATGATCACAAACACAAGTTGTCAACAGTGCCTCTGACCTTGTCTTGTTCTTTTTAATTGAGTGACCCGGAACATTCTTAATTGTAGTCAGAATACCTCCAAATGGTCTTTCCTTTTCTCCCCTTTTCACCATTCTAGCATTCATCAAAAACCCATCAATCACTGGCATCACAGCCAACCAGGCCTCTTGAATCAAGACCATGTCAAATTCCAAAAATCACTTTCTCACATTAATATTCAAGAAACTGTTGTGCCCTTGAGAATTCCAGGACAACAGTTTAAATTCAACTTTTTTTAAAACCAAGTTGGTTTTGACTGTGGTTGCAGGTGAGCCTGCCAACCAAGCCCAACTATCTGATTCTTTTTCAAATGCAACATGCCTCTGCCCTTGCAAATCTAATGTACATCTCATATTCTGTTTATCATGTTCTCAACCTCTGCGCCAATAGCAAATAATGCAATTTCAAAGATACACAATTCATGAATTCAAATATGTAAGAACTGTGTTAGAAATTATTTTAATCTCCATTCATCATGTGGACATCGCCAATTTCCATTTATCATGTGGGCATCGCTGACACGTGTTTCAACCTAGAACATAATGGTCTTCTTCAGGACCATAACCACAACACAAATAACATTTACCATAAACCAAAATTAATTCAAATTAAATACAGACCAGTGGCAAGCCAGCGATGTATCACAATGTGTGGGTTGCGTAGAAATAGTAAAGGTATAGTACATGAAAAAGAAGAAAAAACAAATACTTTTCCATTGTCCAATTTTTGCAAATCGATTAACATACAAATCTCCAAATTGCAAGTGAGTACAAGTGGAATAACAAAAATATGTTTTCCTAGAGTGATAGGATTTTAGTTACAAAATAATGGTGCACTATGATTAGTCCAAGCATTAATACAATTAACTTGAGTAATGTAAGGGCGGTGCACAATTTGAAGTGTACGGTTTCGGGCAATTAAATGGACAAACCCAGGGCGGAGAGGTTAAGAACAGGGTAAACAGTCTAATTATTAAGCTTCTTTGGGTTTGAAGCTCTCTTGCCCCTGCAGCCTATCAGTACGGGATATAAAATAAGTAATTCAAGTACAGTTGGTATAAGTAATTAGAAAAGTGGTTAGTGCTGTGGGGTATACGCCCAGAGGATATAAAATGCATCTCATATTCAACTTTCCCTTCCAAGACCCTATGTAGTCCTACTCATATTCAACTATGCTACCCTGCCTAAGTCTCTGAGTATACATTTCGAACCCTCTTTGCATAATGTCATCATGACATGCAATCACCAAATGTTTTATTTCTTTAGAGAAGAAGTGAACAGCACATTTCCTTACACATAAATTATAAAACAGGTCAACAAACATATCTGATGAAGAAATGTAGCTTCATTTTGGTACCGCTCTCAATAGAGACAAAATGTGTGACCTATTAAGGGGAATATCTCAGTGTCAGGAAAGATTTCCGTTTATGGGTAATTTTCCCTCCAGTTGTGAACCCCCCAACGTGTTGCTTTTGTCTGAGCCTTCTGCTGCACTCCATTGGCCTTTTGCTAATTTTGTTATGGGGAAACTGACATGCCCTTCAGGCTGTCAGTACTGGGAGACTTTCTTTTCCTTAATCTTTCACTTTGTTGCCATTTGTGGGTAACATTTTATCAGTGCTCAATGTACCTTACAGTACAGCGCACTGGGGTCTCTGTTTCATTTTTAGGGCCCTAGACACCCTCAAGGATTTTTGATGAAAGTACAATAGTATCCAGGACAGAGCTGGTGGCAGCAGTTACTTTTAAAGCATTTTTGAATCTTTTCTATTGTCCAAACCGCGTTTACCGCGTTTGGCCCAGGACAGTGGCCAGTGCCTAAAATGGCCATGCCACAAGTTCCTTTGTTCTGTCCTTTGGCCATTTTGTCCCTTTGCCTTCCCCAGGACAAACCCGGGAAATGCCTTATTTGGTCATGCAGAGCCCTGCACAAACCAAAGCTTTGATAGGCTTCTAGTTTCAATAAATATTCTGGGTGCCAGGATGTCTGGTGTGCTGGGAGGACTGGGACCAGCGTGGTCCATGATTGGTCCATGTCTGGGATGGTTGAATGTGAGCAGATATCCTATTGATTTCTAATAGTTTTGGCGCAAAGGAGATTCTAAACCTATTCCAGGTCGATCTTCTGAGTTCACACCGAACTTAGTAAAGGAGCCAAGTACCCTGAACCAAAGAAGCAGATCCGTGGAACCGCTGGTGACCTGCTGGAAGTTTTGGCACTCTGACCCTGCTGTTGTCCCGTCAGAGCACCTCTTTCTCATCACAGAAGGCCTGCAAGTGTGCTTCGACCCATTGGAGTAGTGGGACTAACTACTTTGGGCACTTCCGACTTAACCTGCAAACAAGCCTTTTTGGAAGTGTTCCTGAATTCCTGGACAGCCCAGTGAACTGACGAACTCAGACGGGACCTTTGCCTTGGAACCGCCGCCATGTTGAGTTTCGACCTGAAACTTTGGGAACGTTAAGCGCTTGGTAGAAAGTACTCTACCACCGAGTTTCTTACACCTAGCATTCCTAGGTCTGGAATTAGGAGAGTCTTCCTGAACCTGAGCCTACGCTGTACCCGTGTCGCACCGCGGAGGTGACGAGCTTCGTGGGTGCTTTGCTGCTGTGCTCCCCTCTACCCTAAGATGAGCTGCAGTGGAACTGGTTCAATCCCTTCGCCAGAAGCATAGAAATCGCCACTGTCCCACCACAAACTCAGGTCTCCGGAACGCAGCCCCTGAAAGCCGGAGAGATGCACAACAGCTGGACTCGAACCTGCAAGCGAACTAGACTTGACTGGCGAAGTTTGGTCCAGAGTGCATCAAGGACCGGTGAGTACTTGCATCACTTACCGGTGGCCCCTGGCACATTCATAGACTTTTACACACAAGTATCCTCCAAGGGCCACTCTCCTTTGTTAGGGTACCCTGTGCTACCATCCTATTCTGGATTCCTGTAAATCAGGCTGCCTTCTTGTGGAGACCCTCCATGAATAGTGGAACTCTATTCTTCATCGCCTTACCCCACTTGCTATGACACCACAGCCCCTTGAGGAGACCCAAACGCATGAGCGAGTGCTGCTGCGCTGAATGTACATTTGAGCACAAGGCTCTACACTTCATATGGTTGAGACTCTTTAAGAATTGCCTAAAGTATATTTACACTGTCTGACCCTCTTCTGTTACAGGTTATGGATCTGCCCTTGTTTAATATTCCTTTCGGCCAATGGTTACTCTATATATGTTTCCTAGTATAGTGTTGTTAGTATTGTTAATATTGCTGTGGTTTCATCTTGTGTTTGATTTAAAAGGCCTTTAATAAATGTATGTGTATTTTTGATATATACACCTGACAGAGTAATGTGTGTTGTTGTTTGCTGTGTGTGTTCATTGTGGACTTTTGATCACTCTCACCCCTCCAAAGTGTTTTCCTATGGGATTGTGCCATTATAAAACACTTCTCCGAATCAGGCCCTTAGTCTTGACCGCCGCCAATGCTACCTTGATTGGTCTGGCTTGTCCAGAAAGTTACCCTATTCCAAGAAACTAGGCTGGTCTTCTGAACCTCTGCCCACCAGGCCAGAGTTTAGATATCTGTTTTAACAGACAATCCTCCTCAAAAATTGATTTGAATATCAGTACCAATGTACCATCATCCTGAACTATGGGAAGTTGTTTGTTCTCTCAAAATTTCACCAGACCACCCTTTAACTTTCCTGTTTGGCAAACCAATTTTTGTTGATCAGTGACACAGACCACCACATTCAACTTATTAGTAATTACAACATCGGTGTCCTGCTTCAGAATTGGATTATTGATCTCACTTGACAAGTCACCATCACAGTCCATTGGTCTGTTCCCTTCTTCATCAGACTGTTCAATGTCCAGTGTCCAAATTCTGCCTCTCAAAACTTCCGTTCTTAGCCTGAATGAGAAATGTCCTAAGATCTTTCCCATTATTTGCCTACTTTTTATTGTTGTTTCTCAGAGTATTACTCTTACCATTAGCCACCTCCCTACCACCTTGACCACGGGTGACCTTTTGAACGTTCGCATTCCCATTTCCAGTACTCATTTGAGCCACATCAATACTTTGCCCTTGCATGTCCATTTGATAACCATTCCAATCAACTTGATATTGAGTGTCCGTAATTGTTATTATCTATGTTAATGCTGTATCACGCTTCTTGCTGGAAAGCAAATACTGCTCTCGTTGATGTGTGACTCGTAGGTTTCCTAAACATTTTCTCAACCCTTTGTTTATCACTTTAGTCGTACATTTAACATTCTTTGACTTTTTCATTTTTGTAGCTTCAAGTGATTTCTTTTTTTGTTTTTAAACAATTGTATTTGATTTATAAAACCTATACAAAAAATCGAAAACTACATTTGAACAAGCAAACATTTTATACATTAATCGTTAACTTGTTTCATTCAGATTCAATAGTTACAAATGCAATTTCATTTAATAAATTATAAACTATATGTCGTATCAATTTCACTTTCGTAATTAATACTTGAAGGCAAAGAAACCACAGACAAAACATGACAGAAGTATTTACAATAGTCGTACGAAAGCAAACAAAGCAAAAAACAGAGAAAACAACTATAAACATTTGTAGAGCTTAAAATCCTAACACAACATACATAATTTATTCCACCTTGCAAACATTTTTTAAGAATGCCAGCACTCTTAACTTAAGAGACATGGAGTCCCCATGCAGCATCGATGGCCACAACAGGTACCCATGCCAGATTATAACAAAAGGACTAAAATAATGAGATCTCATATTCTGAAGAGCTGGGCAATCAATTAATATATGAAACAGAGATTCCACCTTAGAATTGTTCTGGCAATGCCTACAACGGCCATCCTTTTCTCCAAATTTACTTCAGATTGACACCATTTCATTGGTTTTTACTACATTAAGTTGGAATCGCATGATATTATTTCTGACCCCTTTACTTGGATATCGTTTCAGTTTTCCATAGATCTGTTCTATTTTTGAGGCGACAGCGCTTGACTATACAATTGGAAACCCATGGCTTCTCGTCGATTAGTCACCCAATCATTGCTTACAATCATATTTTTCACCTTCATGGGATTTGCAATAGGATCTTTAAAGATGACCTCAAATTATAGAGGATAGATAGACCGACCCTCTTTATGCAAATCTTTAACAAACTCACCCTCATTATCATTGTCCCCCAACAGACTGTGTAAAATCCCTTTAGGGCTTATTTCACACTTCCGCAGAAGGCACAACCTTTTTCATTGGATTATGCTGCCCATTGATTGGAGTCCCAATTTCATACCTGATCATTTGAAATGGTACGCATTTTGGGAGATGGAATAACATCGGTCTCCAAATCATTCTTTGGGAATTCTTCAGCTCCGGTAAAATCCAGAGAGGAAAGAACTCTACGCCATAGCAAATCTAAGGCAGCACCTTCATTCTACAGAATTCCCAACAGGGGGTCATAGAGACCTTGCCACATTTCCTGTCTATTTCACTCAATTGCCTGGCCAGCATAATCACTTTAGCTCTTAGATAATTACAATAGAAAATATTTGTGCAATACGCTAAAATTGGATAACCTAAGTAATTTTTAACTAGCAGGACATCCTTTTCCAATTTCCAGAAGAATGTATTGCTTCCAGACCGTACCCCCTTTGTTAATTTCAAAATGACTGTTTTTGCGGGATAAGTTTTTAAGCCATGCCATTCTGTACAATTCCCAAATGCATCAATCATCCTCTGTAAACCGATAGGAGTTCAGTCTATCAAAACAAAATCGTCAGCATAGGCCGCCCAGCTAATTTTAAGGAACCCAATATTAGGAGAAATAAAAGATACCCATTTAAGTTCTCGCCCCCACATCCCCAACATATAGATTGAATAATATGGGGGCCAGTATGCAACCCTGACGTAGGCCATAATGGGTATGAAAACTGCTAGACATCAGGCCTTCCGAGTTCAATCTAACTTGATTTCTTTTAATGTGTGCCTCTTTTACCAGATTGCATCTGATTTACATTAACCACACTACCATTCACCTCAGCAATTGCAACCACATTGTCAGACTTTCTTACTGCCGCAGTTTCCATCGGTGCATACTCCAACCTATTACCTACTACATTATGCTTCACTTCATTTTCCTCTTGTTCTTGAATTTTCATCATGTTTTTTATTTCACTTAGCATACCAGTATTAGATCTCACCTCAAACACAATTGTATCATACGGCCTAATAAAGGATTGCAAAACCAAATTCAGTTCAGCTAGCAGACTACTTCCTAATGTTGAACAGTCATGGTGAAGTGGTAAGGTAATCATGATCAATCCATCCCTCACTATCATTCTCCAGCCCTTCACTCCTGTGGTACGACGTCCTTTCATCGACGTAAATTTAAACATGTACATAATTACGAAATGTTTAGGGGATGGGGGTGGGAAAGGACAGATAAGGGATTGGGTGGGTAGGCAACAGGTAAAAATAGGGGTGGACGCCCCCAAAAAAACATTCGATATACATTTTTGTAATTATGTACACGTTTAAATTGCAGGCGTTTACATTTCCGGCGATGAAAGAACATAGAACCCCTCCTGTTTACCAGAGATTCTAACATACCTGGCGATGCGCTGAGTCTAGTTGGCGGTAAGTCAAGGGCCTGAATCTCTTCTTCTAGGCTCATAAACACCTCCATTAGTGTCGTATTAGTATGTCTCTCTACCGGCCCCGATATTTCTATACACTGAGTCCCTCTAGTTGCTGCTTCCACCAAGGTTAGACTGGATACTGATTGGTCTGCTTCACTATATGTTTTAGAAGGAGCCTGTGGAAATAAGGCAATAATCTTCTTTTGCTCGCCTGATCTATCCTTTCTTGCTTCTGACCTTAGATTCTGTACCACATCATTATACAAGGGAGTTGGATCAGTGTTTCTCAGATTGTATCTTTTCGATTTGCCACGCATTATAGCATCAATTTCACCACGGTTTAAAAGTCAAATAATATTACTACCAAACTTTCCACTTACTTTTCCACATATTGGCCACTTCATTGCCACTGCTTAACTGCCTAACTGCACACTTGTGTTTCGAAAGGGTTTTAAACCTTCCTTCATCTTGCTGTGATAGCGTGCAGCATGGTAGGCAACACAGAAAAGGAACAGCTAGCAGTCCCTAAAGATGTCCAGAGCAACCCCAATTCAAAGTAAGCAGCAGCAGTCCCGAAACGCTAAAGTATACAGGGGCATGTCCCGGGAGTGGCCTGGGGTGGCCC